>NC_056737.1:448350126-448590381 GCF_019279795.1 Protopterus annectens | reverse complement strand
GATGCATCTGTGGGCAGCCTCCATGCATAGTCTGATGTGTCTGTTGTCAGGATTTGGGCGGCAGGGGGTGGAGCGAATGGGATCCCCTTGTGGTAGCAGGCCTCTGCCCACCAAAAGAACTGTCTTTATACAAGGAATGATAGGAATCATTGATTCCAGGTCCTGATAATGTCGACACCGTAGGCTTTTTAGATACCAAAGTAGTTTCCTCATATGCAGCCTTGCATATGGAATTAGTAGAATGCAAGTGGCCATGAACCCCAGGGCTTGCAGGATTTTCCTTGCAGATAGCTGGGTCTTTGTGGCCAGTAGTTTGAAGTAGGTTGTCAAACAAACTTGTTTCTCTGGAGTGAGGAAAGCCATCTGGGAAGTTGTATTCAAGTTTGCTCCCAGGAATACAATTTGTTGGCAGGGTACCAGGTGAGATTTCTTTTTGTTTATGGTGTTTAGAAATTTCTTTACAAATGCCAGATGTTTTAACAGCAATTCCTGGCTTTCTGCCAGAATCAGACAATTGTCCAAGTATGGGTATATTTGAATATTTCTCTGCCTGCAAAATGCAATGGCTGGAGCTAGACACTGTGAATACTCTGGGTGCAGTAGATAAGCCAAAGGGAAGTGCAGAGAATGGATAGTGCATGGAGCCTGCCATGAAGCATAGGTATTTCCTGCAAGATTCCCTTACTGAAATGTGCAGGTAAGTTTCCTTTAAGTCTAAGGTTGCCAACCAGGCATCTTTGCCTAGCATAGGAAGCATCTTTTGAAGTGTTAGCATCTTGCATTTTGGGATTACCAAAAGTATTTAGAATAGAAAGGTCCAGGATAGGACACCAGGAATGGTCTTTTCTGGGTACAAGGAAAAGTCTTGAATAAAAACCTTGTCCCTTTTCTTCTGCTGGGACAGGTTGAATAGCCCTGATACACAGAAGAGAGAGAACCTGCTGTTGAGCCTCTGCCCACTGTTTGGGGTTGGTAGGGTGTGGAAGTGGAATCTGTACTCTTGGGAAACTATATTCAAAACCCATTTGTCCTGGGTAATGAGTTCCCAGTTTTTTGCATGCAGTGCGAGCTTTCCCCCTAAAGGAGCAGGCAGTTGAGCAGGGCTTGGAAGAGGTAAGGTTAAGTCATTGTGACATTTTTCTATAGGGGGGTGTCTTACTACTTCCAGCTTTGGAAGTGGGAACCCCCAACTGCTTAGGCCTGTGTGTGCCTTGAGACTGTAGCCTAAGTGGTCTGCTATTCCTGGGTTTGGACTGAGAAGGCCTGGAAGAGACTGGAAAGGACCAATTCTTAGAAGACCAATGTCTACTAAACCTGGGAGGCTGGACTTGCAGGAAATCTTTAACAGTTTGCATAGATTTATCTTTTTAAGAACTTCCTCTGCTTTGTTGCCAAACAGGTGGTCTTGGTTTAATGGAGCATCCAGTAATTTAGTTTTAACATGATCTGGCGAGTTTTGCTCCTTAAGCCAAGCATGCATTCTAAGTACAGACCCAGTGACAGCAGCCCTGCAAGATGCTTCTAAAGAGTCAAAACTACATTGCAAAGCATGTTTACCAACTTGTTCAGCAGAATGCATTACAGCCTGTAATTCTTTATATTCAGCACAGTCAGTAATCATCATTTTCTGCTTAAGTAATCCCATAATATGCTGCTGATGCGTTAACATATGAAACTGGCAATTTAAGGCCATAATGGCCAAAGTAGCAGAAGTGTATACCTTCTTTCCCCGTCTGTCCAAGGCCCTAGGATCTCTACCCGAGGGTATGGGGGTTTTGGCAGTAGTAGAAAAAGCTGAAAGAAGAAGAACCCTTAATGCCTTTTGATCCTCGTGGAAATGGTCTCTGGATCCGCAGTGAGATTCTTGAAGAGGAACTTGTGAGAGAGTCAGGTACTCTAATACCAGTCAGGTTTTCTGGGAGCTGGAGGTAAGGAGTCAGGGCCAGGCTAGACTCCAAGAAGGCATCATCTACACTGTCCAGAACAGGAGGGATAGCTAAAGGCCTGTGTTGAGGGAGGAGGGAGGAGTAAGAATTCCCTAAGTCTCTTTTTGGAGTCAGAGTAATCCTGGCTTTCACAGCTGAAATGCTCCCTAAGAGAAAGTGCAAGGTTTCATCAAAAGAAAAATCTTCTGGAGGGGGAGCAGAGGGAATGGAATCCTCAGCATCAAAATCCTCATAGGCAGATAAGGGCAAATCCTGGTAATCAGAAGAAACTGAAATTTCAGTATCCTGATTAGAAGGAAAATCAGTTCTAGGTCTCTTAGAGGGGGAAGGCTGGCTTCCCCTAATTAAAGTAATAAGGTCTTCAGCCATTCTAAGCATTTGTTTTTTAGGCATATGGGCCTGACCATGTGGTTTGGACATCTGTTTTCTAGGCGTGGGTCGAGTTTTAGGCCTTGATGAAGAAGATGGCATTGTTTTGAAATGCAAATCTGAAGGCCTGAATACACCCTCAGAAGCTGGTGCCTGCAAAGCGGCTACGGAACCATCCAAGTTAGAGACATCCGCAGGTTCCCTAGTCGAAGAAGCATCTCGTGGCATACCGGACTCTGAATGGGTCTTAGTAGACGCCTGCGAATCTGAAGTAGTGGGTATCAGGGGCTGCGAAAGCACCTCGCTGAGCACCGGTGAACTGGCGACTAACTTAACGGAAGCATCGTCGGCAGTTTTGGACCCATGTGGTCTTTATCTTTACATTTTTTCGGAATATCGGTAGTCAGATGGCTTACCGAAGCCATTCCTGAATAGTTAAACAGAGTACCAAAATAATTTGCTGCAAAAATAAACAGACAACGAATAGTTCTGGGGTTGAATAAGGCACAAAACAGACAGCGAAGGACGTCATGGTCTGGGCCTTGCAAGGAATGCAGTATGAATGAAAATCTTTATAAGGTATTTGCTTTCCACAGGTAATACAACTGTTAACGTTTACTGATATCTGTTAAGAGCAAGAAAAAGGATCCCCAACAGGGTACTTAGCTTTTTTGAAGACTTCGGTTCTAAAACTCGAAAACGAAAATTTCAGGAGTCGGCCGACCTGCACTTACGAACTGTTTCTGCTTTGGGCACCGCACGGCAAGAAAGACTGATGTAATGGCGTCGGCTGCATGTTTTATATACCCTTGACGATCTGACATCATGGAAGAAGAGAGCGCATCCGACGCAGGAATCCAAGACTTTGATATTCGGGCTGGCTGAGGGCTACCTGCAGGCAGATAACCCAAATGTAATGACTGCAACAGTGAGACACGAAGAACATCTGGAAAGCCCAGTCAGCAAGACATGGTCACCAGGGCATCAGCTTGACTGTGTGAGGATGGGTGGTAAAATATACCAAGAAAATATACCAAGACTTACTCCCAAAACTGGCAGGCCAAACTCACAGCCATGAACCAAGAATGTACCTTCACAGACTGAGGGAGAGGCTGCTTGGATGCAAAGGCCACCAATGTTGTGGATTCTGAAGCAAAAGTTTGCAGTGCATGGTGCCTGGTCAACCGATCTCTTACCTTCATTCTCCTCTTTGTTCCTGCTTAGGAAGCAACATGGCTCTTCATTTGAAATACCTGCCCTGGAGGATTACCACTTCAGCTATCTTACTAGCCATCAGTCATGCAACTTTTCCCTTAACCTGTCTGACTGAAAGAACTGAAGCTCTGGCAAGAGTGATATGTTGGAATATTTACTCTTACTCCAGGCACTACATGGCACCTGTGCAGGAGAAGACAGGTGACCAAACTTAGAGGTTTTAGCTTTTTTAGCATCAAACACAGGAAAGTAAAGTTGTGCAAAATCTTAGCATAATGGTAGATGTGCTTCTCTTCACTGCTGCAGTACTCATTACACTAAGGATCCCCTGCCAAGAGTGGCCTGATATCCAGCCAGTATACCAAAGTCTTTAGGTTGCTTTAGGGTATGCCGTATGTCACATGTATGCTCCTTGTATAGAATAGGGCACAAAGGTGGTGTCCGGTCATACCATACTCAGAACTAAGAGCCCCAGTAGGAACTCCAGGCAAAGAAATAGAAAGGTAATCAGTTCATCCAGAAGAGAAATGGACCAGGGGGTGGAGGAAGGCAGTGAATACTGCAACAGTGAAGAGGACATCTACTATTAAGATTTTACACAACTGTAGTATGTCACTCCATTTCACTACTGCTGTACTCATTACACTAGGGACAGTGCCAAAAGGAGAGTGCCACAGCTCAGGAAGTAGAGGGGAAGAAGGGAAGGACCAGGAGAGCCCTCTAGGAAGCTATAATGGACGGCCCAAGCAAAAACAGTTCTAGCTATGGAAATTCCATCCAACTTGTAGTGCTTGGTAAATGTATGCACAGAAGTCCAGGTAGCTGCCTCAAGAATAAAGTTAGTACCCAACCTTTGAAAAAAAGCACCAGAAGCCACAGTTCTAGTAGAATAAGCATTAACAGAATAAGGAAGGCAATTACCATGAAAAGAATAACAAAAGAAAATATTAGAGATCCAAGAAGAAACGGTCTCCTTGGAGACAGCTAATCCTAAGGATAGGAAACAAAGAGCTGATCAGATTTTCTAATAGTCTTAGCCTTATCCAAATAAAATCTGAGATGTCTATGCACATCCAACATGCATAGCACCTTCCCACTGGCAGACTGCGGAAAAGGGAAAAAAAGTGGGCAAATAGACTAATTAAGGGACAACTCATTTACCCCTTGGGCATGAAAGAAGGATTTGTACACAAGGACACCCTGTTCTTATGAAAAAAAAAAAAAAGAGGAGGACAAGCCATAAACGCTTGAACCTCAGACACCCATCCATAAAATACAAAGTCCATGGCTGCTTCTATCTTTCCTATTCAAGACAACCCCTTCATAGCTCCTTGACCTGGATCTGGCACACCCATATGTTCTTGTCATTTTAATCTGTAATGAGAAGAGCTTTGGCTTAGATTCAGCTAACACCTGAAGTACACTGATCAAAAGGCAATGTTAAATGAAACACAAAAACACTTAGCTGCTAAGGCCATACTCCCATCATTCCTCATGGAGGGAGCTTTTAATATACCATCTTTACTTTGGAGAAAGAAGAAAACTACCTTAAAGATTACACTACCAGCAGTACTTTTTTTTGGTAGATGTGTACTTTCATCCATTTTCCATTAACCGGTTTTATCACTTACATGGTCACAGGTAGGATGGAGCCTATCCCAGCAACCAGTACATATAAGGCATTAAAATCCATTCGGGACAGAGTGACAGTCTATCGCAGAACACATACTGATATTCAGTCTCACATCTCCACCTATGAATGATTTGAAGAGTGGCAGTACACAAACTACCAGGCTTTGGTAAGTTGGAAGAAACCTGAGCATGGGGAAAACCCACACAGACCAAGGCAGAACATAGGGATGCCTCACGGAAAAAAAAAAAAACAGCCGAGAATCAAAATGGAGAACCTCTTGTTGTGGGATAGCACTGCTACTTGCTGTACTACAGTTTACAGTAGTCCAAGTAACCTGATTCCCGACAGCCTACTAGTTTCTGATCATACAGTTCTTCATCCATCCCATACACCACTGTGGTGACTCTGCCCTAGACTCCTCCTAGTAGCCCACTCTTCACCTCCTTGCATGGCCTTGACAACACTACTCACAGCAAAAGCGTTCACTCTAGGGAGACTGTCCCCACAAAATATAGCTCAGAATTATACTCACTGTTTCTACACATTCTTTGTTGTACTAATTAATCATCCCCCTTTTCCTAATTTTCTACAGGGGGTCCAGGTGTTGTGTCAACTGTTGGGATTTCTCTCTCTTCCATGCCACTCTCCTACCTTCTTTGACACTCAAGCTGACTCGTTGCAGGTTTTCTCTCACACAATCCATCCTCCTCTTTGCTGGATGTCCACTTTTTTCTTGCTTTCTTCCGGTCTGTCCCAAATCTTCTTCACCAAAGCGTCTTCTGCTTTTTTGCGCAGGTGCCCAAACCACTGTAATCTGTTCTTAATCTTTTCTGCAATTGGAGCTACTCTGGCTTCTGCTCTTATGTCCTCATTTCTTCATCTGTCCTTTAGTGTGCATCCTATCTCAGCCACTTCATCTTCATTACCCCTAGCTTCCTCAACTGCTCTGACTTTGCTGCCCAGGTTTCTATTCCATACATTAGTACTGGTCGCACCACTGTTTTGTATTCCTTACTTTTTAGCTTCTTTGGTATTCTGTCATATAATACACCTGACACACTGTGCCAGTTGGTTACAAACCCCTCTGATTCTAGCTTTGACCTCCTCATTCAGACATCCCTTCTCCTCAACCAACAATCCCAGACACCTGAAGCTGTTAACCTGTTCCACTATTGTGCCTTCATCTCATTTCTTAGCTTCTTCTAATTTTCCCCATTTGATGCCATTACAACTCTTATCTGAACTCTGTTTCATCCCATTTACCTTCAGTTTTGCATTCCATTCCTATCGCTCATCCTATGTTAAGATTCAAGACGAACAGGTGGGGTAGTTCGTTTATATGCTTTGTTATATAGAAAAAATCAGGATAGATAGCAGCAACATAAAATATAAACAAACTGATTAACTGACAGACCATTACATACATACACGCTTACATTTCAACAGCTCTCTACAAAATGGCAGTCTGGCTCGCACATGCTCAGTATTTATACACATCTACAAGCCCATGGAAAGTTTCTTAAAGGTATGCATGGATACTGATCTACATCCTCCCTCTTTAGTGAATTGCCCACAATAAAATTACTTCTAAAAAAGACATGCAATTTATACAGACACTAAGAAATAAACAACATTCATGTCCAAATTGTCGTGTATGTGGAACATGTTCTGGAAATGCCACCTGATCTAGTGATATAGCAATTAGGACTGGGTTTAGCAACAGGGACAAGTCATTGGTGAACAATCCGTTTCAGGAGTCTCGGGAATTTTCTCAGGAACAGGGATATTTGCTGGAATGTCTTCTGGAACTGGTACACTGGATAACTCGCTCTTGAGATCTAGTGTGTTTTTCACAGGCAAGATGCTGCAATACAGGCTCAGACACCAGTACCAAATGTTTCCAATTCTACCTAAATTGTACTCCTTGTGATTCCACAATAAACAATCTCGGCTCTAGACACTTTTCACGGCTCTAATCTGATCAAACCCTTTGGACATCTGCATCCTATCCCCCTTCTCGTAATGGATTGAACGGTTTGATGGACTTGTCGTAACAGGACTTCTGGGATAAGCGCTTCTTTAACAGATGGGCTTTCACTGATTTGTTGTTCTCAACACATATGGAAAGTACAGTTTTGTACCTACCATAAATGTTGATGTTCGAGTGCTAATACAGCTGCAGTAATCACAGATGAGTTCTCTGCAGTCAGGCGGGTCCTCGGTCGGCCAAATTCCAAAGTCTTGGTCCGGCGTCGGTTGTCGTCGCTCTCCTCCCTGACGTCAGTGCGACAGGGGTATATAAGACACAGCCGACGCCATATTCTTCAGTCTTTCTTGCCCCAGATGTCAGGTGCCCCCAGAAGGAAGGCAATACATAAATTATATATATATATAAATATATATTTAAGAAATGCAATGTAATCAAAAAAACAGTAGTTGCAAGCAAATACATCATAGAAGGATAACCCCAAATTAGGTTGCAAGAGGAGGTGTTAGCCACTAGTCCTTTACCAAGAGGGGAAGGAGGGAGGGGAACCTGTACTGCAGCTGTATTAGCACTCGAACATCTACATTTATGGTAGGTACAAAACTGTACTATGTTCATCGTGCATACAGCTGCAGTAATCACAGATGGGTAGAAACCCATAGCTACGCACAGGGTGGTAGGCACTAGGTGGAACTGGGATGAGCCAGAATGCCCTGCAACACAGCAGTGGCAAAGCCTGCTCTAGTTTTGGAATATAAAGGCACATGGTAGTGTTTTGTGAAGGTATGCACAGAACTCCAAGTGGCTGCCTCCAAAATATCTTTGGTAGGAACTCCTCTGAGGAAGGCTGTAGAGGTAGCTGTGGCCCTGGTGGAGTGGGATCTGATGCCTGTAGGGACAGATTTTCCATGATAGGAGTAACAAAACCATATGCAGTGGCCTATCCATTTTGAAATTGTCTGTTTGGTAACTGGCTTCCCTTGAGCTCCTACAGCATAGGACACAAAAAGTTGTTCTGATTTTCTGAAAGGCTTTGTTTTGTCCAAATAGTAACGTAGCTGTCTATGGATGTCTAAGGAGTGTAGCAGCCTTTCCCCTTTGTTTTGAGGATTAGGGTAAAAGGTAGGTAAGTGAATGGTTTGATTTAAAGCTACCCTGGATACTACTTTAGGCATAAATGATGTATTGGTTCGAAGGGAAACCCTGTCCTGATGGAAGATGAGAAAGGGCTGCACAGCCATGAGGGCTTGTAGTTCCGAAACCCTACGAGCTGAGGTAATGGCCAGAAGGAAAGCTGTTTTCCAGGACAAATATTGCAAATCTGTTGAGGCAGCTGGTTCAAAAGGAGGCAATGTTAATTTTTCTGAAACGTAATTAAGATCCCAGGATAGCACAGGTTGCTTCCTTGGTGGTCTTATATTTTTAGCCCCTCTGAGGAACTGTCTTAAGAGTGGGTGAGAGAATAAGGGTGGATCCATGTTGAATTGTGCAGAAATGGTTGAGGCGTGGATTTTTATGGAGGAAAATGAAAGTCCACTGTTCAGCAACTCAGCTAGATACTGTAGTACCCGAGGCAAATTCAGTTTTCTAGGTTCCTGGCCTTTTTTCTCATTCCAAGAGCAAAACCGTTTCCATTTAGCGGAGTAAGCCTTTCTAGTAGATGGCCTTCTGGCCTCCAAAATGATGTCCTGCACCTCTTTGGGGAGTAGTGTCTGTCTAATGAGGTGTTAAGGAATTTTCCATGCAGCTAGACTGAGTGTTTTCAGCTGGCTGTGAAGAGTTTTGTAGCTGTGCTGAGTCAGCAGAAGAGGCATTAGAGGTAGGGGCCAGGGAGGAGTATGTGTTAGGCTCCTCAGGAGTGGATACCAGTGTTGCCTCGGCCAGTCTGAAGCAATCAATATCATCTTCGGTCTGTCTGTTCTTGCTTTCAAGAGCACCTTGGGTAGAAGAGGCAGAGGTGGGAAAGCGTAAACTGTCCATGCTGTCCAAGTGAATGAAAGGGTGTCCACTCTCCAGGCCTTTGGATGAAAGGTCCTTGAACAAAACTTTTCCAATTGATGATTCCTGTGGGAGGCGAAGAGATCTATGTCTGGCCTCCCCCACGCTTGGATTATTTTTGTAAACACTTGAGGATGCAACTTCCATTCGTGTGGATCTGTCATATTTCTGCTTAGATTGTCTGCCAGCGTGTTTTCCAAACCTGGCAAGTACTGTGCTTGAAGTTCGATTTGCCATTCCAGAGCCAAGTTCCAAAGTGTCATGGCTAGTCTGCACAGGGGGTATGAATGTGTTCCTCCTTGTTTGTTTATATACCACATTACTGTGGTGTTGTCTGTTCTTATCAATAACTGTCCTGGATGCAGGAGGTCCTTGAAAGCTGTAATTGCATTTATCACTGCTAGCATTTCTTTTTGATTGATGTGAAGTTGCTTTTCTTTTTGGGATCATTTGCCCTGAATGCACCTGTCTGTCATATGCGCCCCCCAGGCGTAATCTGAGGCGTCTGTTGTGATGATTTGCTTGAGGCTTGCAGAATGGGAGACCTGTGTTTGGCATGCTTGGGCCCACCATAGGAATTCCTTTTGCAAACATGGAATTATTGGTATTATTGTTTCCAAACTGTGGCTGTGTTGAGACCATAGGTTTTTTAGGTACCACTGAAGTTTTCTCATATGCAACTTTGCACATGGGATTAAAAGAATGCAAGATGCCATGAAGCCCAGAGCCTGCAGGATTTTCCTTGCAGTAAGCCTGGTACAATTTGCTAGCATTTTGAAGTACTGAGTTAGTTGCCCCTGTTTTTCTGGCGTAAGATAGGCCATCTGGGTGTTTGTGTCCAAGTTGGCACCCAGGAAAATTATTTTCTGAGATGGTGTTAGTCTGGATTTCTCTTTGTTGATTGTGTATCCCAGAGAGTTCAGTAACAGTGTTGCATAAGCCAGATGATCCAGAAGTATGTGCTTGCTGTCCGCTTGGATCAGGCAGTCGTCCAAATAAGGGTAAATTTGTATACCCTGAAGTCTGCAGTAGGCAATTACTGATGCCAGGCATTTCGTGAATACTCTGGGCGCAGTAGATAAGCCAAAGGGCAATGCAGAGACTTGATAGTGGATTGAACCTGCAAGAAATCTGAGGTATCTTCTGCAGCTTTGTCTGATTGGGACACGCAGGTATGCCTCCTTGAGGTCCAATGTTGCCAGCCAAAACTCCTTGCCCAGCATGGGAAGAAGCTGCTGTAATGTGAGCATCTTGAATTTTGGTACGAGTAAGAATGTGTTTAGGATGGATAAGTCCAAAATGGGTCTCCAGTCGGTTCCTTTCCTTGGTACCAGAAATAGCCTGGAATAAAAACCTTGGCCTCGTTCGTGAGTAGGTGCCTCTTGAATAGCTTTCATGTCTATGAGCTTTGAAATTTGTAGTTGTGCCTCTGCCCTTTGATTGTGTGGCAGGTTTGGCATGCCTCTCATTTTTGGTAGAGTGTGAAAATGAAATCTGTAGCCTCTGTCTATAACGTCCAGGATCCATTTGTCTGTTGTGACAATATGCCAATTTCTTGTAAATAATGCCAGCTTTCTTCCCAAAGTTGCTGCCAGCTGAGACTTGCTTGGCGTGGAAAGGAGGAAGTCATTGGGTTTGTTTCCTGTATTGTTGTGCACTGTCTTCGCCACCTCTTGGTGCTGGAGTTTGCCATTGCCTGCCTCTATATGATCCTTGTGATTGTCCTCTGCCCCTTGAGCGCTTGTATCTACCTCTTTGGGGCTTGTCCATGGCTGGAAAGGACCAGTTTTTAGAAGGCCAATTTCTGCTAAAACGTGGTGGTGGAACCTGCAGAAAAGCTTTGACAGATTGCATAGATTTGGCTTTTTCTTCCATTTTCCGTAGTATCTCCTCAGCATTAGTACCAAATAGCACATCCTTTTGTAAAGGAGCATCTAATAGTTTAGCTTTCACATGATCAGGCAAGATTTGTTCCCTAAGCCATGCATGTCTACGAATAACTGATCCTGTAACAGCAGCTCTACTTGAGGCCTCTAGGGCATCATAACCACATTGTAAGGTGTGTTTACCCACTTGTTCTGCACTATGCATCATATCCTGCAACTCCTTCAAATCTGGTTGTTCAGGTTGAGACATTTTACTTCTTAATTGTGGTAACAGAAACTGCTGATATTTAAGCATATGAAATTGACAATTTAAGGCCCTCATGGCTAGGGTGGCCAAGGTATACACCTTTTTTCCCTACCTTTCTAAGGATCTAGACTCTCTTTCGGAAGGTAGTGGATTCTTAGCAGTAGAGGCCTTCATTCCCTTGGGGCCTTGAGAAATGGTTTCAGGGTCAGCATTATGGCTTTTGTACAGAAATTGGTGAGAGTTAGGAACTCTGTAGTACCTATCAGGCTTGACTGGGGCAGGAGGCAGGGAATCCGGATTAAGGCAAGCCTCCGAATAAACATCATCCAGGACGTCCAAGACAGGAGGAATAGCCAGACGTCTGTGTTGAGGTAACAAAAGAAATTCCCTAAGTCTTTTCTTGGAATCAGAATAGTCTTGGCCTTCCCAATGGAAGTGTTCCCTCAAGGTGTGCAAGGTTTCCCCAAAAGAAAAATCCTCAGGAGGAGATGCAGAGGGAATGGACTGCTCCGCATCAGAATCTTCAAAAGGGGAGAAAGAGTGTTCCTCTACATCAGAATGATCTGAAAAAAATGGAGCCCTGATCCGAAGAGGGAGAATCTTCCTCTACTCTGGGTCTCTTGTCTGGAGGGGGTTGGGAACCCCCAATAAGAGTAATTAAATCCTCAGCCATTTTAAGCATCTGCTTTTTAGGCATGGGGTCTGGAGATGGGCCCTGTGCAACAGGCCTCTTGGGATGCCTGGCTGATTTGGACTTAGTAAAGGCCTTAACTGAAAAGGAAGATGAGGGTCTAAAGACACCATGGGTGGAAGTGGACCTGTCCACATTAGGAGGCTCAACGCTCACAGTGGCTTCGGTGGTTGTAGTCTGGGTATGGGCCGAGGTACCTGCGGTCTCGGTTACAGAAGACCCCGCCAAAGAAGTGTCGTCGGTAGTCAGGGACTGCATAGGCGTCTCGCTGAGAACCGGACCACATGTAGCCGGTTTTGGCGTGGCGTCGGTGGGGACCGCAGACCTCGCATGTCGGTCTTTGTCCTTACGTTTTTTGGACAAAACGGTAGTCGGAGTCTCAGACGACATTTTATAATCAAAGGCTTTACCGAAAAAGTGTTGGGCGAACTCCGCCCGATGCTTAATAGTGCGCTTATTGAAAGTAGCGCAAAAGCGACAGCCCGAGACGTCGTGGTCTGGGCCTAAACAAGGTATGCAGAGGGAATGGAAATCCTTATGCGGTATTTGCTTCCCACAAGAAATACAATTGTTAACTTTTTCTGACATCGGTCTGAGGCAAGAAAAATTTCCCCAACGGGGTACTTAGCTTTAATGAAGACTTCGCACTTGCGAACTGCTTCTGCTTCGGGCACCGTGTGGCAAAAAAGACTGAAGAATATGTCATCGGCTGTGTCTTATATACCCCTATCGCACTGACGTCAGGGAGGAGAGTGATGACAACAGACGCCGGACCAAGACTTTGGAATTCGGCCGACGGAGGACCCGCCTGACGGCAGAGAACCCATCTGTGATTACTGCAGCTGTATGCACGATGAACATCCAACAGATTACTGCTGATTGGTAATGTGGTTCTGGTTTGTCTCGACAGAAGTCACTGTGCAAGTGAACCAAGACGGTTATTATAAGGAATATTTTGGAGATTCAGGAGATTCAGAAAAACATCATTACTGTCTCATTTGGACTTCTCTAAAAACTGTTTCTCACTTTGAACTGCACTTTCCGCCAAACCATTTGACTGTGTATACTCGAAGCTACTCATAACATAATAAAGTCCCACTCTTCAGCAAATCTTGAACTGCTGGCTTGTAAACTGTGTACCATTGGCAGAAATAACTTTGTGCAGACTACCATGGACTGCAAAATGATGCTTCACCTTAGTAATGGCACTGCTGGATGCTAGATTAGGAAGTAGGTTAATCTCAAACCAATATGAATAAGAGTCTACTAACACCAAGTAATGATGACCATTCCATTCGAAAATGTGTGTAGCTACTGTCACCCAAGATAGTTCAGGAATCTAGTTTGGCTGAAGTGGTTCTTTCTGTTGATGTGTTGTAGTACTACTATATACAGAACAAGATGAAAGTACTCTCTCAATATCCTTTGACATAGAAGGCCAATATACTAGTCCTCTCACCCTTCTTTTGGTAGAATCAGTTCCTGGGTGGCCATGATGCAAGATGGTAATGCACTCTTGTTGGAAGGATGTTGGAACGATCACTTTTGGACCTTTCATGATAATACCATTGTCAAACAAAATCTCATCTCTGTAAGGAAAATAAGGTTGCACTTCTACTGGTAAACAAGACTGCTTTGACGGTCATCCCTGACTGATAAAAATGGTTGAGCTTCTGAAGTACTGGATCTGAGGCTGTGCAACTTCTATGCTCATCAAGCCATGTGGAAGAAAAATTTCTCTTCCATGACTTCAAAATCAAGTTTTTCATTTTCATGCTGTTCAGTGGTATTTCTGGGCAATCTGGATAATGTATCAGCAAGATAAAGAAGTTTGTCTTTTGTGTAGACAAGACTGAAATTATACTTTTGCAATTTCAACATCATGCATTGCAATCTAGCAGGAGCTGTATGCATAGGCTTTCTCAAAATAGTGACTAGAGGTTGATCTGTTTCGATTTGAATTGGGCTGCCATAAATATAATCATGGAACTTTGAACACACAAACACAATTGCCAAGAGCTCTTTCTCAATCTGCACATACTGCATTCTCTGTTTGGGTTAGAGTTCTAGACACATAGGCTACTGGTCTACCCTCTTGAAGAATGATTGCACCAAGACCAAACTTCGTAGTATCACAAGAAATAGTAACTGGTTTGTGAACAGAGTATCTGACAGTTGGTGGTCTGGTAATTCTCCGTTTCAGGACATCAAATGCTCCCTGGTGTTGTTCTAATCAGGGCCAGGATATATCTTTGTGTGTCATCTCTCTGAGAGGTGCTGAAAGTTGGCTCAAGTCTGGAATGAACTTGCCTAGTAAACTATGCCAAGAAAACTTTGTAGGGCTTCAACACTGTTTGGAGCTGGCACCTCAAGAACTGCTGTTTGCTTGGAAGGATCTGGTCGTAAGCCTGAACTGGTGAACAAGTGACCAACATAAGTAACTTCTCGTAGCCTGAATTTGCACTTCTGAGGATTCAACTCAAGATTCACTTCACATACTCTTTCCAGAACTTTCTTGAGGTTTCTGTCATGCTCTTCTTCACCATTACCTCCTACTAGAGTATCATCTACTATACCAGCACACGGGTAACCAGAAAAAATTTGCTCCATGGCATGTTGGAAGACTTCACTGCCAGAATTTATCCCAAATGGCATTCTTAAAAATCTCTGCCTGCCAAAAGGAGTACTGAAAGTAGTTAGCAATGAGGATTTTCGAACTTAGTAATGAGGATTTTCGATCAAGCAAAATTTACCAAACTTAACTCTTTGCATACAAAAAAGAAAAAACAGTGGCATTTGGCATAACAGTGACTTCAACTGTACACACTGAATAATGAGATCTTTTCATTGCTTTGTTCAAACCTCTTGGATCAAGATATCCTGATATCTGAGTTTTTCTTATGAGCTACCACCACGGAAGATACCCAGTCAATTGGCTCATCAACTTGACAAATCACACCTTGCACCATTTTATCTAGCTTGGCCTCGACTCTGTTCAGCATAGCTACTGGAACTTTCCGGGCTGGTCTGACAAATGGACTGACTTCAGTGTCTAACTTCATGAAGTACACAACTGGGAATTTGCCTAGTTTGTCTTTGAAAAGATCAACACAGGTAGAGAAAACAGACTGGGCAAAATGTGAACAGTGGTATTTTAAGCTTACATAGTGGACTTCCTCATTAAGTGAAATCAGTCCCTTTCTCAAACTATCTTGGAAGCCCACCAATAACTGAGCATGTCATTTGACTATGTAAAATTGCAAGTCATAGCTTCCAACAGAGTAACATGAAAGCACTACTGAACCTTCAGTTTGAATTTCTTCACCACCATAAGCAACAACTTTCGCACACTTTGCCAAATCAAGCTACTCACCAGCACATACTCTAGCAAATGTTTCTGCTGACATAACATTGTACTTTGAACCTGTGAAAACTTTGAGCTCTATGGGTCTTCTATCTATCTGAACAGTACAAAATACTTCATTCTTTGCCCATAAATCTACTGAACTGACTGTTTCAGTAAGAACGAACACACCATCAACATAAAAAGTAGGGTCACAGCTTTCTAACTGATCAACTAGTCTCTTTGAATGTTCTATTTTAATGAAGAATGAGCCTCTTAATTTACAAAATCTTTGGAAAAGATTCCACTTTTTACATCTGTGGCATTGCTGACCAAAGGCTAAGCACTTTTCCTTTTTAGAAATGATTGCCACAACAATTACGACAGTTGAGTAAAAGACTTGGTGAGGGCACATGCTTTGAGTTTGCTGACTCACCCTTGTGATTCACTGAGACTTGCATGGTCTGGCATTTGCTAGAAAGCTATGGGGTTCCCAGGGAACGTTACAGGACCTGCAACAGCCTCCATGTGCTAGGGCCCATTTCTTTTAACCATGTGCTTTATACTATCAACATCAGAACTAGAAGATACTGGAAGCAAGCATTTCTCATTTGTAAGCATATTTGTGTGCTTTTCTGTGAGCTCATATAACTGAAAAATCTCAATGTCCTTATTCAAAGTTAAATCATTGTCTCGAAGCAAAATCTTTCTCTCAGCATCATCTTTAATACCAAACATAAGTCTGTCTTATCAACTCAAATCGCCAAATCTGCACATTTTAGCTTTGTTTCTCAAGTCGGTTACATATGCTGCAAAAGTTTCCCCAGGCTTTTGATCCCTTGCGTAAAGTAAGTGCCTTTCCACTGTAATATTCATTTAGGGGTTGCAAATTACTCTAAATTTACACTTCAAGCACTCAGGGTCTTCCCTTGATTCAGCCAGTGCCACTATATGGCGATTTCCCCCTCCCCTGCAAAAGTACAGTTGTGTACACTTACCATAAATGTAGATGTTCAAGTGTATTCACTGTTGCAGTCATGACAATTAGGTTATCCTGCTGGCAGGCTACCCTCAGTCAGCCTGAATTCCAAAGTCTAGGTTCAGTGTCGGTTGCGGTCGCCTCTTCCCTGACGTCAGTGCGCCAGGGGTATAAAAGATGCAGCCAACGCCATTTTCTTCAGTTTTTCTTGCCCCAAATGTCAGGTGCCCCCAAAAGGGTAGGCTAAACATATGTCAATAAAACATGCATGCACCAAATTATATATTTTGCCTTCATTTACAAGCAAATATACCACATAGGTTGTATAGAATAGAGAAGTACAGATAAGTTCCATCAAAGAAATGGGGGTTGGCGGGTGGGTAACCTGGATTGCAACAGTGAATACACTCGAACATCTACATTTATGGTAAGTGTACACAACTGTACTATGTTCTTCGTGTTTCACTGTTGCAGTCATTACAATTGGGTTGAATCCCAAAGCTAAGGTTGGGAGGCTGGGGCTAAATAGCATTAAGAGCGGCTATTAGGCCCTGCAGAGCTGCAGTGGCAAAGCCTGCCCTGGATTTAGAGTAGAGTGGTAAGTGATAGTGCTTTGTGAAGGTGTGTACTGAACTCCAAGTAGCAGCCTCTAAAATGTCTTTGGTTGGTACGCCCCTGAGGAAGGCTGCTGAAGTGGCTGCTGCTCTGGTTGAATGTGGCCTAATGCCCTTAGGTACTGGCTTGTCATGTTGTGAATAGCAGAAACGAATACAGTGGCCTATCCACTTTGAAACAGTCTGCTTTGAGATAGCCTTTCCTTGTGATCCTGCAGCATATGCCACTAGTAATTGCTCTGTCTTTCTGAAAGCCTTGGTTCTGTTCAAATAGAAACGTAGCTGTCTGTGTATGTCCAAAGAATGAAGAATTCTCTCCCCCTTATTCTGTGGGTTTGGATAAAAGGTAGGCATATGAATAGTTTGGTTAAGGGCCACAATGGACACTACCTTAGGCATAAATGTCGGACTTGTCCTCAGAGAAACCCTGTCTGGATAAAAAATGATAAAAGGTTCCACAGCCATGAGTGCCTGTAGCTCTGAGACTCGTCTTGCAGAAGTTATTGCTAGGAACAGAGTTGTTTTCCAAGATAAAAACTTTATATCAGCTGTAGCGGCTGGCTCAAAGGTCCCATGCAGGTATTGGTGATCTCCATGGAGGTCTTAAATTTCTGGCCCCTCTGACGTACTGCCTTAATAAAGGATGAGAAAAGATTGGTAGCTCTGTACTGTAATGAGCTGAAATGGCGGAGGCATGAATTTTTATAGATGAAAAGGATAGGCCTTTGTCCAGCATCTCAGTCAAGTATTGCAAAATCTGAGGAATATTTGGTACATCTGTGTCAATTCCTTGTGCCTGGTTCCAAGCACAGAATCTTTTCCATTTTCCAGCACAGGATTTTCTAGTACTAGGCCTCCTGGCCTCCAAAATGACGTCCATCACCGCTTTAGTGAGTGGTGTGTTTTGTATGACTACATTATCCGCCATGCTGCCAGATTTAAGGTCTTGAGTTGGCTGTGCAGGATTTGATTGTTCTGCTGGGACAGTAGATGAGGCACTTGAGGTAATGTCCAGGCTGGGCACTGAGACAAGTTCCTTAGGATTGGATACCAGTACTGGCGTGGCCAGTCTGGGGCAATCAGTATAATTTTTGGCTTCTCCTGTCTGACCTTTAGGAGTACCTTGGGGAGGAAAGGCACATACTGTTAAGTTTTTCCAGTTGAAAGATAGGGCATACACTTTCCATGCTTGTCTGTGATAAGTCCTTGTGCAGAATCTCTTCAGTTGGCAGTTGTGAGGTGAGGCAAAGAGATCTATGCCCGGGCATCCCCATTTCCTTGTTACCATGCTGAAGACTTGTGGATCCAATTTCCACTCGTGGGGATCCATTAGGTTTCTGCTTAGTTCGTCTGCCAGAGTACTTCTCTTTCCTGGCAGAAATTGTGCCTGCAGATGTACTTGGTATGTCAATGCTGTGTCACACAAAGTCATGGCTAGTCTGCAAAGGGGGTAAGAATGAGTGCCTCCCTGCTTGTTTATATACTACATGACCGTGGTGTTGTCTGTCTTTATCAGTAGTTGTCCCGGATGAAGTAGGTCCTTGAAGGCTGTTAGGGCATTTTGAACAGCTAGCATCTCTTTCTGATTGATATGTAGATGCATTTGGTTTGCGGACCATGTGCCTTGAATAAATTTTTCCTGCCATGTGGGCTCCCCAGGCATAATCCGATGCATCCATTGTTAATGTGTGTGTGGCTGGGCGTAGAGTGAATGGCTGCCCATTGTTCTGGTGACAGGCCTTCGCCCACCATCGAAACTCCTGTTGCAGGCAGGGAATGAGAGTAAAGTACAGTTTTGTACCTACCATAAATGTAGATGTTCGAGTGCTAATACAGCTGCAGTAATCACAGATGGGTTCTCAGCCGTCAGGCGGTCCCTCAGTCGGCCGAATTCCAAAGTCTAGGTCTGGCGTCGTTTGCTGTCGCTTTCCATCCTGACGTCAGTGAGGCAGGGGTATATAAGACATAGCCGACGCCATTTTCTTCAGTCTTTCTTGCCCCAGATGTCAGGTGCCCCCAGAAGGAAGGCAATACATAAATTATATATATATATATATATATATATATATATATATATATATATATATATACACACACACACACACACATGCAATGCAAAATAATCAAAAATCAGTAGTTGCAAGCAAATATAGCATAGAAGGATAACCCAGACAGGTTGTATGAAGAGGGGTTAGGCCCTAGGCCTTTACCAAGAGGGGAAGGAGGGAGGGTAACCTGTACTGCAGCTGTATTAGCACTCGAACATCTACATTTATGGTAGGTACAAAACTGTACTATGTTCATCGTGCATACAGCTGCAGTAATCACAGATGGGTAGAATCCCAAAGCTACGTACAGGGTGGTAGGCACTAGGTTGAACTGGGCTGAGCCAGAATGCCCTGCAACACGGCAGTGGCAAAGCCTGCTCTAGTTTTGGAATATAAAGGCAGATGGTAGTGTTTTGTGAAGGCATGCACAGAACTCAAAGTGGCTGCCTCCAAAATATCTTTGGTAGGAACTCCTCTGAGGAAGGCTGTAGAGGTAGCTGAGGCCCTGGTGGAGTGGGATCTGATGCCCGTAGGGACAGATTTTCCATGATAGGAGTAACAAAACCGTATTCAGTGGCCTATCCATTTAGAAATTGTCTGTTTGGTGACTGGCTTCCCTTGAACTCCTACAGCTTAGGACACAAAGAGTTGTTCTGATTTCCTGAAAGGCTTTGTTCTGTCCAAATAATAACGTAGCTGTTTATGGATGTCTAAGGAGTGTAGCAGCCTTTCCCCTTTATTTTGAGGATTGGGGTAAAAGGTAGGTAAGTGTATGGCTTGATTTAAAGCTACCCTGGATACCACTTTAGGCATAAATGACGGGTTGGTTCGAAGGGAAACCCTGTCCTGATGGAAGATGAGAAAGGGCTGCACAGCCAGAAGGGCTTGTAGTTCCAAACCCTACGAGCTGAGGTAATGGCCAGAAGGAAAGTTGTTTTCCAGGACAAATATTGCAAATCTGTTGAGGCAGCTGGGTCAAAGGGAGGCAATGTTAATTTTTCTAGGATGTAATTAAGATCCCAGGCTGGTATTGGTTGTTTCCTTGGTGGTCTTATATTCTTAGCCCCTCTGAGGAACTGTCTTAAGAGTGGGTGAGAGAATAAGGGTGGATCAGTGTTGAATTCTGCAGAAATGGCTGAGGCATGGATTTTTAGGGAGGAAAATGAAAGTCCACTGTTCAGCAGCTCAGCTAGATACTGTAATACCAGAGGCAAATTCAGTTTTCTATGATCCTGGCCTTTTTTCTCATTCCAAGAACAAAACCGTTTCCATTTAGCGGAGTAAGCCTTTCTAGTAGATGGCCTTCTGGCCTCCAAAATGACATCCTGCACCTCTTTGGGGAGTAGGGTCTGTTGTGTTGTTAAGGAATTTTCCATGCAGCGAGATTGAGTGTTTTCAACTGACTGTGAAGAGTTTTGTAGCTGTGTTGAGTCAGTAGAAGAGGCATTAGAGGTAGGGGCCAGGGAGGAGAATGCGTTAGGCCCCTCAGGAGTGGGTACCAATGTTGTCTTGGCCAGTCTGGAGCAATCAGTATCATCTTCGGTCTGTCTGCTCTTGCTTTCAAGAGCACCTTGGGCAGAAGAGGCAGAGGTGGGAAAGCGTAAACTGTCCATGCTGTCCAACTGAATGAGAGGGCGTCCACTCTCCAGGCCTTTGGATGAAAGTTCCTTGAACAGAACTTTTCCAATTGATGATTCCTGTGGGAGGCGAAGAGATCTATGTCTGGCCTCCCCCATGCTTGGATTATCTTTGTAAACACTTGAGGATGCAACTTCCATTCGTGTGGATCTGTCATATTTCTGCTTATATTGTCTGCCAGTGTGTTTTCCAAACCTGGCAAGTACTGTGCTTGAAGTTCGATTTGCCATTCCAGAGCAAAGTTCCTTGTTTGTTTATGTACCACATTTACTGTGGTGTTGTCTGCTCTTGTCAATAATTGTCCTGGATGCAGGAGGTCCTTGAAAGCTGCAATTGCATTTATCACTGCTAGCATTTCTTTTTGATTGATATGAAGGTGCTTTTCCTTTTGGGAACATTTGCCCTGAATGCACCTGTCTGTCATGTGCGGCCCCCAGGCGTAATCTGAGGCGTCTGTTGTGATGACTTGAATTGCTTGAGGCTTGCAGAATGGGAGACCTGTGTTTGATTGACATGCTTGGGCCCACCATAGAAATTCCTTTTGTAAACATGGAATTATTGGTATTATTGTTTCCAAACTGTGGCTGTGTTGAGACCATAGGTTTTTTAGGTACCACTGAAGTTTCCTCATGTGCAACCTTGCACATGGGATTAAAAGAATGCAAGATGCCATGAAGCCCAGAGCCTGCAGGATTTTCCTTGCAGTAAGCCTGGTACAATTTGCTAGTATTTTGCAGTAGTGAGTTAGTTGCCCTTGTTTTTCTGGCGTAAGATAGGCCATCTGGGTGTTTGTGTCCAAGTTGGCACCCAGGAAAGTTATTTTCTGAGATGGTGTTAGTCTGGATTTCTCTTTGTTGACTGTGCATCCCAGAGAATTCAGTAACCGTGTTACATAAGCCAGATGTTCCAGAAGTATGTGCTTGCTGTCCGCTATGATCAGGCAGTCGTCCAAATCAGGGTAAATTTGTATCCCTTGAAGTCTGCAGTAGGCAATCACTGATGCCAGGCATTTCGTGAATACTCTGGGCGCAGTAGATAAGCCAAAGGGCAATGCAGAGAATTGACAGTGGATTGAACCTGCAAGAAATCTGAGGTATCTTCTGCAACTTTGTCTGATTGGGACATGCAGGTATGCCTCCTTGAGGTCCAATGTTACCAGCCAAAACTCCTTGCCCAGCATGGGAAGAAGCTGCTGTAATGTGAGCATCTTGAATTTTGGTACGAGTAAGAATGTGTTTAGGATGGATAAGTCCAAAATGGGTCTCCAGTCGGTTCCTTTCCTTGGTACCAGAAATAGCCTGGAATAAAAACCTTGACCTTGTTCGTGAGTAGGAACCTCTTGAATAGCTTTCATGTCTATGAGTTTTGAAAATTGTAGTTGTGCCTCTGCCTTTTGATCGTGTGGCAGGTTTGGCATGCCTCTCATTTTTGGAAGAGTGTGAAAATAAAATCTGTAGCCTCTGTTTATAACGTCCAGGATCCATTTGTCTGTTGTGACAATATGCCAATTTCTTGCAAATAATGCCAGTTTTCCTCCCAAGGGGGCTGCCAGCTGAGACTTGCTTGGCATGGAAAGGAGGAAGTCATTGGGTTTGTTTCCTGTATTGTTGTGCACTGACTTCGCCACCTCTTGGTGCTGAAGTTTGCCATTGCCTGCCTCTATATGATCCTTGTGATTGTCCTCTGCCCCTTGTGCGTCTGTATCTACCTCTTTGGGGCTTGTCCATGGCTGGAAAGGACCAGTTTTTTGTAGGCCAATTTCTGCTAAAACGTGGTGGTTGAACCTGTAGAAAAGCTTTGACAGTTTGCATAGATTTGGCTTTTTCTTCCATTTTACGTAGTATCTCCTCTGCATTAGTACCAAAAAGCACATCCTTTTGTAAAGGAGCATCTAGTAGTTTAGCTTTCACATGATCAGGCAAGATTTGTTCCCTAAGCCAGGCCTGTCTACGAATGACTGATCCTGTAACAGAAGCTCTACTTGAGGCCTCTAGGGCATCATAGCCACATTGTAAGGTGTGTTTACCCACTTGTTCTGCACTATGCAACATATCCTGCAACTCCTTCAAATCTGGTTGTTCAGGTTGAGACATTTTATTTCTTAACTGTGATAACAGAAACTGCTGACATTTAAGCATATGGAACTGACAATTTAAGGCCCTCATGGCTAGGGTGGTCGAGGTATATACCTTTTTTCCCCACCTTTCTAAGGATCTTGACTCTCTTTCAGGAAGGTAGTGGATTTTTGGCAGTAGAGGCCTTCATTCCCTTGGGGCCTTGAGAAATGGTTTCAGGGTCAGCCTTATGGCTTTTGTAAAGAAATTGGTGAGAGTTAGGAAAGTACAGTTTTGTACCTACCATAAATGTAGATGTCCAATAGGTATGCATCTGCAGTCATAACATATGGGTTTGTCCTGCCTCAGGCAGCCCTTCGGTCGGCCGGATTCCAAAGTCTGGGTCTGGCCTCGGCTGATGTCGCACTTTCCCCGACGTCAGAGCGTCTGGGGTATAAAAGCATCAGCCGACGCCATTTTCCTCAGTTTTTCTTGCCCCAGATGCCAGGTGCCCTCTAGGAAGGCTAAATTTGGATAAATGCAATAAAGTTCCAAACATTTGCAAAATTATATATATATATATACATGTATATAAGAACAAATACACCATAATAGATTCCCCCAGCTAGCTAAAAGAGGGGTAAGTACCCTAGGAATACCACAGAGGGGTAGGAGGGAGGGAAACCTGACTGCAGATGCATACCTATCGGACATCTACATTTATGGTAGGTACAAAACTGTACTATGTCCTTCAAGGATGCATCTGCAGTCATAACATATGGGTAGAATACCATAGCCAATCTGGGGGAGGAGGTACTAAGAAAAGGATGGTGTAGTTAAGATCCCCTGCAGGACTGCAGTAGCAAAACCTGCTCTGGATCTGGAGTATAAAGGTAGATTGTAATGTTTGGCAAATGTATGCACGGAGCTCCAAGTAGCAGCTTCTAAAATGTCCTTGGTAGCCACCCCTCGTAGGAAGGCTGTAGTGTTGGCCGTGGCCCTTGTCGAATGAGGCCTGATGTTTTCAGGAACGTTCTTTCCATGAAAGGAGTAACAAAATCGAATGCAATTTCCTATCCATTTTGAAAATGTCTGTTTGGAAATTACTTTTCCTTGCACCCCAGTAGCATATGCTACAAATAGTTGGTCAGTTTTTCTGCTAGTTTTAGTTCTGTCCAAGTAGTAGCGTAGTTGTCTGTGTATATCCAGGGTGTGCAGAAGTTTTTCCCCTCTATTCTGTGGATTTGGGAAGAACGTAGGCAAGTGAATAGCTTGGTTCAAGGATACCCTAAATACCACCTTTGGCATAAAAGTAGGATTGGTTCTTAGTGAAACTCTGTCCTGATGGAAGATAAGAAATGGCTGTACTGCCATTAATGCTTGTAACTCAGATACTCTTCTTGCTGAAGTTATTGCCAGAAGGAATGCAGTTTTCCAAGACAGAAACTGTAGATCCGCTGATGCTGCTGGTTCAAAAGGAGGAAGTGTTAGTTTCTCCAACACAAAGTTGAGATCCCAAGCAGGTAGAGGGGGTTTTCTTGGAGGTTTAATATTTTTGATCCCTCTCAGAAATTGCCGGAGGAGAGGGTGTGAGAAGATAGGTGGATCCACATTGTATTCTGCTGAAATTGCTGAGGCATGAATCTTAATGGAAGAATAGGACAGGCCATTGTGGAACAATTCTGCTAAGTATTCCAGAATATGTGTCATGCTTGCCACTGTCACATCTGAGCCTTTTGATGTGTTCCAAATGAGAAATCTTTTCCATTTAGCTGAGTATGTCTTCCTTGTGGAAGGCCGGCGAGCTTCCATGATAATGTCCTTCACTCTCTGTGATAAAACATTTTGATTGGGATTTAAGGAATTTTCCAGGCAGTTAGCTGCAATGTTTTCAAGTTGTGATGCATGATCTTGAAATTGTTCTGCGTCAGAAGAGGAGGCCATAGGGGGAGAGGCCATGGTTTTGCCTGTGACATGCTTCTCAATAATGGATACCAGTGTTGCCTTGGCCAGTCTGGAGCTATCAGAATCACTCTTGGCTGTTCCTCCCTGATCTTCAGTAGAACCTTGTACATTAATGGGAGAGGTGGGAAGGCATATACTTTTAGAGCTTTCCAGCTGAAAGAGAGAGAGAGTCCACCCTCCAAGCTTGTGGGTGGTATGTCCTTGAGCAGAATGTCTTCAGTTGATGGTTGAGGGGGGAGGCGAACAGATCTATCTCCGGCATTCCCCATGCCTTTGCTATGAGTTGGAAGATGTCTGGGTGCAGCATCCATTCGTGTGCATCCATGGTAGTTCTGCTTAAGCTGTCTGCCACTGTAGTCTCTTTTCCTGGAACGAACTGGGACTGTAGTTGGATATTGAATTTCAGGCATAGTTCCCATAGATTCATAGCCAGCCGGCATAGAGGGTAGGAGTGTGTGCCTCCCTGCTTATGTACCACATGACCGTGGTGTTGTCTGTCCTTATTAACAGGTGGCCTTGATGGAGGAAGGGTTTGAAAGCCTCGATTGCATGCATCACTGCCAGCATTTCCTTTTGGTTTATGTGCATGCGTAGCTGCCCTTGAGACCATAGGCCTTGGATACATTTGCCCTCCATGTGTGCTCCCCATCCTCGGTCTGAAGCTTCCGTGGTGATGGTTTGATTTGTTTTTGGTTTGTTGAAAGGCAACCCTCTGTTGGACTGGCAGGCCTGAGCCCACCACAGAAACTCCTTCTGAAGGCAAGGAATGATTGGTATCAAAGTTTCTAAACTGTGACTGTGTTGAGACCATACACTCCTTAGGTACCATTGTAATTTTCTCATATGCAGCCTGGCCTGTGGTATCAGAATTATGCAGGATGCCATGTAACCCAGGGCCTGCAGGATTTTCCTTGCAGTAAGCTGAGTTTGTCTTGTCAGAATCATGAAGTAATCCGGAAGTTGTTTTTGTTTTTCTTCTGTGAGAAAGGCCATTTGGGTGGTTGTGTCCAGATCTGCACCCAAAAAGGTTATCCTTTGGGATGGAACAAGTCTTGACTTTTGGATGTTGACTGTGTATCCCAAGGCCTGTAGCAGGTGGATGGCATAGGCCAAGTCCTTTATCAAATTTCCCTTGTTGTCCACTTGTATAAGGCAGTCGTCCAGATATGGGTAGATTTGAATCCCCTGAAGTCTGCAGTGTGCAATTACTGATGCCAGGCATTTCGTGAATACTCTGGGCAGTAGATAAGCCAAAGGGCAATGCTGAGAATTGATAATGCTCTGATCCTGCAAGAAATCTGAGGTGTCTTCTGCAACTTGGTCGAATAGGGACGTGCAGGTATGCCTCCTTGAGATCTAGAGTCACCAGCCAAGACTCCTTGCCCAACATGGGAAGAAGTTGCTGTAGGGCCAGCATCTTGAATTTTGGCACAATGAGGTAAGTATTCAGTGCGGACAGGTTGAGAATAGGCCTCCATTGATTTTCTTTTCTTGGTACAAGGAATAGTCTGGAGTAAAATCCTTGGCCTTGTTCTGAAAGTTGTACCTTTTCTATAGCTTTCATTTGAAGCAAGTTGTTGATCTGCTTTAAAGCCTCTGCCCTCTGATTTGGTGGTAGGTTTGGCATTCCGTTTCTTTTTGGCAAAGTGTGGAAGTGGAACCTGTATCCTTTGTCTATTATTTGCAGTGTCCATGTGTCCCTTGTAATATAATGCCAGTTTTTTGAGAATAAAGCAAGCTTTCCGCCCAAGGGTGCTTACAGTTGAGCCCTGGTAGGCAGAATCAGAGTAAAGTCATTGAGCCTGTCCTGGTGTAGTAGTAGTTGTTGCTGCTGTTGCACTACTCCTCTGGTTGGCAGGCTGCCACTGACGGCCTCTGTAGGAGCCCTTCGATTGGCCTCTGCCGCTGGGGCATCTGTTCCTGCCTCTCTGGGCTCTGTCCGAGTCTGGAAAGGACCAATTCTTAGTAGGCCAGTTTCTGCTGAATCTCGGTGGTTGTACTTGCAGGAAATCCTTAACTGTTTGCACAGATTTTGCCTTTTCTTCAAACTTTTTTAAGACTTCCTGAGCAGAGGAGCCAAATAAATTTTGTTTCTCCATTGGAGCATCCAGGAGTTTAGCTTTAACATGGTCTGGCAAAGATTGTTCCTTCAGCCAGGCATGCCTACGAATAAAGTACAGTTTTGTACCTACCATAAATGTAGGTAGGTATGCATCTGCATTCATAACATATGGGTTGTCCTGCCTCAGGCAGCCCTTCGGTCGGCCGGATTCCAAAGTCTGGGTCTAGCCTCGGCTGATGTCACACTTCACCCGACGTCATAGCTCCTGGGGTATAAAGGCATCAGCCGACGCCATTTTCCTCAGTGTTTCTTGCCCCAGATGCCAGGTGCCCTCTAGGAAGGCTAAATCTGGATAAAGTAGAAAATTCCAAACAGTAGAAATCAAAAAGTATATATACATATATACATACAAACAAATACACCATAATAGATTCCCCCAGCTAGCTAAGAGAGGGGTAAGTACCCTAGAATACCACAGAGGGGAAGGAGGGTGGGTAATCCTGACTGCAGATGCATACCTATCGGACATCTACATTTATGGTAGGTAGATAACTGTACTATGTCCTTCAAGGATGCATCTGCAGTCATAACATACGGGTAGAATACCATAGCCAAACTGGGGGAGGAGGTACTAAGATAATGATGGTGTAGTTAAGATCCCTTGTAAAACTGCAGTTGCAAAACCTGCTCGGGATCTGGAGTATAAAGGAAGATTGTAATGCTTGGCAAATGTATGCACGGAGCTCCAAGTAGCAGCTTCTAAAATGTCTTTGGTAGCCACTCCTCGTAGGAAAGCTGTAGTGGTGGCTGTAGCTCTTGTGGAGTGAGGCCTGATATTTTCAGGAGTTGTCTTTCCATGAAAAGAGTAACAGAATCGAATGCAATTTCCTATCCATTTTGAAATTGTCCGTTTGGAAATTGCTTTTCCTTGCACTCCTGTTGCATATGCTACCAGAAGCTGGTCAGTTTTTCTGTTGGTCTTAGTTCTGTTCAGATAGTAGCGCAGTTGTCTGTGTACATGCATGGTGTGCAGTAGTTTTTCCCCCCTGTTCTGTGGGTTAGGGAAGAACGTAGGTAAATGAATAGCTTGGTTCAAGGATACTCTGGATACCACCTTTGGCATGAAAGTAGGATTGGTTCTCAGAGACACGCTATCCTGGTGAAAGATAAGGAAAGGCTGCACTGCCACCATTAAGGCCTGTAACTCGGATACCCTTCTTGCTGAAGTGATTGCTAGAAGGAAGGCAGTTTTCCAAGATACGAACTGTAAGTCTGCTGATGCTGCTGGTTCAAAAGGGGGAAGAGTTAATTTTTCCAGCACAAAATTGAAATCCTATGCAGGTAGAGGTGGTTTCCTTGGAGGTTTTACATTTTTGATCCCTCTTAGAAATTGTCTGAGGAGAGGTTGAGAGAAGACAGGAGGATCCATGTTGTACTCTGCTGAAATTGCTGAACCATGAATCTTAATGGAAGAATAGGACAGGCCATTGTGGAACAGTTCTGCTAAGTATTCCAGGATGTGTGCTAGGTTTGCCAGTGTGACATCTGTTCCCTTTGATGCACTCCAAATGAGGAATCTCTTCCATTTGGCTGAGTATGTTTTCCTTGTGGAGGGTCTGAGCCTCCAGGATAATGTCCTTGACCCTCTGAGATAAAACAGGTTGGTTTTGCTTTATGCAATTTTCCAGGCAGTTAGCTGCAGTGTTTTCAAGTTTGGATGCAGGGTCTTGTAGTTGTTCTGTGTTAGAAGTAAAGGCCATAGAGGTAGAGGCCATGAGTTCGTCCGAGACATGCTTCTCAGTAGCGGGTACCCAATGCTGCCTTGGCCAGTCTGGAGCTATCAGAATTACCTTTGGCTGTTCCTCCCTGATCTTCAGTAGAACTTTGTACATCAATGGGAGAGGTGGAAAGGCATAAACTGTCAGGGCCTTCCAGCTGAAAGAAAGGGAGTCCACCCTCCAGGCTTGTGGGTGGTATTCTCTTGAGCAGAATTTCTTCAGTTGGTGGTTGAGTGGGGAGGCGAACAGGTCTATCTCTGGCATTCCCCATGTCTTTGTTATGGTTTTGAAGATGTCTGGATGCAGCATCCATTCGTGAGCACCCGTGGTAGTTCTGCTTAATCTGTCTGCTAGTGAATTTTCTTTTCCTGGTACGAATCTGGCCTGCAGTTGAATGTTGAGATTCAGGCCTAGGTTCCACAGATCCATTGCCATCCGGCATAGAGGGTAGGAATGTGTGCCTCCCTGTTTGTTGATGTACCACATGACTGTGGTATTGTCCGTCCTTATCAGCAGGTGTCCTTGCTGGAGGAATGATTTGAATGCCTCGATTGCATGTTTCACTGCCAGCATCTCCTTTAGATTTATGTGTAGATTCAGCTGGTCTTGGGACCATAGGCCTTGGATACACTTGTCTTCCATGTGTGCCCCCCAGCCTAGGTCTGAGGCGTCCGTGGTGATGGTCTGCCTTGGTTGTGGTTTGTGGAAAGGCAACCCTCTGTTGGTCTGGCAGGCCTGAGCCCACCACAGGAATTCTTGTTTCAGGCATGGAATGATTGGTATCATGGTTTCTAGGCTGTGTCTGTGTTGAGACCATACATTCCTTAGGTACCATTGTAATTTTCTCATATGCAGTCTGGCATGTGGGATCAAGATTATGCAGGATGCCATGTAACTCAGGGCCTGAAGGACTTTCCTTGCAGTAAGCGGAGTTTGTCTTGTCAATGCCATGAAGTAAACTGGAAGTTGCTTTTGTTTTTCTTCTGTGAGAAAAGCCATCTGAGTTATTGTGTCCAGTTCTGAACCCAAAAATGTTATCCTTTGGGATGGCACTAGTCTTGACTTCTGTATGTTGACTGTGTATCCCAAGGCTTGCAGCAGTTGCATGACATAGGTCAAATCCTTTATTATTTTTGTCTTGTTGTCTGCTTGTATTAGGCAGTCGTCCAGGTATGGACAGATTTGAATTCCCTGAAGCCTGCAATGAGCAATTACTGATGCCAGGCATTTCGTGAATACTCTGGGCGCAGTAGAGAAGCCAAAGGGCAATGCTGAGAACTGATAATGCTCTGATCCTGCAAGAAATCTGAGGTGTCTTCTGCAATCTGGTCGTATGGGGACGTGCAGGTATGCCTCCTTGAGATCTAGAGTCACCAGCCAAGACTCCTTGCCCAACATGGGAAGAAGTTGCTGTAGGGTCACATCTTGAATTTTGGTACTATGAGATATGTGTTCAGTGCGGAGAAGTCGAGAATAGGCCTCCATTGAGTTTCTTTTCTTGGTACAAGGAATAGTCTGGAGTAAAATCCTTGGCCTTGTTCCATAGATGGTACCTTTTCTATTGCTCTCATCCTTAGTAAGTTGATGATTTGTTTTAGAGCCTCTGACTTCTGGCTTGATGGAAGGTTTGGATTCCTCTCTTTTTTGGTAAAGTGTGGAAGTGAAACCTGTAGCCTTTGTCTATTGTTTGCAAAGTCCATTTGTCTCCTGTAATGCAATGCCAGTTTTTTGAAAATAAAGCTAACTTTCCGCCCAAGGGTGCTTCCAGTTGTTCCCTGGTAGGCGGAATCAGAGCCAAGTCATTGTGTCTGCCCTGTGGAAGTGGTTGCAGTCGTAGCCGAGGCGGCACTCCTCTGGTTGTCAGGTTGCCACTGACGGCCCCTGTAGGCACCCCTTGCTTGACCTCTGCCTCTTGGGCGTCTATTTCTGCCTCTCTGTGCTCTGGAGGTGTCTGGAAAGGACCAATTCTTTGAAGGCCAATTTCTGCTGAACCTCGGAGGTTGGACCTGCAGAAAATCCTTGACTGTTTGCACAGATTTTGCTTTTTCTTCCACTTTTTTTAGAACCTCCTGTGCAGGGGAGCCAAATAAACTGTTTCTCCATAGGGGCATCTAGGAGTTTAGACTTAACATGGTCTGGCAAGGATTGTTCTTTTAGCCAGGCATGCCTTCGAATCACTGCTCCAGTCATAGCTGATCTAAATGAAGCCTCCAGTGCATCATAGCCACATTTTAAGAAATGATTACTGACCTGCTGTGAGTTGTGTACCAAATCCTGAAGGGACTTACGGTCTAAAGGTTCAGGAGAGGAAAGCTTTTTATTCAGCTGATCTAATAAAAATTCCTGGTACTGTATCATGTGAAATTGACAGTTTAAAGCCCTGGCAGAAAGAGTAGCAGATGTATAAACCTTTTTACCCCATCTCTCTAATGCTCTTGATTCTCTTTCAGACGGTAGGGGGGTTTTGGCAGAGGCAGCTGCAACACCCTTAGGGCCCTGAGAAATGGTTTCTGGGTCTGCAGCGTGGGCCTTATACAAGTGGAAGTGAGAGTCCGGGACCCTGTAATATCTGTCAGGTTTGGCAGGGGCCGGGGGAAGAGAATCAGGGGCAGAACTGGCATCATTGTATGCATCATCAACAACTGATAGAACAGGTGGAATGGCTAAAGGCCTATGCTGTGGTAAGTGTAAAAAAGTCCTTAGCCTTTTCCTAGAATCAGAAAAATCCTGACCCTAGCATTGGAAGTGTTCCCTCATTGAGTGTAGAGTTTCCCCAAATGAAAATTCTTCTGGGGGGGAGGCAGAAGGAATGGAGTCTTCTGCATCCGAATCCTCATAAGGTGAGTATGGTCCTTCCTGATGGTCTGATAACTCTGATCCATCCGAGGAATAGTCAGAGGAGAGAGGTTCAGGGGGTTCAGTCCTAGGCCTTTTTTCAGGAGTAGGTTGCGAGGCCCTGTCTGGGTGAGGTTGGGATCCCCTGATCAGAGAAATAAGGTCCTCAGCAAGGCTGAGAATCTGAGAACTTGAGGAAGGTCTGTGAGAGGGAGCTTTAGTAGGTAAGGCCTTGGAAAGTTTAGCTGCTTTAGCCCTGGAGAAGGCCATAATAGACATAGAAGCAGGGGGTCTAGCTGCCCCACGTGCAGGAGTAGAGATGTCCAACGGAATGGTGTCGGACAATTCCTGTGTGCCTGCTTCTTCGGTATGAATTTATGTAGCCGACTCAGCCGGGGCCTGTGAGGCCTTGGTTGTCGGAGGCATGCTTTCGGCCAAAGGAAGAACCGAGGGCTCGGTTTCAGCCGAAACAGAGACACTCGAGGTAGGCTTAACCGTGGTTTCAGCCGAAACCGCGGGCTGCGAGTGTCAGTCCTTTTCCTTGCGTTTTTTGGCTAAATGTGTAGTTGGAGTCTCCGACGGCATTTTATATGCAAAAGCGGGACCAAAAAACTCTTCTGCAAACTCCGACTCCGACCAACGTCTAAGAGTCCGTCGGTTGAAGGAAGCACAGGCTAAACAAGCTGATACGTCGTGGTCTGGGCCTAAGCAAGGAAGGCAGTAAAAGTGGAAATCCTTATGAGGTATTTGTTTCCCACAAGTTAAACAATTATTTACTTTGTCTGACATCGGATGAGGCAAGAAAGAGTCCCCAACGGGGTACTTAGCTTTTTTAGAAGTCTTCGGTAGCTGAAATCTCTGGATCTGACCGACCGGCACTTGCGAACAGCTTCTGCTTCGGGCACCGCGCGGCAAGAAAGACTGAGGAAAATGGCGTCGGCTGATGCCTTTATACCCCAGGAGCTATGACGTCAGGTGAAGTGTGACATCAGCCGAGGCCAGACCCAGACTTTGGAATCCGGCCGACTGAAGGGCTGCAGGACAACCCATATGTTATGACTGCAGATGCATCCTTGAAGGACATCTGCCCCAGTCATGGCTGACCTAAATGAAGCCTCCAATGCATCATAGCCACATTTTAAGAAATGATTACTAACCTGCTGTGAGTTGTGTACCAAATCCTGAAGGGATTTACGGTCAAGGGGTTCAGGAGAAGAAAGTTTCTTATTCAGTTCATCTAACAAATACTCTTGGTACTGTATCATATGAAATTGACAATTTAATGCCCTGACAGAAAGAGTTGCAGAAGTATATACCTTCTTTCCCCATCTCTCTAAAGCTCTAGACTCTCTTTCAGAGGGTGGAGGATTTTTGGCAGTGGCGGCCGCAACCCCTTTAGGGCCCTGAGAAATAGTTTCTGGGTCTGCAGAATGGGTTTATACAGATGGAAATGAGAATCCGGGACCCTGTAGTATCTATCGGGTTTGGCAGGGGCAGGAGGGAGAGTATCAGGGGCTGTGTACTGACATCATTGTACACATCATCAATTACATTCAAAACAGGAGGTATAGCTAAAGGCCTATGTTGAGGCAAATGTAAAAAGGTCCTTAATCTTTACAGATGGAAATGAGAATCCGGGACCCTGTAGTATCTATCGGGTTTGGCAGGGGCAGGAGGGAGAGTATCAGGGGCTGTGTACTGACATCACTGTACACATCATCAATTACATTCAAAACAGGAGGTATAGCTAAAGGCCTATGTTGAGGCAAATGTAAAAAGGTCCTTAATCTTTTTCTAGAATCAGAGAATTCCTGACCTTGCCATTGAAAATGCTCTCTCATGGAGTGTAGAGTCTCACCAAAGGAAAACTCTTCAGGAGGGGAGGCCAAAAGGATAGATTCTTCAGCATCAGAATCCTCATAGGGCAAATAAGCCTCCTCCTGGTGGTCTGACAACTCAGATCCATCCGTGGACTCATCTGAAGAGTGTGGGTCAGAGGGGTCAGTCCTGGGCCTTTTGTCTGGTGGCGGGTGAGAGGCCCTGTCCGGGTGAGGTTGTGAACCTCTAATTAAAGAAATAAGGTCCTCTGCAAGGCTGAGGATCTGAGAACCAGAGGAAGGCCTCTGGGAGGTAATCTTGGGAGGCAAAGCTTTAGGAAGTTTAGCAGCTTTAGCCCTAGAAAAGGCCTTAATGGACATGGAAGCAGGGGGCCTAGCTGCCCCACGTGCAGGAGTAGAAATGTCCAAAGGTATGGTGACAGACATTTCCTGGACACTGGTTTCGGTAAGTAGCTCGGTAGCCGACTCAGCCGGGGCCTCCCGGGCCGCGGTGGTCGGTTGAATGGATTCGGAAGAAGGAATCTCCGAGGACTCGGTTTCGGTCAAAACAGAGACACTCGCGGTAAGCCTTACCGTGGTTTCAGCCGAAACAGCGGGCCGCGAGTGTCGGTCCTTGTCCTTCCGTTTTTTCACCAAATGCGATGTCGGAGTCTCCGATGGCATTTTATATGCAAAACTGGCCCCAAAAAATTCCTCTGCAAACTCCGACCGACGTCTAAGAGTTCGTCGGTTGAAGGAAGCACAGGCTGAACAGGCTGATACGTCGTGGTCTGGGCCTAAGCAAGGAAGGCAGTAGGAATGGAAAATCTTATGAGGTATTTGTTTCCCACAAGTTAAACAATTATTTACTTTGACATTGGCTGAGGCAAGAAAGAATCCCCAGCGGGGTACTTAGCTTTTTCGAAGTCTTCGGTAGCTGAATTCACTGGATCTGACCGACCGGCACTTGCGAACAGCTTCTGCTTCGGGAACTGTGCGGCAAGAAAGACTGAGGAAAATGGCGTCGGCTGATGTTTTTATACCCCAGACGCTCTGACGTCAGGGAAAGTGCGACATCAGCCGAGGCCAGACCCAGACTTTGGAATCCGGCCGACCGAAGGGCTGCCTGAGGCAGGACAACCCATATGTTATGACTGCAGATACATCCTTGAAGGACATAGTACAGTTTTGTACCTACCATAAATGTAGATGTCCGATAGGTATGCATCTGCAGTCCTTACACATGGGTTGTCCTGCCTCAGTCAGCCCTTCAGTCGGCCGGATTCCAAAGTCTGGGTCCGGCGTCGGCTGATGTCGCCCTTTCCCCGACGTCAGAGCGCCTGGGGTATAAAAGAGTCAGCCGATGCCATTTTCCTCAGTTTTTCTTGCACCAGATGCCAGGTGCCCTCTAAGGAAGGCTAAATTTGGAGAAATGCAAAATATTCCAAACATGCACAGTAATACAAAACAAATACACCATAATAGATAACCCCAGCTAGCTATAAGAGGGATAAGTACCCAAGAAATACCACAGAGGGGAAGGAGGGAGGGAAAACCTGACTGCAGATGCATACCTATCGGACATCTACATTTATGGTAGGTACAAAACTGTACTATGTCCTTCAAGGATGCATCTGCAGTCCTTACATATGGGTAGAATACCATAGCCAAGCTGGGGGAGGTAGGATCTAAGAAAATGATGGTGTAGCTAAAATGCCCTGCAGGATTGCCGTAGCAAAGCCTGCTCTGGATCTGGAATATAAGGGCAAATTGTAATGCTTGGAAAATGTATGCACGGAGCTCCATGTAGCAGCTTCTAAAATGTCCTTGGTAGCCACCCCTCTTAAAAAGGCTGTGGAGGTGGCTATGGCTCTGGTGGAATGAGGCCTGATGTCAGCTGGCAGAGTTTTTCCATGATAAGAGTAGCAGAATCGAATGCAATTTCCTATCCATTTTGAAATTGTCTGTTTGGAAATTGCTTTGCCTTGAATGCCTGCAGCATATGCTACCAACAGCTGGTCAGTTTTTCTGAAAGTCTTAGTTCTGTCCAAGTAGTAGCGTAACTGTCTGTGAATGTCCAGGGTATGCAGAAGTTTTTCTCCCTTGTTTTGCGGATCTGGAAAGAAGGTAGGCAGGTGAATAGCTTGGTTCAATGAGACCCTGGATACCACCTTTGGCATGAATGAAGGATTGGTTCTCAAGGAGACTCTGTCTTGATGAAAAATAAGAAATGGTTGTACTGCCATGAGTGCCTGCAGTTCAGATACTCTTCTTGCTGAGGTTATGGCCAAAAGGAAGGCAGTCTTCCAAGACAGGAACTGTAACTCTGAAGATGCTGCTGGTTCAAAGGGAGGTAGAGTCAACTTTTCCAACATGAAGTTAAGGTCTCATGTAGGCACTGGTGGTTTTCTTGGAGGATTGATGTTTTTAATTCCTCTTAGAAACTGCCTTAGGAGAGGATGAGAGAAGACAGGTGGATCAGTATTGTATTCTGCTGAAATTGCTGAAGCATGAATTTTTATGGAAGAGTAAGAAAGGCCATTGTGGAGCATTTCTGCCAAGTATTCCAGGATATGTGCCATGCTCATCACTGTGGCATCTAGGCCCTTTGCGGTGCTCCAAGTGTGGAATCTTTTCCATTTTGCTGAATATGCTTTTACCGTGGAAGGTCTGCGAGCTTCCATGATGATATCCTTCACTCTCTTAGATAGCTTTTCCTGGTGAGGAGTCAAGGTATTCCTCCAGGCTGTCAGCTCAACATCAGGTTTTCAGGCTGGAGTGCAGAGTTTTGTAATTGTGCTGTGTCAGAAGGAGTGACCATTGTGGTAGAGGCCACGGTTTCGTGTGTGACAGGCATCGTAACAGTGGGCACCAGTGCTGCCTTGGTCAGTCCGGGGCTATTAGAATCACTTTTGGCTGCTCTGTCCTGATTTTCAGTAAGACCCTGGTCATTAGTGGAAGAGGTGGAAATGCATACTGTTAGAGTATTCCAGCTGAAAGTGAGGGCGTCCACTTTCCATGCTTGTGGGTGGTATGTCCTTGAACAGAATTTCTTCAGCTGATGATTGTGGTGGGAGGCAAAAAGATCTATGTCCGGCCTTCCCCAAGATTGTGTTATCTGAAGGAAGACGTCTGGGTGTAGCATCCATTCGTGTGGATCCATGGTATTTCTGCTTAGGCTGTCCGCCAGTATATTGTCTTTTCCTGGCACAAACTGGGATTGGAGCTCTATATTGAGTTTTAGGGAATGTTCCCAAAGATTCATTGCTAGTCTGCAAAGAGGGTAGGAATGGGTACCTCCTTGCTTGTTTATGTACCACATAACTGTGGTACTGTCTGTTCTTATTAGCAGGTGCCCTTGATGTAGAAAGTGCTTGAAGGCCTCGATTGCATGTTTCACTGCCAGCATTTCCTTTTGGTTTATGTGCATGCGCAATTCTTTCTGAGACCATAGTCCTTGGATGCATCTGTCCTCCATGTGTGCTCCCCATCCATGGTCTGAAGCGTCAGAGGTAATGGTTTGGCTGGTTACTGGTTTGCTGAAAGGCAGACCCCTGTTTGACTGGCTTGCTTGGGCCCACCACAGGAATTCCTTTTGAAGGCATGGAATGAGTGGTATCAAAGTTTCTAGGCTGTGATTGTGCTGAGACCATAAACTCCTTAGGTACCATTGTAGTTTTCTCATATGCAGCCTTGCTTGTGGAATCAGAAGAATGCACGATGCCATGTAACCCAGGGCCTGCAGGATTTTCCTTGCAGTCATCTGAGTTTGTTTTGTCAGATTTTTGAAGTAATCCAGTAGTTGTCTTTTGTTTTTCTTCTGTGAGAAAAGCCATTTGGGTGGTTGTATCTAGTTCCGCACCCAGAAAAGTTATTCTTTGGGATGGCACAAGTCTTGACTTGTGAATGTTGACTGTGTATCCAGAGGCCTGCAGAAGGCGGATGGCATAATTCAAATGTTTTTCCAAGTTTGTTGGCTGTCCGCTTGTATAAGGCAGTCGTCCAGATACAGGTATATTTGAATCCCCTGAAGTCTGCAGTGTGCAATTACTGATGCCAGGCATTTCGTGAATACTCTGGGCGCAGTAGATAAGCCAAAGGGCAATGCTGAGAATTGATAATACTCTGAACCTGCAAGAAATCTGAGGTGTCTTCTGCAACTTTGTCTGATAGGGACATGCAGGTATGCCTCCTTGAGGTCTAGAGTTACCAGCCAAGACCCCTTGCCCAGCATGGGCAGGAGTTGCTGTAGGGTCAGCATTTTGAATTGTGGCACAATGAGATAAGTATTGAGTGTGGACAAATCGGGAATAGGCCTCCATTGTTTTTCTTTTCTTGGAACAAGGAATAGTCTGGAATAAAATCCTTGGCCTTGTTCTGCGAGAGGAACCTTTTCTATATCTTTCATTTGCAATAGGCTGGCAATTTGTTTTAAAGCCTCTGCCCTTTGATTTGGTGGCAGGTTTGGCATTCCTTTTCTTTTTGGTAATGTATGGAAATGGAACCTGTATCCTTTGTCTATTATTTGCAGTGTCCATTTGTCCCTTGTAATACTGTGCCAATTTCTTGAGAATAAAGACAATTTTCCGCCCAAAGGTGCCCTGGTTGGCGGGATCAAGGTGAAGTCATTGAGTCTGTCCTTGTGCAGCAGTTGTTGGTCCTGCACTACCTCTCTGGTTAGGAGGCTGCCATTGACGTCCTCTGTAGGAGCCTCTAGCTTGCCCTCTACGTCTGGCACGCCTGTTCTTGCCTCTTTGATATCTCTCTTCTAAAAAGGACCAATTCTTAGAAGGCCAATTTCTGCTGAATCTTGGTGGTTGTACCTGGAGGAAATCTTTGACTGTTTGTACAGATTTAGCCTTTTCCTCAAATTTCTTTAAGACCTCCTGAGCAGTGGAGCCAAATAACTTTTGCTTTTCCAGTGGAGCATCCAGAAGCTTAGCCTTAACATGATCTGGCAGAGATTGTTCCTTCAGCCAATCATGTCTACGTATGACTGCACCTGTTATTGCTGACCTACATGAAGCTTCCAATGCATCATAACCACACTGCAAGAAATGGTTGCTAACCTGTACCAGATCCTGAAGTGACTTACGGTCTAGGGGTTCAGGAGAAGACAGCTTTTTCTGCAATTCATCCAACAAATACTCTTGGTACTGTATCATATGAAATTGACAATTTAAAGCCCTCATAGACAGAGTGGAAGAAGTATACACTTTTTTACCCCATCTCTCTAAAGCCCTGGACTCCCTTTCAGAGGGGAGTGGATTTTTAGTAGTGGCAGCTGCAACCCCTTTAGGACCCTGGGAAATAGTTTCTGGGTCAGCAGCGTGGGCCTTGTAAAGGAAATTATGCGAGTCCGGGACCCTGTAGTACCTATCGGGTTTAACAGGAGCCGGAGGAAGGGTGTCAGGGGTAGTGCTAGACTCAGAATACACATCATCAATGACACTTAAAACAGAAGTAATAGCCAAAGGTCTATGCTAAGGTAAATGAAGAAAAGTCCTTAATCTTTTCCTGGAATCGGAGAATTCCTGGCCCTGCCATTGGAAATGCTCTCTCATGGAGTGAAGGGTCTCCCCAAAGGACAGCTCTTCAGGAGGGGAGGCAGAGGGAATGGATTCCTCTGCATCAGAATCCTCGTAGGCCGTGAAGGCCTCCTCCTGGTAATCTGATAGAGCAGAGCCATCAGAGGACTTGAGGATCAGCGGACTCAGCCCTGGGCCTTTTGTCTAGAGGGGGTTGAGAGCCCCTGTCCGGATGAGGCTGGGATCCCCTGATTAAGGAAATAAGATCCTCAGCCAAACTTAGTATCTGTGAACCTGTAGTGGATACCTGAGAAATAGTCTTGGGAGGCAGAGTTATTTGTTGCTTAGCAGCTTTAGCCCTAGTGAATGCTTTAATGGACATGGATGCAGGGGGCCTGGCTGCTCCACATGCTGGGGTAGTCTTGTCTAAGGGAATGGTGTCGGTAGTTTCCTGAACACCGGTTTCTGAGGGTAAATCCATAACAGACTCAGAAGAAGCCTCCGGGGCCAAGGCTGTCGGTTGTACCGTTTCCACGGTCGGAAGTACCAAGGACTCTGTTTCAGCCGAGACCGAGCCACTCACGGTAGGCCTTGGAGTGGTTTCAGGCGAAACCACAGTCCACGTGTGTCGGTCCTTGTCCTTCCGTTTTTTGGTTAAATGAGAAGTCAGAGTCTCCGACGGCATTTTATAAGAGAAACTAGCCCCAAAAAATTCCTCTGCAAACTCCGACCGACGCCTAAGAGTGCGTCAATTAAAGGAGGCACAGGCAGTACAGGACGAGACGTCGTGGTCTGGGCCTGGGCAAGGGAGGCAGTAGGAATGGAAATCCTTATGAGGTATTTGTTTCCCACAAGTCAAGCAATTATTAACTTTAAGCATTTGATCTGACATCGGCTGAGGCAAGAAAGAGTCCCCAACGGGGTACTTAGCTTTTTGAAGTCTTCGGTAGCTGAATTTACAGGAGCTGGCCGACCGGCACTTGCGAACTGCTTCTGCTTCGGGCACCACGCGGCAAGAAAGACCGAGGAAAATGGCGTCGGCTGACTCTTTTATACCCCAGGCGCTCTGACGTCGGGGAAAGGGCGACATCAGCCGACGCCGGACCCAGACTTTGGAATCCGGCCGACCGAAGGGCTGCCTGAGGCAGGACAACCCATATGTAAGGACTGCAGATGCATCCTTGAAGGACATCTCTGTAGTACCTATCAGGCTTGACTGGGGCAGGAGGCAGGGAATCTGGATTAAGGCAAGCCTCCGAATAAACATCATCAAGTATGTCCAAGACAGGAGGTATCGCCAGAGGTCTGTGTTGAGGTAACAAAAGAAATTCTCTAAGTCTTTTCTTGGAATCAGAAAAGTCTTGGCCTTCCCAATGGAAGTGTTCCCTCAAGGTGTGCAATGTTTCCCCAAAAGAAAAATCCTCTGGAGAGGATACAGAAGGAATGGACTGCTCTGCATCAGAATCTTCAAAAGGGGAGTAAGAGTGTTCCTCTACATCAGAATGCTCTGAAAAAATGGAGCCCTGATCAGAAGAGGGAGAATCTTCCTCCACTCTGGGTCTCTTGTCTGGAGGGGGTTGGGAACCCCTGATAAGAGTAATTAAATCCTCAGCCATTTTTAGCATCTGCTTTTTAGGCATGGGGCCTGGAGAAGGACCCTGTGCAATAGGCCTCTTGGGATGTCTGGCTGATTTGGACTTAGTAAAGGCCTTAATGGAAAAGGAAGATGAGGGTCTAAAGACACCATGGGTGGAAGTGGACCTGTCCACATTAGGAGGCTCAGCACTCACAGTGGCTTCAGTGGTTGTAGTCTGGGTATGGGCCAAGGTACCTGCGGTCTCGGCTACAGAAGACACCGATAAAGAAGTGTCGCCGGTAGTCAGGGACTGCATAGGCGTCTCGCTGAGAACCGGACCACGTGTAACCGGTGTTGGCGTGGTGTCAGTGGAGACCGCGGGCCTCGCGTGTCGGTCCTTGTCCTTGCGTTTTTTGGACAAAATGGTAGTCGGAGTCTCCGACGACATTTTATAATCAAAGGCTTTACCAAAATAGTGTTGGGCGAACTCCGCCCGACGCTTAATAGTGCGCTAAGTAGTGCAAAAGCGACAGCCCGAGACGTCGTGGTCTGGGTCTAAACAAGGTATGCAGAGGGAATGGAAATCCTTATGCGGTATTTGTTTCTCACAAGAAATACAATTGTTAACTTTTTCTGACATCGGTCTGAGGCAAGAAAAGTTTCCCCAACGGGGTACTTAGCTTTAAAGACTTGGTTTCCAATTTTTCGTAAATTCAGGAGCTGGCCGACCGGCACTTGCGAACTGCTTCTGCTTCGGGCACCGCGCGGCAAAAAAGACTGAAGAAAATGGCGTCGGCTGTGTCTTGTATACCCCTGCCTCACTGACGTCAGGAAGGAAAGCGACAGCAACCGACGCCGGACCTAGACTTTGGAATTCGGCTGACCGAGGGACCACCTGACGGCAGAGAACCCATCTGTGATTACTGCAGCTGTATGCACGATGAACATCTACTGTTTCCAAGCTGTGGCAATGTTGAGTCCAAACACTTTTTAGATACTACTGAAGTTTCCTCATATGCAATCTTGCATATGAAATTAGTAGAATGCAGGATGCCATGAAGCCCAAAGCCTGCAGAACTTCTTTTGCAGATAACTGGGCCTTTGTTGCCAACAGTTTGAAAGAGGTAGACAGTTGCCTTTGTCTGGTGTGAGGTAAGCCATCTGGGCAGTTTTATTTAAGCTTGCACCCAGGAATATTATCTCTTGAGAGGGTACTAGTTTTGATTTTTGTTCGTTGACTGTGTACCCTAGGCATGGTAGTAATCTCTTTACAAACGCCAGATGCTGTAGTAGAATGTCCTTGTTCTCTGCTTGAATGAGGCAGTCGTCCAAGTAAGGTTATATTTGTATTCCTCTGTCTGCAGAATGCAATTACTGGTGCCAGGCACTTTGTGAAGACCCTGGGCGCAGTAGATAAGCCAAAGGGCAGTGCAGAGAATTGGTAGTACATTGAGCCAGCTTTGAATCTGAGGTATCTTCTGCATGTTTGTCTGATTGGGACATGCAGGTATGCCTCTTTTAGATCTAAAGTCACAAGCCAAGCCTTCTTGCCCAACATGGGCAGAAGCTGCTGTAGAGTCAACATTTTGAATTTTGGAATATCCAGATATGTGTTTAGAATAGATAGGTCCAGTATTGGTCTCCAGGCTTTGTCCTTTCTGGGTACCAAGAAAGTACAGTTTTGTACCTACAATAAATGTAGATGTTCGAGTGTGTATACTGCTGCAGTCATCACACTTGGGTCATCTGCAGTCAGGCGGTCCTGCAGTCGGCCGAATCCCAAAGTCCTGGTCCGGCTTCGGTTGTCGTCACTTCTTCCCTGACGTCAGTGCGACAGGGGTATAAAAGAGGCAGCCGACGCCATTTTCTTCAGTTTTTCTTGCCCCAGATGTCAGGTGCCCCCAACTAGGAAGGCAATACAAATAACTATGCAAAAATACCTTAGTAGATAAACAAAAGTACTAGCTGTAAGCAAATACACCATATAGATAAGCATCCAGTTGATTGATGCACATGGAGTTATAAACTAACACCCTGGTATGTAGAGGGGATGGTGGGAGGGTAACCTGGACTGCAGCAGTATACACACTCGAACATCTACATTTATGGTAGGTACAAAACTGTACTATGTTCATCGTGTTATACTGCTGCAGTCATCACACTTGGGTTGAATCCCAAAGCTATGGAATTGGTGGCTGGTACTAAACTGGGTTAGTCGAAGCTAGGATGCCCTGCAGAACTGCAGTGGCAAAACCAGCTCTGTTTTTTGAGTATAATGGAAAGTGGTAGTGTTTGGTAAAGGTGTGCACTGAACTCCAAGAAGCTGCATCCAGAATGTCCTTGGTTGGAACCCCCCCGAGAAAGGCTGCTGAGGTTGCTGTAGCTCTGGTAGAATGGGACCTAATATTAACAGGCACTGCTTTCCCATAGTGTGAGTAGCAAAAGCGGATACAATGTGCTATCCATTTGGAGATGGTCTGTTTTGAAATAGCCTTTCCTTGTCAACCTGCAGCATAGGATACAAAGAGCTGGTCAGTTTTTCTGAAGGTCTTTGTCTTATCTAAATAGTAACGCAGCTGTCTGTGAATGTCCAAAGAGTGAAGGAGTCTTTCTCCTTTATTCTGGGGGTTTGGGTAAAAGGTGGCTAAATGAATGGTCTGATTCAAAGCCACACTGGATACTACCTTTGGCATAAAGGTAGGGTTAGTTCATAAAGAGACTCTGTCCTGATGGAAAATGATGAAAGATTCCACTGCCATAAGTGCCTGTAGTTCTGAGACCCTGCATGCTGAGGTGATAGCCAGCAACAGAGCTGTTTTCCATGACAAGTATTGTAGTTCTGCTGAGAATGCTGGTTCGAAAGGAGGCAGTGTTAATTTTTCTAAAACGAAGTTGAGGTCCCAAGCTGGCGTTGGGAGTTTCCTGAGGGGTCTTATTTTTAGCCCCTCTGAGAAACTGCCTTAGTAAAGGGTGTGAGAATATGGGAGGATCTGTATTATATTGAGCTGAAATGGCTGAAGCATGGATCTTAATGTATGAGAAAGAAAGGCCTTTATGTAGCATCTCAGTTAAGTATTGCAGGATTTGAGGAATGTTTGGTGTCCAAGGGTTTTGGCCTTTAGCCTGGTTCCATGCACAAAATCTTTTCCATTTGTCTGAGTAAGTTTTTCTAGTGCTGGGCCTCCTGGCCTCCAAAATGACATTCAGGATGTCCTTTGAGAGAAGTGATGATTGATAATTCAAGGTATCCTCCATGCAGCTAAATTTAAAGTCCTGAGCTGACTGTGAAGGATCTGAGAGTTTTGCTGGGTCAACAGAAGTGGGAATTGCGGTAAGATCCATGGAGGGCTGTGAGCCAAGTTAAGTTCCTTAGTAATGGGTACCAGTGCTGACGTGGCCAGTCCGGAGCAATGAGGATCATTTGTGGTCTCTCTGATCTGACTTTCAGTAATACTTTGGTCAATAGAGGTAGTGGTGGGGAGGCATAGACTGTCAATGCTGTCCAACTGAATGATAGGGCGTCCACTTTCCAGGCTAGAGAATGATAAGTCCTTGTGCAAAATTTCTGTAGTTGGCAGTTATTGGGGGAGGCAAATAGATCTATGTCTGGGCGTCCCCACCTTTGAGTTATCATTGAAAATACTTGTGGGTGTAGTCTCCACTCGTGAGGATCTGCCATATTTCTGCTTAATTCTTCTGCCAATAGGTTTTCTTTTCCTGGCAGGAATTGTGCTTGCAGTTGCACTTGGCAAGTCAATGCTGTGTTCCACAAGGTCATTGCCTGTCTGCATAAAGGGTAGGAGCGTGTTCCTCCCTGTTTATGTACCACATAATTGTGGTGTTGTCTGTCCTTAGTAGTTTTCCTGGATGCAAGAGGTCCTTGAAGGCTGTCAGTGCATTTTGCACAGCAAGCATCTCCTTTTGGTTGATATGTAGATGCATTTGTTTTGCAGACCATTTGCCCTGTATGCAATGTCCTGTCATGTGTGCTCCCCAGGCGTAGTCTGAAGAATCTGTTGTCATAGTTTGGTTTGCTGGAGGAAAGACAAAAGGAAGACCCTTGTTTATTTGACATGCTTGAGCCCACCATAGGAACTCTTTTTAAAGGCTGGGAATGAGAGCTATACTTGTTTCGAGGCTGTGCCTGAGTTGAGTCCATACACTTATGTACCATTGTAATTTTCTCATATGCAGCTTTGCATATGGGATTAGTTGAATGCAGGATGCCATGAACCCCAATGCCTGCAAGATTTTCCTTGCAGTGAGCTGGGTAAAAGTTGTCATCTTTTTGAAGTATTGAGCCAATTGTTTTTGTTTGTCTGGCGTGAGGTAGGCCATCTGGGCCGTTGTATTTAAGCTGGCACCCAGGAATATTATCTGTTGTGAGGGTATTAGCTTTGACTTCTGTTTGTTTACTGTGTACCCTAGGCAACTGAGCAGCTTTGTTACAAATGCCAGATGCTGTAATAGAATGGCCTTGCTGTCCACTTGGATCAGGCAGTCGTCCAGATATGGATAAATTTGTATTCCTCGTTGTCTGCAGTATGCAATTACTGATGCCAGGCATTTTGTAAATACTCTGGGTGCAGTAGATAAACCAAAGGGCAATGCAGAGAATTGATAATACGTTGTACCTGCCAAAAATCTGAGGTATCTTCTGCAATCTTGTCCGATAGGGACATGCAGGTATGCCTCTTTGAGGTCCAACGTTACCAGCCAAGACTCCTTGCCCAGCATGGGATGGAGCTGCTGTAGTGTGAGCATTTTGAATATGGGTACCTCCAGGTATGGGTTTAGAACTGAGAGGTCTACAATGGGTCTCCAGGCTTTGTCTTTTCTTGGTACTAGAAATAGTCCTGAGTAAAAACCTTGACCTTGCTCCTTTGTAGGTACCTTCTGAATTGCTTTCATATCCATGAGAGCTGAAATTTGGGTTTGTGCCTCTGTCCATTGGTTTGGAGGCAGATTTGGCATGCCTCTCATTCGTGGTAAAGTGTGAAAATGAAATCTGTAGCCTCGGGTAATATCCAGAACCCATTTGTCCTTTGTTGTGATGCACCAATTTTGTGGAAATAGAGCCAGTTTTTCTCCCAAAGGAGCTGCCAGGGCAATTTTGCTTGGCAGGCGAAGGGGGAAGTCACTGTGTTTGTTTTTCCTGAAGGGTTGAGATCTTTCGTCTCCACCTCTTTGAGTTGTTGTATGCCATTGTCTAGGCCTGAAAGAACCTTGTGGCTGGCCTCTGCCCCTTGGGCGTCTGTACCTACCCCTTTGGGGTCTGTCTGATGCAGGAAAGGACCAGTTTTTTGATGGCCAGTTTCCGCTGAAGTGAGGAGGTTGTACCTGTAAAACGGTCTGCATAGATTTTGCCTTTTCTTCCATTTTCTTTAAACCTTCCTCTGCTTTGACACCAAATAGCACATCTTTCTGCAGTGGAGCATCCAATAACTTCGCTTTGACATGTTCTGGTAAGGCTTGCTCTTTTAGTCAAGCATGTCTACGTATTACAGACCCGGTGACAGCTGCTCTACATGAGGTTTCCAATGAATCAAAACCACACTGTAAGGTTTGCTTTCCCACCTGTTGCGCTGCATGCAGCAAATCCTGCATCTCTTTGAAATTAGGTTGATCTGTCTGAGAGATCATTTTTTGCTTTAACTGTGCAATCAAGTACTGCTGGTATTTCAGCAAGTGGAATTGGCAGTTTAAGGCCCTCATGGCCAAAGTGGCAGACGTATACACTTTCTTCCCCCATCTTTCTAATGCTCTGGAATCTCTTTCAGAAGGTAGTGGATTCTTAGCAGTAGAGGCCTTAACCCCCTTGGAACCCTGGGAAATGGTTTCGGGGTCAGCAACAGGGCTTTTATATAGAAACTTATGAGTATCAGGAACTCGATAGTATCGGTCTGGTTTAGCAGGTGCAGGAGGTAAGGAATCTGGATTTAGACTAGATTCAGTGTAAACATCATCCAAAATGTCTAAATCTGGAGGAATTGCAAGGGGTCTGCGCTGTGGAAGAAGAAGAAACTCAAGGAGTCTTTTCTTAGAGTCAGAGTAATCTTGGCCTTCCCAGTGGAAGTGTTTCCTCATGGTGTGTAAAGTTTCCCCAAAAGAGTAGTCTTCAGGGGGGGGAGACAGAGGGAATGGACTCCTCAGCATCTGAGTCTTCTTAAGGAGGGAAGGGGTAATCCTGGTCCTCAGAGTTAGCTGAAGAAATGAATGCTTAGTCAGAGGAAGGATAATCTTCCTCCAGTCTAGGCCTTTTGTCAGGAGGGGGTTGGGAACCCTTGTCAGGAGGGGGTTGGGAACCCCTGATAAGGGTAATTGCCAGCTTAAGCATCTGTTTTTTAGGCATAGGGGCCTGTGGGAGGACCTGTGGACCCGGTTTCCTGACTTTTAAGGGGGTTTTAAGGTTAGCATAAGACTTTATAGAGATAGTTGTCGGTTTGAAAACACCTTCAGAAACCGAAGGCCTGTCCAAAATCTCCGGATCACCATCAGGGTTGGCGTCCGTGGGGAGAGAAGGAACCGGATCCTGAGGCCCAGCTGAGTCGGTCTGGGAGGCCGTCGGAATTTCTAAATCAGAGGTAGTCAGGGGCTGCGTAGGCGCCTCGCTGAAAACCGGAGAACCGGTGACTGGCCTTGCTGAGGCCTCAGTATCTGGTCTTGGCCTTGGCTGCCTGTCCTTATCCTTATGTTTTTTAATCATTGCTGATGTCGGTTGATCCGACGACATGCTATAGTTAAATTTCCTGCCAAAATAATGTCAGACGAAATCTGCCCGACGCTTGAATGTACGTTTGTTGAACCTAGCACAAAACAGACAACCCAAGACGTCGTGGTCTGGGCCTAGGCAAGGAACACAATAAGAATGAAAATCCTTATGAGGTATTTGCTTCCCACAAGAAATACAATTGTTAACTTTGTCCAACATCGGTCTGAGGCAAGTAAAGTTTCCCCAACGGGGTACTTACCTTTAAAGAAGACTTCAGGCTGAAACTCTATTCGAAAATCTCAGGAGCTGGCCGACCGGCACTTGCGAACTGCTTCTGCTTCGGGCACCGTGCGGCAAGAAAGACTGAAGAAAATGGCGTCGGCTGCCTCTTTTATACCCCTGTCGCACTGACGTCAGGGAAGAAGCAGCGACAACCGACGCCGGACCAGGACTTCGGGATGCGGCCGACTGCGGGACCGCCTGACGGCAGATAACCCAAGTGTGATGACTGCAGCAGTATAACACTATGAACATCAGTCTTGAATAAAATCCTTGTCCCTGCTCTTGCTCTGGTACTTGGTGAGTGGCCCTCATGTCCATGAGGGATGAGACTTGTTTTTGTGCCTCTGCCCACTGATGTTTTGGCAGGTCTGGCCAACCGTTTGCCCTTGTATGGAAGTGAAATTTGCAGCCTTGTGACACTATGTTTCAGACCCATTTGTCCTGGGTTATTATGTGCCAATTTTGAGAAAAAAGTGCTAGTTTTCCCCCTAAAGGTGCTGCCAGAAGATAAGTGCTTGGCGCAGGCAGCGGGAAGTCACTGGGACTGTTTCCTGTATGGCTGTGATTTATCTTCTCCAGTTTTGGAGGTAGAAGCACCCCACTGTTTAGAACTCTACGAACCTTGGGGCTGGGATCTGCCTCTAGGGCGTCTGTATCTGCCCCTTTGTGGCCTGTCTGACACTGGAAAGGACCAATTCTTTGTAGGCCAGTGTCTGCTAAATCTTGGTGGCTGTACCTGTAAGAAAACCTTGACTGTTTGCATAGATTTAGCTTTGACCTCCATTTTCTTTAACACCTCTTCTGCTTTAACACCAAAACATCATGCTGTAATGCAGCATCTAATAATTTTGCTTTAACATGATCAGGTAGATTTTGTTCCTTTAACCAAGCATGCCTCTTAATGACAGAACCCGTAACTGCGGCCCTGCAGGAGGCCTCCAGAGAATCAAAACCACATTGCAAAGTATGCTTTCCAACTTGTTCAGCTACATGCAATAATTCCTGCATTTCTTTGTTTTCTGCACATTCAGAATTTATCAACATTTTCTGTTTAAGCAGTGACATAATATATTGCTGATATTTGAGCATATGAAACTGACAATTTAAAGCCCTTATAGCCAGGGTAGCAGAAGTGTAAATCTTTTTTCCCCATTTGTCCAGTGCCCTAGAATCCCTGTCAGAGAGAGTAAGGTTTTTTGCAGTGGAAGCCTTGACCCCTTTGGGACCCTGAGAGATAGTTTCTGGGTCAGCAGCAGGGTTTTTGAAAAGGAATTTATGAGAGTCAGGAACGCTGTAGTACCTGTCCGGCTTAACAGGAGCTGGAGGTAAGGAGACAGGGGTCAGACTGGACTCTGAAAATACATCATCTACAATGTCTAACACAGGTGGAATAGCTAGGGGCCTGTGTTGTGGTAGTAAAAGGAAGTCTCTGAGCCTTTTCTTAGAATCTGAATAATCTTGGCTCTCCCAGTGGAAATGCTCCCTCATGGTATGTAAAGTTTCCCCAAAAGAATAATCCTCAGGAGGAGAGGCTGAAGGAATTGATTCTTCAGCATCAGAATCCTCATAGGGAGGAAGAGAGTATTCCTGATCAGAAGAGGAATCAGATGAAATGGAAACCTGATCTGAAGATTCATATTCTGTCTCTTGCCTAGGTCTCTTATCAGGAGGGGGATGGGAACCCCTGATCAAAGTAATTAGGTCTTTGGCCATTTTGAGCATCTGTTTTTTAGGCATGGAGGCCTGTCCATGAGGCTGTTGTACTGGTTTCTTTGTCTTTAAAGGTGCTTTAGTCTTTGCCTTTGAAGCTGAAGTCGTTTTAACATACAACTGAGTAGGTCTGAAAACACCCTCAGAAGCCGATGCCTGCTCAGTGGCTCCGGACCCATCTAAGGGAATAGTTTCCGAAGGTCCAATACCTTGAGCTTCCAGCGGACTGGTCGACTCCACGTGGGTGTCGGTAGCGGCCCCATGTGGGTGTCGGTAGCGGCCTGCGAATCTAAAGTAGTGGTCATCCGGGGCTGTGAAGGCGCCTCACTGAGAACCGGCGACTGGCTTAGAGGAAGCCTCATCGGTTTTGGACCTCGGATGCCTGTCCTTTTCCTTGCGTTTCTTGTGAATTCCTGTAGTCGGATGGCTATCCAACGACAATGTATAGTTAAATCTTCTGCCAAAATAGTGAAATGCAAAATTGTATCGACACTTAATAGTGCGTTGGTTAAATCTAGCACAAAACTGACAACTAGCAAAGTCATGGTCAGGGCCTAGGCAAGGAATACAGTAAGAATGAAAGTCATTACGAGGTATTTGCTTCCCACAAGAAATACAATTATTAACTTTTTCTGACATCGGTCTGGAGCAAGAAAAAAAGTTTCCCCAATGGGGTACTTAGCTTTTAGTGAAGACTTCGGATCTGAAATTCGAACATGAAAATCTCAGGAGTCGGCCGACCGGCACTTGCGAACTGCTTTTGCTTCGGGCACCGCACGGCAAGAAAGACTGAAGAAAATGGCGTCGGCTGCATCTTTTATACCCCTGGCACACTGACGTCAGGGAAGAGGTAACAGCAACCGACGCCGGACCTAGACTTTGTAATTCAGACCGACTGAGGGTAGCCTGCCAGCAAGATAACCCAACTGTAATGACTTCAACAGTGCAACACTAAGAACATCACAGCAAGTGCATACACAAATGAACGCCCTCTTTCTACGCTTCTGAACCACCTAAATTAAGTAGGATAAAGTAGCCCTACACCAATCGGTTCGATTCAAAGTCTCCTAATTCGAGCAGCTCGCGGTTCATAACGTTGTCATTTCTGTTGGACCCGGCAGCCGGTCGCCGCACCGGTGTTCTCTGTTTCACATGCCCAGAATTTGGCAGGAATTCTAGCATTTTAGATCAGAAGCCAATTGGAAAGATTCAAATGTTTCCAGGGTAGAATAAAACCAAAAATATGCACCCATAAAAATAAGCCAGAATGAATTAATTTCCAAATAGCCCCACCAAACAGAAATATAAGGGTAAACAGGTACCAAAGGGGAGCCCCAAAGGGAAAGACTAATCCTAATATACAAGTCTACATCTAGAGGTACAAGGACATTTATGCTAGGTGCAAAACTGTACTATGTCCTTCATGTATGGATCTGCAGGGTACTTCTTTCACTAGAGTGCATATGCATTGGTACTGGAGGATTTATTTGATTCACTGCAATGTTTAGGTAGCACATGGATGGGAGGATTAATATAACAATGCAATCGGGATCTAGATATAGAGGTAAGTGTAATAAAAGTCAAATAGCAGCCTCAAGGAAGTCTTTGTAGCCCCTCAATAATGTCTGCTAATGTGGTAGCTATTAAGAAGGTATAATAAGTGCAAATGTAATGCCAAAGGATGAAGTATATGTTCTATTAATTTGGTTTCCATTTGAGTTCCAGAGCTAATGAGGTGCTTCCTATTAGCTTTAAGGAGTATGTCTGCTTGGTTGCTAAGCTATTCCTTCCTTCCTTTCTTTGGAATTTCATTTGAAAGTTGGTCAGTCTTAATCTCCTTTGTTCTGTTTCCTTCCTGAGATATTGCAGTATGTCTATTGGGAAAGGTATGCGGTAGGTAGTCCCTTCTGTTTTGTGGGTACAAGTAGAAGGGTAAGGCAGCATGCCTACTTCTTTTGATTTGGGAAAATTCTAGATTGTGGGTGATGTAAGATTGAAAATCTCTCGGACCTGTGGTTCTTAATTTGGAAGATTTCCGAATTAGCCATAAATTTAGGTGTGTCTTGCTGAAACACTCCAATTTTATAGGTAATTAAAACCTGCTGCACTGAAGGTGTGGCCAGTAGATAAAGGTCTGCTGTTGCTGCTGGTTCAAAAGGTGACAAGGTCAATTTTTCTAGCACAAAGTTCAAGTCCCAAGCTGGCAATGAAGTGACTTCCTTGGCACAAAATTTTTGTCCCACAGTTCGAGGAACTGCCTGAGCAGATGTGTGTTTCTTGATGGGTTTGAAAAAGAATCTGTTCAAAGGTGTATGAAGCTGAATACGATGAAATGTGAGAGGTGAGGAAAGCAGTGAATGGCCTGATAGGCCAGATATACTCATCTATTCTAGAGGAGTAGGCATTTGATGATTTCTTTCCTCTTTTGCCAATATCAAATGACAACAAGGGTTTTTTCTTTCATAATTCCAATGTTCTGTCTGCTTGCGTGCCAATGACAAACCTCATGTCTGATGCTCTTTGTGAAAGTTCTTATTTAATGTCTTGCATGTTGGTTTCAGTGTCTGTTCTTGCAGCTGAAGTTTTGCATGTTTGGATGCTTGAAGATTGTTTTCTTAGTCTGCATCATGCTCAAAGGGGTGATGGTGTTAACCACAGATGAGTTGAGCGTATATTCAGGGTACTAGAGCTGTCTTAGAGCCAGTGAGCTATCAGGATTATCCTTGGGCGTTCCTCCTTCTTTTTAAGTAGTTATGTGGTATCAGAAGAAGAAGGTAGGATGCTTATTTTGTTTAGCCTTTGAAGTGGGAAGTCCCTTAGTCCACTTTCTTCCATGATGTCCTGGAATGTGTCCTTGAGCAATGAATTGAGCTGGAATGCAGGTGATTGAAATCTTGAATCTATCTGAGCATTTCCATTTGATTTGAGATATGATGGGATATATCCATTTCCATGCCCATCTTTTAGGCATCTCTTGGTGCTGCTGCCTGTATCTGCTGCCCTAGGGCTTCCTTTACCAGCATAAATATTGCCTGTAACTTTGGATTGTGTTTCCTGCCGGGCCAGGGTCTTCTTGATTGTTCTGCACTGGCTGTAAGGGCTGGTGTGTGATGCACAGGTCATTAAAATGTTGTGTATGACTGTGGTGCTGTCTGTTTGTTTCCATCTGAGTCTGAGTCTGAAATGGTCTAGTGCCAGTTTAGCAGGTCCATTTCTTTAGCATTTCTTATGTTTTTGTTGTTGTCCTGAAGCCAATCCCTGTGTCCACTTGTCCATTTGTCACTGTCCCCTATATGCTTTAGCCTAGGGAAGGCCTGCTGACACTTGACCCTTGGCCCAGGGCAGGCCTGAAGCGATCTGGCATGGCCTGGCCTATGCTGGCTCCTTTGGTAAGCATGTCTGAGTTGGGTTCCGTGTTTCCTATCTGTCTGTGTGTAGTTTTTCTAGATGTTTGTGTGTGTGTGGAATTTAAATTATTTATGAAGCCATAGTTTGGACCATATAGTCATTCTGTGTAGACCAAGAGTATTCATGAGTGTGTTTATGCATGTGCCTTAGTACCTTTCTTGCTGTTAACTAGTTAAGTTTTGTTTTACCTTAGTTTGAAATTTTAGAGTTCTTTTTTGTTAGTGTAGTTAGGAATGCCATTCTTCTTTTTGTGTGTTCTGGTATCAGTTGGTCTTTCCTTTTCTAAAATTGTATGTAGTTATGACTGTCAGGAATTGACTTTGTATCCTTGTATCTCTATTTGTTGCTTGTTTGTTCTTCCCTTGTATCAGGCTGCAGTCGTCACTTGTTGGATAAAGTCTCCCTCCTATGGATAGTACAGATTCCTGTAGCTGCATGGTATTGATATGGATGCCACTCATTTTGTGATGAGCCTGCAAGAGCACATTGATGTCCTCTGGGCTGTGCTAGATCTTCCTAGTGCTGGTCTCTCAAAAGAAATTCTGCAGATGCATCATGCCATGGTTCCTGCAGCCTGCTCCTTGGAGTCTCTGTCCTTTCAGCATAGAGTTAGTTGGTGCAATAGAAGTTGGGAGTTCTTTTGTTATTTTGTATGTAGGGTTGCCATTTTTGGAAGTTTTCTTGGAACCGTAAGTATTCTTTGTGGACGGAGTCTTTCCTTTGGTCTCCACTTTTTCCAAAACCAGAACTTCCTTAGTCTGCTAGCTCCATCTTTCCTAGAACTGCCTCTGTTGCTTTCTCTTTTCTCATGTTGTAGAGCTCTCTCTTTGTGATTAGAGTTTTGATCTGTAATTATTCAGGTGTCTTTGAGTAGGAATTGGTGTCTGAGGTTTCCTTTCTTTCCGAAGTTCGTAGTCTTAGTTGTAAGTTTGTTAAAAACATACGCCTGTCTGTTATTTAGTCACAGCTTTTTGATGTTAAGGGGTTCTTTCGCCTAGAGGTGAGAGCCTTGTTTTTTGGTAAGCTGTGTTGTTGTTGATGTGCCTCTTGTAGCTCTATGTCACTGTAGTGGCACCCTGTGAGTCTAGGCGTCTCTGTGTGTTACCGCCACACTCGTCCTCTTTGAAGCCTTGTGCTCTGGATCCTCCGGCCCGGTTAGTCGTCCGCCTAGAGGACCTTGACCTTTTAAGCAGTCAGGAGTAGGCAATTTAATAGAGAGCCCTGAGCTGCCTTGATAGTTGGGAACTTGACCTGTTTTTGCCTTTTCTTCCTCTGGACTGTTGCCTGCTTTTCAGTTCTTCCAAACATAACTCTTTTATGTGATCTAGCAAAAGCTTTATCCATAGATCCGCATGCGGTGGTCCTGCAATCCTTGATTTTGCTTTAGCCATGCAAGCCTTGCCTGCCTCAAATTGGCCTGTTTAAAATGACAGACTATCAAAGCCTCATTTGCATCATAGCCCATTAACTATAAGACCTGTTACTAGCAAGATACCAACATAACTTTTTTCAAACATATTAGCATTTAGCATTCAGATTTGGTAGTGGTGATCTTGCATATTAGCTGATTTTAGCCTGGTATTGCTTGATGTTGAAAGTAGTGTTTTAAAGCTCTATCTAAGAGTGGCTGACCTTTAAGCACTTTTACTGTGACCTTCTTTTAGCCCTGGCTGCCCTATCAGCTAGCTATACTTTGCTGCTGCCCAGGCCTTCTCTTTGGGTCATCAGTTCGGGATTCGGGGAGGGTGTAGGGGCCTTGTAAAGGTGGGGATATTGTATAAATCTGTGTTCTGGGGTCTGGGTTTGGGTAAGAATTGGGAGTCGGGCAACATGAATTAAAGCAGACATCAGAGCAGACATCCTTGAGGGTCTTTCAAGGTAGCTCCTTTGAGTGCTAAAGAGTCTGCAAGTCTCCTGTGGTCTTTAAAAAGTCTTGCTGTGTTCCTGTGGCTGCCATTGGAACTGTTGGCATGTTTCCCTGGTGGGAAGAATTCTCTCTTCTGGTGGCAGCAGGCTGGGGGAAAAAATTCAGCATCAGAATCTTTCAAGAAAGGAGCATCTACCTGCCTCTGGCTGAGAGTCTATGTCTTCATCATCATCATCAGAGGACACTGGCTCTCTCTTCTCTAGGAGAGGAGTCTCTCTTCTCTGGGGGAGCTGTCTCTGCAGGTGTGTGTGAATTGAGATCCTCCGATTAATGAAATTAAAACCGAAAGGGGTAAGCAGACTGGGTTTAACCAGGTTGAGGGGTGGAGGGGGGCCTGTTTTACACCTTTAGAAGGTCTTAATGTACATGGCTGCTGGAGGCCTAGCAGCATGGATATGCTGGGCAGAGACATGCAAGGGAATGGTGTCTGATTGGGGCAGTGGTAAGGGAATGTGGTGTGAGATTAAGTGGGTAAAAATTTCTGAAGTGGGTAAAATGACTGGGCGGAGGGAAGAGTGTTAGCAGGGACCTCAGTTGTAGGGGTTAGTCAGGCCTGATTTGAAGCGGTTTTCTTGCTTTATTTGCTTAACCATGGTTCGCGATTTGCTGGACCACCGGACCTTGCAGTGTCCGTCTTTGGCGGGTTTTGGCAGAATGCGTGTTTTGGCAGAAATCAGGTAATGCACGACATCAAAAAATGAACCGCAAAATCAAGCCGAAAAACTGAACAGCAAAAACTCCGGTTAAAAACAGGCTAAAAACAGGTTGCTTCTAACAGGCTGCTACGCTCAGGGCTAAAGGCAGCAAGAAGGAGGGAAATCTTTGAAATGGGTTTGTTTAGTACAAAACTGTTTGAAATTTTTTGTTTTTTACAGAGGCTGCAATTGAAGAGTGAAAGAGTCTCGGCTGAGCTTAGCTTTAGTAGTGGGTAGTGCCCGGTAGAAGTAATCTCTGGATCGACCCGACCGCACTCTGCTATAGCAGCTGCGAGCCACTTCTTTGGAAAAAGAGCGAAGAACTGGGCTCGGCTGATTGATGCCTGCCTGACCAAGTCAAGTCCAACAGAGATGGGTGCGGGTGAATCAGCGAGCCGGAGCGACTTTGGGATTGGAACCCGGCCGACTGTAGGGCTGCCTGACGACAGGACAACCCAGTTGTTATGACTGCAGATGCATCCATGAAGGACATATGCCTTTGTACATGCGTCTTTTTTCAGAAAATGTAGCTTGTATGAAAATATCGTACTCTTGCTCAAACCCTCTCTATTTCTGTGCAATATCATCAAATACAAGTGGAGCTGGTTTTCGAAATCCTTCAGCAATGCCAACAAAGTATGCTTAAACACACTGCAAATATGTCCCTTGTAATTATATATGAACATGTACACACACCAGGTACTTGTAATAACATTCACATGCACAATAAACTCTTTGAAATACTGTACTTTGCAAAATATGTTTTGAAATGGCTGTATTTTGCGAAATAACTGCACTGTAATACTCCACAAACTTGCAAACCTTTGTATATTTCAGATATCTTTAATAGTTGTAATTAATGCGGAAAAGTAGCAGAGTGAAAAAATGCAGTAATTTTCCTTATTTTATAAATTTTATGTGATGCGGACATTATTTCAAGCATGTCTAACTATTTTGACTATTTTTACCAGTATGTTGCAGTTTCTGGCATTTTGTTTAACTAGAAATTTGTTTTGAGCATTGAGTGCTTTGTTTTATTTTCTTTGAGTAAGAAATCATTTAAGCAAGTTTTAGTACCTGGAATTCATTTATGACCCGTTTTGAGAGTTGTACGTGCAAGTAGGGATGATCCATTCCTCTATATTCCTCCAAAATTAATTGAGAGCCTCTTGGTCTTGATTCTGGATCCCATTCTGACAACATGTCGCTCATCCTACGTTATGATTCAAGATGAACAGGTGGGGTAGTTCGTTTACATGCTTTACTATACAGAAACACATCAGCAACATAAAATATAAACGAACTGTTTAACTGACAGATCATTAAATACATACATGCTTACATCTGAACAGCTCTCTACAAAATGGCAGTCTGGCTTGCACACGCTCAGTATTTATACACATGTACAAGCCCATGGCAAGCTTCTTACAGATATACATACACCCTGATCTACAATTCCCCTATCCTTTGCTGAAGTTCTTTGCTCAGAGTCTGCCTGTAATGGCACGTCATCTGCATATTGGCAACTTTATTGAGCTGTCCCCTCCAACACATTTGTTAATGTAGCTCTATCACCAGTATGAACAGCAGTGGGCTCAGAGCTGAACTTTGATGCACACCCACTCCCAATGGGACCCCTATGTGAGTCCGAACACTGTTTGTACTTGAGTCATTGGGTCCTTGTACATAGCTTGCACTAATTCTACAAATGTTTCTATGACTTCAAATCACTGCAGGACTACCCAAATCAGCTTTCTCGGGACTTGGTCATATGCTTTCTCCAAGTATAGGAATGCCCAGTCGGATTCTTCCCTAATTTCTAACTTCTCAGATATCTGTCTCACTGTAAACATCTGGTCAGTTTTGCTGCTTCCTGATCTACCTCCAAACTGCTCATCTCCCATCTTACTTTCTACTACTACTCAAATTTGTCAATCACCCTCCCTAAAAATTTCATGTAGTGGGACAGGAGTTTGATACCTGTATACTGCCCACAGTTGTGGATGTCCCCCTTTCTCCTTGAACTACAACACTAATATGCTTATTCTTCAGTCATTTAGAATACATCATTCTCTCTACTCTGCTACGAGAAGCTTAAGGATCCATTTCTCCCTTCTCTCACCCAACATCTTTATCATATCTGCTGTAACTTCAAATGAGCCTGCTACTTTCCCCAACTTCATTTTCTGTTCTTGATTCTTATAGGGTGGGCTCCTCCTCTTCTCTCATCGTAGGCCATCTCTGGAGCAGTACTGTTTCTGTGGGGTTTTCTTCATTCAGAAGCTGATGAAAGTACTCAAGTCCATCCAACTTTAATGTCATGTAGACTGGTGAGCAGGTTGTTGAAAGCACCCCTTATTTGGTGTGCCTGACTATCTTCTTTATCATTCTCTTTGCCTTGCAACCAGACATTTTTTGTGCCATCTACTGACTCACTTTCCAGAAGCTGCTAGAGTGCCTCTGATGACTTGTTATTTGCTAGCACAACTCTATCAGCCTCTTTGTTAGCCAACCAGTATTCCTTCCTAGCCTGGTTGGTCTTTTCTATTACCCACTTTTCCTGCACTCCTCCTCCTTTTGTTTGATGACTTCCTGGACTTCTGAATTCCACCACCAGCTTTCCTTATGTACCTTATTTCCATACCTGGCTCAGCTGTACATCCATTATGTAGTCCTCACATATGCTGTTTTGAGCAGCTGCCACTCCAACTCCACCTATTTTCTCTTCTTCTTGAGGTGCTGCAGCCCTGAGCAATCCCTTGAACTGTTGTGCTTTATCTTCAGTCAAATTCCAAGTCTTCACCCTGGTCTCTGTTGACTTCACAGTTTTCTCTGACCACTGCTCGCAGCCGACTGTGGCAAACAGTGGTTTATGCTGTGGGCCGACCATTTCACTGGGGATGACTTTGCAATCATTGACTCTTATCCCACTACCCTTTCCTTACTAGGGCGAAATCTACCAGAGTTGCATGTTGGCCACTCCTGCATGTAATGTGCGACACTCTCTCTTGTTGAGCTATGTGTTGCACTGAGGTCACCCATTACCAACACCAATTCATGTTGTCCTGCTTTATCTAGTAGGTCCTGCAAATGTTGTCTGAATGCACTCTTTTCCTCACTATCACAATCCTTCTGTGGGAAATAGGCTGAGATTATGAATACTGCTCTAACATTACACTGAAGTCCGACTGCCAGGAGTCCATCACCAATTCTGATGACATCCCTCATTGTCTTCTGAAGCCTCTCACTCACCCCACAATTCCCACACCATTTCTAGCCCGTCCTGAGTAGTAGACTCTGGATCTCAAGCCAAGTGGCTTTGCTGAAATACCCTTCTGTCTTGTCTCCTGGATATATAGGACATACAGCCTCCTCCTTACCATCACAACATCCACGTCCAAGTTCAGTCCTGTCAGTGAACATACACTGAGTGTGGCAATTCTTAGTTCATGTCTGGCAGGGTGGACTACGTTCAGCTTTTGCTTAACACAGCTATCCTAGGTAACCCAAGGGGTCTATATCATAATGTCGAAGTCTGACAACTTAGACGCTCTAAAGGTCGAACTTGAAAGTTCGAAGTTGCATAACTTTGAAGCATACAATGGCGATCATCATAGTGTGTGGGAAGGGAAGATTTTTGCTTTACTGTACTGTAGTGTGATCTTGGAGTTGGTATATTTAAGTAGCAGGGGTGTGGGGGGTGCAGGGGGGCTTGCCCCCCTGCATAGAGCATTTTTTTTGTTTTGAATTTTAAATGTTTTTTTTTCCCTAACATTTGATGTTGTCTGACTATGAACTTTCAAGTTTGACCTTAAGAGCTTCGAAGTTGTCAAACTTCGACAATATGATATAGACCCTAACCCAAGCTGGTGCAGATGAACACCTACTGGCCAGCAGCTTACTGATTCAGGGCTGCAAGGTTTTATGGCAAGCACACACTGTCACCAGTGGCAAATACACCCCCCCACCATTAACATGGGTCCCTGCATACGTCACAGTAGACTGGATCCACAACCCAGTTATCACCAGCAAATATCCATAACAATCTGGCAACATTAGTCAACCCAACTGGACCATCTAGAGCCATACATATTTTTTATTTTGTATATAGAGTGGCTAGCCCTAGCATGGCTCACACTCTGTAGTCTCCTATTTTGAGGATACTGCACATCACAGCAGATGCCCAAAGTAGTTAGTCTACACAACTCCTTCCTATGTAGGGCACCATCTAGACACAATGTTTTTGTGAGATGGGAGGAACCCAATAGAAACACAGGGAGAACATGAAAACTTCACACAGGCATTGGCCAGTGGTAAGGATCAAACCTTGTACATGGGAGGCAAAGACCTTAACCATAATGGTAACTGGTCTTTTCTGTGCTGTATTCCTTGATAGCTAAAATGAGTTGTGACCTGCATCCATAGAACCTTTGCATGCTAAGTCACTATTTGTTACACTCCATCCCCTCATTTGATACATTGGAACAGTACTGTAACTCAATTGTACTACTACAGATTTATTTGTGGTGAACTTTAGCTGTCATTCCTTTATCCATGTCATAAACCTTTCTAGGTACTTCCTTGGTCTATTTTTTCTTTCTTTGCTGCTGCACCTACATATTATTTTCACAGATGGCACAAAGCTTTTTTCTACTTCCTTAGACATATCTAAAACAGGCCAAGCTATGCAGTATTCCATTAACCACTTCTCATTCCTGATTTTGTCTATCCCTTTTATTGCAACCTTATATGTTCTACACATCAACCATGCTGCAAATCCAGTTTCCCAAGCTCACTTCGATTCCATTCCCTGCAGTTTTCCTGTCACATGACTAAGTAGGACAGAGTCAAAAGCCCTGAAGTCCAGATAAGCCACATCTACAAGTATTACCATGACAAATTCTTCTATTACCCAGTCATAAATTTGGATCAGGTCCGACTAACAGCTCCCTCTAAGAACCTGTATTGATCTTTACTTGGGAGACTATTGTCAACTATGAAAACAGCCAGCCATTACATCAGAATTGCTTACATTACATTTCCTGTACAGCCATTAAACTAATGAGCTCTGTTGCACTCAAAACATTTTTCTTGCTCCTCAGTCCTTAGGTGCTTTTCTACTTGAATGCGCATTGCTAAAAAAATCTGTCAGATGATCCACCTGTCCCTACAGCAGGTGGTAGACCAACACTACTTTCCTTTATGTGCTAAATTGCAATAGCCATTATCCATATTATCTATAAAAAAAATCAAAACCATGTACGCATCAAAACTATGTTCCAAATACTAAAAGCATCTACCAAATGCCTCTTCAATGAGATCTAAACAATTCCATAAGACTGCTAAATAAATTCAAAAACTCAAAAAAGGAGTACTTTCACATTAAACAAGCTCAAGGTAACAACCATCCCAAAAATGTTGGTGCACACTTAATAGTCTATCGAAATCTATCAATCCCTAAATTCCCAGACAATGTTCCTGTTACTACTGCAACCAAGTTTTCTATGCATTGTACTAACATCTGCCAAATCCCGAACCATTCAGCTACAGGGTCATGTTCAACCCCAACCAGAACCCACATCAACACCTTCTGACTACTCACACCCCAGCTCCCTTAATCACACTTCAGCATCACACATCCATAAAGCTATTCAAGCAAAGTAAAACATCTTCCACCTCACAAAAAAGTAAATGTCAGTCTATCTATACACACAGCCTCATGCATCAATCACACAGAAATAAAGAATAGTTGTGTAAGAACTTAACATAACCTTAGATGTCCTTCTCTTTCATGTTGCAGTATTCATAACAGTAGGGAGTTGCTGCCTGCAGCGCTACCATCCGGCCAGTATATCACATCCCTTACCAGGGCCATAAACAAACGTTGGGTATAAAAGTGACGTCTGTACACACCCTCATCAGAATGTTTTGCCGCATACAGTAGAGCTCCTGCGGATTTAAAGGTGGGTCCTACTTGGAGACCCTTAGACTTGCATGTTAGGCCAGGCCCAGGGTAGTAGGTAGGCTGTGTTGAGCGTGGAGACTGGGGAGAGGAATGACTATATCCCACAGGTAGGCCATGGTGTGACAGTTAGGGAGAAAGAGGGGGTAGGACTGAATACTGCAACATGGAAGAAAAGGACATCTAAGGTTAGGGCGAGTTCTTACACAACTTTTCTATGTCCTTCTATTCTCATGTTGCAGTATTCAGAACAGTAGGGAGAGTACCAGAGCTTTAGATATGAACCTAGGAGGAAGAGTGGTTTCTATGGTGAACCAGGCCTTGGAGGATTGACTTGGCAAACCCTTCTCTTGCTCTGGAGACCATGTCCAGCTTGTAGTGCTTGGTGAAGGTGTGGACCAAGGTCCAAGTGGCTGCTTCTAAAATGGAGAAGTCAATCCCTTTGAAAAGGGCAGAAGAGGAGGCAGCTGTCCTGGCAGAGTGAGGTTTAACACAGCCCTGCAAGGATTTTCCATGGTGGAAGTAGCACAAGGTGATAGATTTAGAACTCCATAAGGAAATGGTCTGTTTGGAGACAGGCTTCCCTAGGGCTCTGGGATGGAAGAACATGAATAATTGGTCAGATTTTCTAATAGACTTGTTTTTTTCCAAGTAGTACCCAAGCTGCCTGTGTACATACAAGGAATGAAGAGCCCTCTCTGAGGAGTTTTGTGGAAAAAGTTAGAAAAATGGCAGGTTAATGGTTTGATTTAATGAAAGTTCGTTCACTACCTTGGGCATCAAGGAAGGGTTGGTCCTGAGAGCAACTCTGTCCTTGTGGAAAACAAGATAAGGAGAGGTAGTATAAGGGCTTGTATCTCTGAAACCCTCCTGGCAGAGGTGAGGGCCACTAGCAGAACTGTTTTCAGGATGCATAATTTCAGGGAAACTGAGTGAACTGGTTCAAAAGGAGGTAAAGTTATTTTTTTCTAATATAAAATTGAGGTGCCAAGGAGGGGGAGTAGGTCTCCTGGGAGGCTGATATGAAGGACTCCTTTTAGAAACAGCTTGCCTTCTAGCCTCGATGCCAGAGGAGGTGAAATGAGCAGACAAGCAGAAATGGCAGGTAAGTGGACTTTGAGTGATGACTAAGTTAGTCCTGAGTGGAGCAGCTCACACAAATAGGATAGGACCATTGGTATAGGAATAATAAGTGGGTCCTGATTTTTCCTTTGACATCAGCTGGAGAATCTACGCCACTTTGCGATACAGTTTCTCCTGGTACAATGTTTTCTCGTCTCCTGCCGAACATTTGAGTACGTCCTCTGAATATAGGTGCCTGTAAGGGATTAGAACCCTATCACCCATAAAATCAATTTCAGGTTGGTCACCTGTAGGTGGAGTATGGATCCCTTGTCTTGTGTAAGCAGGTCTAGTCAGTGGGTAACCTGTGGTGATTGCCCTTGGCCAGTAAGTATAGGAGGGGAAAAGTACAGTTTTGTACCCACCATAAATGTAGATGTCCGATAGACATGCAACTGCAGTCGTAACATGTGGGTTGTCCTGCCTCAGGCAGCCCTCGGTCGGCCGGATTTCAAAGTCTGGGTCCGACGTCGGCTGATGTCGCATTTCTCTCCGACGTCAGAGCGGCTGGAGTACATAAGCATCAGCCGACGTCAACTTCTTCAGTGTTTCTTGCCCCAGATGCCAGGTGCCCTCCAAGGAAGGCTGTAATCAAATTGGAAGACAAAAACAGGATTCCAGAGAAATAAATGAGCAATAAAACAAATACACCATAACAGATATCCCCAGCTAAGAGAAACAGGGATAGGAGAGGGTCCTAGGCATAGAGGGGTATGGAGGGAGGGAAAATCCGACTGCAGTTGCATGTCTATCGGACATCTACATTTATGGTAGGTACAAAACTGTACTATGTCCTTCAAGAATGCAACTGCAGTCATAACATGTGGGTAGAATACCATAGCTTAGCTGGGGGAGGAGGTATGCTCTAGGAAAAAGATGGTGTGGCAATCAAACCCTGCAGGACTGCCGAAGCAAAGCCTGCTCTGGATCTGGAGTATAGAGGGAGATTGTAGTGTTTGGAGAATGTATGCATGGAGCTCCATGTAGCAGCTTCCAGAATGTCCTTAGTAGGCACCCCTCTTAAGAATGCTGTAGAGGTGGCTGTAGCTCTTGTGGAATGTGGTCTGACATTGGCTGAAACAGTTTTTCCATGAAAGGAATAACAAAATCTGATGCAGTGTCCAATCCATTTTGAAATTGTCTGTTTTGAAATTGCTTTTTCTTGGACTGCAGGGGCGTAAGCTACAAAAAGTTGTTCAGACTTCCTACTGACCTTGGTTCTGTCCAGGTAGTATCGAAGTTGTCTGTGAATGTCCAAGGTATGTAACAGTCTTTCCCCCTTATTCTCAGGATTGGGGAAGAAAGTAGGCAAATGAATAGCTTGATTCAAAGAAACCCTAGATACCACCTTTGGCATAAAAGTAGGGTTGGTCCTTAATGAAACCCTGTCTCTGTGAAAAATTATGAACGGTGGTATCGCCATTAGGGCCTGTAGTTCCGAAACCCTTCTTGCTGAGGTAATAGCCAACAGGAAAGCTGTCTTCCATGAGAAAAATTGCAAGTCAACTGAAGCTGCTGGCTCAAAAGGAGGTAGAGTCAGTTTTTCTAGGACAAAATCGAGGTCCCAGGCTGGCACTGGGGCCCTTCTTGGTGGCTTGATGTTCTTGATTCCCCTGAGGAATTGCCTTAGCAAAGGGTGTGAGAAGACAGGAGGATCAGTGTTATATCTAGCCGAAATAGCTGATGCATGTATCTTTATGGAAGAATATGAAAGGCCGTTCTTTAGCATATCCGCCAAATATTCCAAGATGAGTGGGATGTTCAACAATGATGCATCATGCCCCTTGCTGGTATTCCAATTGCTGAATCTCTTCCATTTTGCTAAGTAAACCTTCCTGGTGGATGGTCTTCGAGCCTCTGTTAGTATCCGCTGAACTTCCTTCGAGAAGGATAGGTTGAGGTTATTTATGGGATCTCCCAGGCTGTTAGCTGCAGTGTCTGAAGGTTTGGATGCACTGTTTTGAGATTGTGTTGAGTCGAAAGTAGAGGCCATTGGGGAAGGGCCCACCTCCTGGTGTGACATATGCTCCTTAGTAGTGGGTACCAGTGTTGTCTTGGCCAGTCCGGAGCTATTATGATTCCCTTGGGTCTCTCTGCTTTGATCTTTAGTAGTACTGAGGTCATCAGTGGCAGAGGTGGGAATGCATAGATTGTTAGGAAGTTCCAGTTGAATGAGAGAGCATCTATTTTCCAAGCTTTTGGATGGTATGTCCTTGTGCAGAATTTTTGTAGATGATGGTTGAGGTGAGAGGCAAATAGGTCTACTTCTGGCCTGCCCCATGTCGAAGTCAGTTGTGTGAAGATCTTCGGATGTAACCTCCACTCGTGTGGATCTGTGAAATTCCTGCTTAGGCTGTCCGCCAGCACATTGTCTTTGCCTGGAACAAACTGGGAATGTAACTGGATGTTTAGGCTCAGTGATTTTTCCCAAAGATGCACTGTCAGTCTGCAAAGGGGGTAAGAGTGGGTGCCCCCTTGCTTGTTTATATACCACATCACAGTGGTGTTGTCTGTCCGTATCAGTAAATGGCCTTGTTGAAGTTGGTGTTGAAAGGCCTCGATGGCATGCATTACTGCCAGCATTTCCTTTTGATTTATATGCAGATGTGTTTCCTTTTGAGACCATTGTCCTTGTATACACCTGCCTTCCAAGTGCGCCCCCCCATCCAAGATCTGAGGCGTCTGTGGTCATGGTCTGTGTTATCTGTGGGTTTTTTGAATGACATACCTGTGTTGGCCTGGCTCACCGAGGCCCACCATAGGAATTCCTTTTGTAGGCATGGAATGAGTGGTATGGTTGTCTCCAAGTTGTTGCTGTGCTGAGACCAAATGCTTTTTAGGTACCACTGAAGCTTTCTCATGTGTAGTCTTGCTAATGGAACCAGGAGAATGCAGGATGCCATGTAACTCAGGGCCTGTAGGAATCTCCTTGCAGTCATCTGGGTGAGTTTTGCTAAACCTTTGAAGTAATGAGTTAACTTTTCTTGCTCGTCTTCTGTCAGGTAAGCCATTTGAGAGGCTGTGTCTAACTTGGCTCCTAAGAAGATTATTTGCTGGGATGGCTGCAGTCTTGACTTCTGAAAGTTGACTGTGTATCCCAGAGCTTGAAGTAATCGTATGACATAGTCCAAGTTTTTTGTCAACATCAATTTGTCGTCCGCTTGTATGAGGCAGTCGTCCAGGTACGGGTAAATTTGTATCCCTTGGAGCCTGCAATGAGCAATTACTGAAGCCAGGCATTTTGTGAACACTCTGGGCGCAGTAGATAAGCCAAATGGCAATGCTGAGAATTGATAATGCTCTGGCCCTGCAAGAAATCTGAGGTATCTTCTGCAGCTGTGTCTGATAGGGACATGCAGGTATGCCTCCTTGAGATCCAGAGTAATCAGCCAAGACCCCCTGCCCAGCATGGGAACGAGTTGCTGTAGAGTCAGCATTTTGAACTTTGGTACTATGAGAAAGATGTTTAATGCAGACAAATCCAGTATTGGTCTCCATTGAGATTCTTTTCTTGGAACAAGGAACAGTCTTGAGTAAACCCCCTGGCCTTGTTCTTGTTGTGGAACTCTTTCTATTGCTTTCATTCGAGTCAGCAGAGAGATTTGCTTGATAGCCTCTGCCCTCTGGTTTTGTGGTAGGTTTGGCATGCCTTGTTTTCTTGGCAAGGTATGAAAGTGGAACCTGTAGCCTTGGTCTATAATGTCCAAAATCCATTTGTCCTTTGTCAGTCTGTGCCAGTTTTCTGCAAACAGAGATAATTTTCCGCCCAAGGGAGCTTCTATTTGTTCCCTGGTAGGCGGAAGTAGAGGAAAGTCATTGAGATTGTGGCTGTGGGGCAGGTGAAACCCCTGCGTCACTTCTTTGGTTTCCTGGCTGCCATTGTCGTCCCCTGTAAGGACCTCTGTATTGGCCTCTTCCTCGGCCACGTCTGTTTTTACCCCTTTGAAACTTTTCTGGATTAGGAAAGGACCAGTTTTTTGAAGGCCAATTCCTACTGAATCTGGGGGGTTGAACCTGGAGGAAATCTTTCACCGTCTGAACTGATTTTGCTTTTTCCTCGATGGTCTTTAACGCATCCTTAGCATTAGCACCAAAAAGCTTGTTCTTTTCCAAAGGTGCATCCAGAAGTTTTGCCTTTACATGATCTGGTAGAGGTTGATCTTTTAACCATGCATGTCTACGAATAACTGCCCCTGTCATAGCTGCCCTACATGAAGCTTCCAGTGCATCATATCCACACTGCAGGAAGTGATTGCTTACTTGCTGAGTGTTATGTACTGCTTCCTGCAAAGCCTTCCTGTCTAAAGGATCAGGAGTGGCCAATGTTTTTTGTAAATCTTCTAACAGGAAATCCTGATATTGTAACATATGAAAAAGGCAATTCAAAGCTCTCATAGATAAGGTAGTGGATGTGTAAACCTTTTTGCCCCATCTCTCTAATGACCTAGCTTCCCTGTTGGAGGGCAATGGATTCTTAGAGGTGGAAGCTGAAACTCCTTTAGGCCCCTGAGAAATAGTTTCCAAATCAGCAGTATGGGCCCTGAATAAATGGGAATGAGTTTCTGGGACCCTGTAATACCTGTCTGGCTTGGCTGGAGCAGGAGGAAGAGAGTCAGGGGTAACACTAGAGTCAGAATATAAATCATCCAAAACATCAAGTACAGGAGGAATAGCTAAGGGCCTGTGCTGGGGCTTCTTAAGGAAAGTCCGAAGGTGTTTTCTGGAATCAGAATATTCCGGCCTTGCCACTTGAAATGTTCCCTCATGGTATGCAGAACTTCCCCAAAAGAAATATCCTCAGGCGGGGAGGCCGAGGGGATGGAATCCTCTGCATCCGAGTCCTCATAGGTCTGGAAGAGCTCTTCCTGGCTATCAGAGTGGACAGAGCCCTCAGAGTCTTCATCTGATGGAATAGGGTCAGAGGGTTCAACCCGGGGCCTTTTATCAGAAGGAGGCTGGGATCCTCTCTCAGGATGGGCCTGTGAACCTCTAATCATAGAAATTAAATCAGCAGCCATAGACATAATTTGTGTCTCTGGAGTAGGCTGAGGAAAGGTTTTAGTAGAAAGATGCTTTGTTTTGCTGGCTGCCTTAGCCCTGGTGTAGGCCTTAATAGACATGGCCATAGGAGGCCTGGCAGCTCCACGTGCAGGAGTGACCTTGTCTACAGCAATGGTCTCGGGCATTTCCTCGGTTTTGGTATCCGGAGGAAAATCAATAACTGGCGTCAGAGTGATATCCGGAATCGGAGTCGTCGGTAATGCGGTGTCTTCGGTTCGGAGCGGTGGAGAGACCGTTTCAGAGGGAACCGGAGCACCCGCGATAGGTTTTGGCGTGGAGTCAGTGGTAGACGCGGGCCGAGGATGTCGGTCCCGGACTTTTCTTTTCTTGGGAGTTTGTAATGTCGGAAGATCCGACGGCATTGTGTAAACGAATTTATCGCTGAAAAAATCTTCAGCGAACTCCGCCCGGCGCCTGAGTGCGCGCTTGTTGAAGCGAGCACAGGCTACACAGGCCGAGACGTCGTGGTCCGGGCCAAGGCAAGGAAGACAGTAAGAGTGGAAATCCTTATGAGGTATTTGTTTACCACAAGAAAGACAATTGTTAATTTTTTCAGTAATTTCTGACATCGGCTGAGGCAAGAAAAGGTCCCCAACAGGGTACTTAGCTTTTTTGATGACTTCGGAATCGAAGATTACAGGAGCTGACCGACCAGCACTTGCGAACTGCTTCTGATTCGGGCACCGCGCGGCAAGAAAGACTGAAGAAGATGGCGTCGGCTGATGCTTATGTACTCCAGCCGCTCTGACGTCGGAGAGAAATGCGACATCAGCCAATGTCGGACCCAGACTTTGGAATCCAGCCGACCGAGGGCTGCCTGAGGCAGGACAACCCACATGTTATGACTGCAGTTGCATTCTTGAAGGACATCCAATATTGTCTTGGCCAAAACGGGGTCACCAGTAGGATTTTGGGTTTGTCCTTCTGAATTTTCAGAAGGACTTTCTGAATTAGTGTGAAAGGAGGGAAGGCATAAAGGTGCATTCCATCCCAAGAAAAGGAGAATGAACCCACTTTCCAAGCTTGTAGATGTGGATTCCTTGTGCAGAAGTTGGGCATCTGTTCTAGGGGGAGGCAAAGAGAGCTGCTTGTGGAATACCCTACCTGTGTATCAGATCCAAGAAAGCCTCTCTGTGAAGCATCCATTTGTGAGAGGGGGCTGAGGTTCTGCTGAGTTTGTCTGCCATAACATTCTCTGTTAAGGGGATGTACACTGCTATCAGGTGGACCTGGAGAGAAGATGCCAAGTTCCAAATCTGGATGACCAGGGTGAATAGGAGTAGGACCTCATTCCCCCCTTGCTTGCTGAAGTATCACAGGACCGTTTATCTGTGATTACTTTCAGGGTTCCTGGCAGGAGGGTAAATTGTTAGGTTAGAATAGCTAGTAATAATGCCCTCATTTCCTTGATGTTGATGTGGTCCTTTTGTCATAGAGTGGACCATTTGTCTTGTACTGAAAATTGTTTCTGGTTTGTTAGGAGCACTGCACCCCACCCCAGGTCTGACGCATCTGTGGAGAGCTGTTGTTGGGAAACTGGAAACTGTAGGTGGGTTCCTAGGTTGAGTTGCTGACACCCACCACTGTATTTCCTTTTTTAGGCACAGAAGTAGGGGAAGGGGTAAGTCCATGGGTTGGGAGTGCTGCCTCCATAGATTTTTTTTAGGACCCACTGTATTTTGCGCATGTGGAGTTTTGCCAGAGGTAACATGGCTATCAGAGATGCCATGTGGCCTAACATTCTCAGGAATTCTCGAGCTGTCAAGGAGGAATGGGTGAGGATCTGTGTAAAGTATAGACAAAGGTCTTTGATCCTTTAGTCTGGAATGAAGGCTTTCATGCTGTCTGTTCTGATCCTGCACCCCAAGAAAACTAAGTCCTGAGAGGGAGACAGATGAGATTTTTCTAGATTTAAAGTGAATCCTAGTTGAGTTAGGGTGGAAGACACCTGATGTAGGTGAAGCTGAAGCACTTGCTAGTCCTGATGAAGGACGAGAAGGTTGTCTAGGTATAGGTATATCTGTATACCCAGAGTCCTGCAGTGAGCAATGAAGGGGGCTAGACACTTTGTGAACACTCAAGGAACAGTGGAGAGACCAAAGGGCAAGGCAGACAACTGAAAATGGCAAGAGCCTATAGCAAAGTAGAGGTATTTCCTGTAATTGTGGTGGATAGGAATGTGGAGGTAGGCATCCCATCAAACCAAGGCTTACCATGAATGCTTGTGGGGGTATGAGTTGTAATAGAAGGGGTACAGTAATCATTTTGAAGCTGGGAACTTTGAGGAAGAGGTTTAGGAAAGATAAGTCTAGAATTGGCCTCCAAGGGCAGTCTTTCCATGGTACAAGAAACATCTTGGAGTAAAAGCCTGTGTTTCTTTGTGTGGCGGGTACCTGTTCTATGGTACCCTGAGTTATGAGTTGCTGAATGATGGTTGGAAATAGGTGGGTTTGGTTTTTGGAGGTTGTGGAATACCATGGAAAGGTGGAAGCATCCACCAAGTCATGAAATATCCTCTCTGAATGATCGAGAGAACCCACTGCTGTGCTATGACCATCTGCCAGGAGGGTAGGCAGAGGGTGAGATGAAGGGATAAGGGTGTGTTTGGGTCTAAAGGAGGTGAGTCACAGTGGAGGTGGTCTGGATTGGTCAGACTGACTTCGAAAGGATGTAGAGGACGACCTGGTGGGGAACGTGGGAGTAGAAATTTTCCTGGGTTGTCTACATCCCTTTGATTGAGGAGCTGTGTGAAAGGACAGTCTTCTAACAAAGGAGGGCTTCTGAGAGTAGTTTCTATGGTATCTGGGAATAGGGGATACCAGTAGATGTTTGAGATTTTGTAGTTCCTTTCCTTTTTCTTGAAGGGATTTGAGGAGCTCAGCAGAAGCCTGTCCAAAAAGGGCCTTTATTGTCTAAGGGTGCGTCCAGTAACTTTGTCTGTACATCCATGGGGAGAGGTTGAAGCCTTGCTTAGGAGTATCACTATAAGACCGATCCTGACACAGCTGATTTAGATGAAGCTTCCACAGCATTATAACTGCACTTAATGGAGTGCCTCGTTACTTGGGATGCTGTGGAAAGCAGAGTGTTGAGCCGGGCTTTGATGGGAGAATCCTGAACCTCAACCAGGAGGGTAGAGGCTTTGGATATGGTATCTAGGACATACCTAGCCATGTGTGTTTGATAGTTGAGGGCCCGTAAAGCCAGAGTAGAAGAGGTATACTCTTTCTTCCCTAGTCTGTCCATGAATTTGCTGTCTTTATCCATTGGGTAAAGAGCAGTAGAAGGTAAGTGTCTTGAAGTTTTGTCAGCAGAGACAGCTATAAAGTACAGTTTTGTACCTACCATAAATGTAGATGTCCGATAGGTATGCATCTGCAGTCCTCACATATGGGTTGTCCTGCCTCAGGCAGCCCTTCGGTCGGCCGGATTCCAAAGTCTGGGTCTGGCCTCGGCTGATGTCGCCCTTTCCCGCGTCCTGGCGCCTGGGGTATAAAAGTATCAGCCGACGCCATCTTCCTCAGTTTTTCTTGCCCCAGATGCCAGGTGCCCTCTAAGGAAGGCTAAATTTGGAGAAATGGAAATAATTCCAAACATGCACAGTAATATAATCAAATACACCATAATAGATAACCCCAGCTAGCTATAAGAGGGATAAGTACCCAAGAAATACCACAGAGGGGAAGGAGGGAGGGTAAACCTGACTGCAGATGCATACCTATCGGACATCTACATTTATGGTAGGTACAAAACTGTACTATGTCCTTCAAGGATGCATCTGCAGTCCTCACATATGGGTAGAATACCATAGCCAAGCTGGGGGTGGAAGGATCTAAGAAAATGATGGTGTAGCTAAAATGCCCTGCAGGACTGCCGTAGCAAAGCCTGCTCTGGATCTGGAATATAAGGGCAAATAGTAATGCTTGGAAAATGTATGCACGGAGCTCCATGTAGCAGCTTCTAAAATGTCCTTGGTAGCCACCCCTCTTAAAAAGGCTGTGGAGGTGGCTGTGGCTCTGGTGGAATGAGGTCTGATGTTAGCAGGCACAGTCTTTCCATGATAAGAGTAGCAGAATTGAATGCAATTCCCTATCCATTTTGAAATGGTCTGTTTGGAAATTGCTTTTCCTTGAATACCTGCAGCATATGCTACCAACAGCTGGTCAGTTTTTCTGTAAGTCTTAGTTCTGTCCAAGTAGTAGCGCAACTGTCTGTGAATGTCCAGGGTATGCAGAAGTTTCTCCCCCTTGTTTTGTGGATTTGGAAAGAAGGTAGGCAGGTGAATAGCTTGGTTCAATGAGACCCTGGATACCACCTTTGGCATGAATGAAGGATTGGTTCTCAAAGAGACTCTGTCCTGATGAAAAATAAGAAATGGTTGTACTGCCATTAGTGCCTGCAATTCAGATACTCTTCTTGCTGAGGTTATGGCCAGAAGGAAGGCAGTCTTCCAAGAAAGGAACTGTTGCTCTGAAGATGCTGCTGGTTCAAAGTGAGGTAGAGTCAACTTTTCCAACATGAAGTTAAGGTCCCATGTAGGCACTGGTGGTTTTCTTGGAGGATTGATGTTTTTAATTCCTCTTAGAAACTGCCTTAGGAGAGGATGAGAGAAGGCAGGTAGATCAGTATTGTATTCTGCTGAAATTGCTGAAGCATGAATTTTAATGGAAGAGTAAGAAAGGCCATTGTGGAGCATTTCTGCCAAGTATTCCAGGATATGTGCCATGCTCATCACTGCCGCATCTAGGCCCTTTGCGGTGCTCCAAGTGTGGAATCTTTACCATTTTGCTGAGTATGCCTTTCTCGTGGAAGGTCTGCGAGCTTCCATGATGATATCCTTCACTCTCTTGGATAGCTTTTCCTGGTGAGGAGTCAAGGTATTCTCCAGGCTGTCAGCTGCAGGGTTTCCAGGCTGGAGTGCAGAGTTTTGTAATTGTGCTGTGTCAGAAGAAAGTACAGTTTTGTACCTACCATAAATGTAGATGTCCGAGAGGTATGCATCTGCAGTCCTAACATATGGGTTGTGCTGCCTCAGGCAGCCCTTCGGTCGGCCGGATTCCAAAGTCTGGGTCTGGCCTCGGCTGATGTCGCACTTCACCCGACGTCATAGCTGCTGTGAATTGGGTATAAAGGCATCAGCCGACGCCATTTTCCTCAGTGTTTCTTGCCCCAGATGTCAGGTGCCCTCTAGGAAGGCTAAATTTGGATAAATGCAAATGATTCCAAACAGTAGAGAGCAAACAAAAATAAACATGTATATACATATATACAAACAAATACACCATAATAGATTCCCCCAGCTAGCTACAAGATGGGCAAATACCCTAGGAGTACCACAGAGGGGAAGGAGGGTGGGTAATCCTGACTGCAGATGCATACCTCTCGGACATCTACATTTATGGTAGGTACAAAACTGTACTATGTCCTTCAAGGATGCATCTGCAGTCCTAACATATGGGCAGAATACCATAGCCAAACTGGGGGAGGAGGCACTAAGATGATTATGGTGTAGCTAAGATCCCTTGCAAAACAGCAGTTGCAAAACCTGCTCGGGATCTGGAGTATAAAGGTAGATTATAATGCTTGGCAAATGTATGCATGGAGCTCCAAGTAGCAGCTTCTAAAATGTCTTTGGTAGCCACTCCTCGTAAGAAAGCTGTAGTAGTGGCTGTAGCCCTTGTGGAGTGAGGTCTGATGTTTTCTGGAGTTGTCTTTCCATGAAAAGAGTAACAAAATCTAATGCAATTTCCTATCCATTTTGAGATTGTCTGTTTTGAAATTGCTTTTCCTTCCATTCCTGTTGCATATGCTACCAGAAGCTGGTCAGTTTTTCTATTGTTCTTGGTTCTGTCCAGATAGTAGCGCAATTGCCTGTGCACATCCAAGGTATGTAGTAGTCTTTCCCCCCTGTTCTGTGGGTTGGGGAAGAATGTTGGTAGGTGGATTGCTTGGTTCAATGATACCCTGGAGACCAACTTTGGCATAAAAGTAGGGTTAGTTCTCAAGGACACTCTATCCTGATGGAAGATAAGGAAGGGCTGTACTGCCATTAATGCCTGTAATTCAGAAACCCTTCTTGCTGAAGTGATTGCAAGCAGGAAGGCAGTTTTCCAAGATAAGAACTGCAATTCTGCTGTTGCTGCTGGTTCGAAAGGGGGGAAGTGTTAACTTTTCCAGCACAAAGTTAAGGTCCCATGTAGGCAAAGGTGGCTTCCTTGGAGGCTTTACATTTTTAATTCCTCTCAGAAACTGCCCGAGTAGAGGATGAGAGAAGACTGGAGGATCCATGTTGTATTCTGCTGAAATTGCTGATGCATGAATCTTAATGGAGGAGTAAGACAGGCCATTGTGGAAAAGTTCTGCTAAATATTCCAGGATGTTAGCTATGTTTGCTAATGATACATTTTCTCCTTTTGCTGCACTCCAAATGAGGTATCTTTTCCATTTGGCTGAATAAGTCTTCCTTGTGGAGGGTCTGCGAGCCTCCAGGATAATGTCTTTAACCCTCCGAGATAAATCTGGGTTATTTTGTTTTATGTAATATTCCAAGCAGCTAGCTGCAGTGTTTTCAAGTTTGGATGTAGGATCTTGAAGTTGTTCTGTGTTAGCAGTAAAGGAACTAGAGGTAGAGGCCATGTGTGTGTCCGAGACATACTCCTCAGTAGCGGGTACCAATGCTGCCTCGGCCAGTCTGGAGCTATCAGGATGATCCTTGGGTGATGATCTTTGATCTTCAGTAGCACTTTGTGCATCAAAGGAAGAGGTGGGAATGCATATGCTGTCAGGTTTTCCCAACTGAAGGATAGGGAGTCCACCTTCCAAGCAAGTGGGTGGTATGTCCTTGTGCAGAATTTCCTCAATTGGTGGTTGTGTGGGGATGCAAACAGGTCTATTTCTGGTAATCCCCATTTCTTTGTAATGGATTTGAAGATGTCTGGATGCAGCATCCATTCGTGGGCATCCTTGGTAGTTCTGCTTAAGGTGTCTGCTAGTATATTTTCTTTTCCTGGCACAAATATGGCCTGGAGCTGAATGTTGAGGTTCAGGGCCACATTCCACAGGTCCATTGCCATCCGGCATAGAGGATATGAGTGTGTGCCTCCTTGTTTGTTGATATACCACATGACTGTGGTGTTGTCCGTCCTTATCAGCAAATGAACCTGTTGAAGAAACGGTCTGAATGTCTGAATTGCCTGTTTCACTGCCAGCATCTCTTTTTGATTTATATGTAGGTTCAGCTGGTCTTGTGTCCATAGGCCTTGTATACACTTGTCCACCATGTGTGCCCCCCAGCCTAGGTCTGAGGCGTCCGTGGTGATAGTCTGGCTTGGGCGAGGTTTGTGGAAAGGCAGTCCTCTGTTCAACTGACAGGCCTGAGCCCAACACAGGAATTCTTGCTTCAGGCATGGAATTATTGGAATCTGGGCTTCTAGACTGTGCTTGTGTTGAGACCATATATTCCTTAGGTACCACTGCAACTTCCTCATATGCAGCCTGGCATGTGGAATCAATATTATGCAGGATGCCATGTAACCCAGGGCTTGCAGGACTTTCCTCGCTGTAAGCTGGTTCTGTGTTGTTAATGCCATGAAATAGAGTGGTAGTTGCTTTTGCTTTTCTGCTGTGAGAAATGCCATCTGATTTGAAGTGTCCAGTTCTGCACCCAAGAATGTTATCCTTTGGGATGGTACCAGCCTTGACTTTTCATGTTGACTGTGTATCCCAGGGCTTGCAGTAGTTGTATAACCTTTTCCAAATCTTTTGTTAATTTGGTCTTGTTGTCCGCTTGTATTAGGCAGTCGTCCAGGTATGGATAAATCTGAATTCCCTGAAGCCTGCAATGAGCAATTACTGATGCCAGGCATTTCGTGAATACTCTGGGCAGTAGATAAGCCAAAGGGCAATGCTGAGAATTGATAATGCTCTGATCCTGCAAGAAATCTGAGGTATCTTCTGCAATCTGGTCGTATAGGGACGTGCAGGTATGCCTCCTTGAGATCTAGAGTCACCAGCCAAGACTCCTTGCCCAGCATGGGAAGAAGTTGCTGTAGGGTCAGCATTTTGAATTTTGGGACAATGAGATATGTGTTCAGAGCGGACAGGTCGAGAATAGGCCTCCATTGGTTTTCTTTTCTTGGTACCAGGAAAAGTCTGGAGTAAAATCCTTGTCCTTGTTCCATGTTGGCACCTTTTCTATAGCTCTCATCCTTAGTAAGTGGTTGATTTGTCCTAGAGCGTTTGTTTTTGGTTTGGTGGTAGGTTTGGCATTCCTCTTTTTGGTAGAGTGTGGAAGTGAAACCTGTAGCCTTGATGTCTGTAAAATCCATTTGTCTCCTGTAATGTAATGCCAGTTCACGAAAATAAGGCTAGCTTTCCGCCTAAGGGTGCTTCCAGTTGTTCCCTGGTAGGCGGTATCAGAGTCAAGTCATTGTGTTTGTCCTGTGGAAGTGGTAGTAGCTGGATCTGTGGCAGTACTTCTCTGGTTGTTAGGCTGCCACTGGCGTCCCCTGTAGGCACCTCTGGATTGACCTCTGCCTCTTGGCCTATTTCTGTCTCTCTGTGCTCTGGAGGAGTCTGGAAAGGACCAATTCTTGAGGCCAATTTCTACTAAACCTCGGAGGCTGGACCTGTAAGAAATCCTTGACTGTTTGGACAGATTTTGCTTTTCTTCCACCTTCTTTATAACTTGCTGTGCAGGTGAGCCAAACAAACTTGTCTTGTCCATAGGAGCATCTAGCAGCTTAGCTTTAACATGATCACTGTGCCTGTCATGGCTGATCTAAACATCATAGCCATTTTTAGGGAAGAATTGCTAACCCTGTGTATGTTGTTATTATCTCTCTAATACATATTTTTATCAAGAGATTCATCACTGGTTAGTTTTTAGTTAACTGATCAAGCATAAACTCTTGGTATTGTATCATGTGAAACTGACAGTTTAAAGCTCTAGATGAGAGAGTAGCTGAAGTGTAGACCTTTTACCCCATCTGTCACCCTGGGATATAGTTTCTGGGTCTGCAAGTGGGGCCTTGTAAAGGTGGTGATGAGTATCTGGCACCCTGTAAAATCTGTCTGGTTTGGCAGGGCTGGGGTAAAGAATCTGGAGACAAACATCATTGAAAGCATCATCCACCACAGAGAACAGGAGGTATAGCTAAGGGCCTGTGCTGTGGGAGGTGCAGAAAGGTCCTAAGTCTTTCTGGAGTCTGAAAAATCCTGTTGCTGCCATTGGAACTGTTAAGCAGCAGGAATGGATTCTTCAGCATCAGAATCTTCAAAATTGGAGAAGGAGCCTCTGGCTGGTCAGTTATGTCTGATTCATCAGCAGATTCATCAGAGGACACTGGCTCAGGGGCACCCTAGGTCTCTCTCTCTCTGGGGCTGAGAGGCCCTATCTGGGTGAGATTGAGATCCTCTGATTAAAGAAATTAAATCTTCTGCCAAAGTAAGCATTTGGGAACTAGAGGGCCTGGATGTGGGGGTTTAACAGGCACTGTTTTAGTAGTCTTGGCTTTAGTAGCCCTGCTTGAGGCCTTAATGGACATGGCTGCTGAGGCCTAGCAGCACACCGTGCTGGGGTAGAGACATCCAAGGGATGGTGTCTGATAAGTCAACCACCGTAGTGTGTAAAAATTCTGAGGGTCGATTCAAGAGTTGTAGCAGGGCCTCAGTTGTAGGAATAGGTTCAGCTGTACTGTACAGTTTTCAGTTTTTTTCGCGAAGGCCGAAACCGAGACACGTTTTTTTTAACCACCATTTTGCGAGACAACCGCTGACCGTGCGATGTCGGTCTCTTCTTTTTTTTGGTAGATTGGGTAGTCGGAGGATCAAAATCAGAACAACAGGCTGCCTCGTCGTGGGCTGGGCCTAAACAAGGCAGGCAGTAAGAGTGGAAATCTTTATGAGGTATTTGTTTCCCACAGGTTAAACAATTGTTAACTTTTCTGACATCGGCTGAGGCAAGAAAGAGTCCCACCCGGTACTAGAAGTCTTGGTAGTGAGTAGTAGTAGTCGTATAATTAATGACACCGACCCACCACCGTACGAACAGCTCTGCTGCTTGGCCACGCTGCAAGAAAGACTGAGGAAAAGACCAACAGACCGACTGAAGGGCTGCCTTTCTTCAGGACACCTTCTTTAGCACTTGCTGTGCAGGGGAGCCAAACAACATCTTTGTTTTCCATGGGAGCATCTAGGAGCTTTGACTTTACATGGTCTGGTAATGATTGCTCTTTAACCATGCATGCCTTCTGATCACTGTTCCAGTCATAGCTGATCTAAAGGAAGCCTCCAGTGCATCATAGCCGCATTTTAAGGAATGATTACTGACCTGCTGAGTGTTATGTACCAAATCCTGAAGGGACTTACGGTCTGTAGGTTCAGGAGAGGACAGTTTTTTATTTAGCTGGTCTAGCAAAAATTCCTGATACTGAATCATGTGGAATTGACAGTTTAAGGCCCTAGCCGAAAGAGTAGCAGAAGTATAAACTTTTTTACCCCATCTTTCTAATGCTCTAGATTCTCTTTCAGAGGGGAGGGGGTTTTTGGCAGAGGCAGCTGCTATAGCTTTGGGGCCCTGTGAAATGGTTTCAGGATCTGCAATAGGAGCCTTATACAAGTGAAAGTGTGTGTCCGGGACCCTGTAATATCTGTCGGGCTTAGCAGGGGCCGGGGGAAGAGATTCAGGGGCAGTACAGGCATCATTAAATGCATCATCCACAACTGTTAGTACTGGAGGAATGGCTAAAGGCCTATGCTGTGGTAAATGTAAAAAGGTCCTTAGCCTTTTCCTTGAATCTGAAAAATCCTGGCCCTGCCATTGAAATTGCTCTCTCATAGCATGTAAGGTTTCCCCAAAAGAAAATTCCTCAGGAGGAGAGGCAGAAGGAATGGAGTTGTCTGCATCAGAATCCTCATATGGAGAATAAGGGCCTTCTGGAGGATTTGAGTTTTCTAAATCATCCGAGGAATAGTCTGTAGAAACTGGATCCGGGGGCTCTGCTCTAGGCCTCTTCTCTGGAGGGGGTTGAGAGGCCCTGTCTGGGTGAGGTTGGGATCCCCTGATCAAAGAAATGAGATCCTCAGCCAGGCTGAGCATTTGGGAACTAGAGGTAGGCCTGTGTGAGGGGGTTTTAGCAGGCAAGGACTTAGAAGATTTAGCTGCTTTAGCCCTAGAAAAAGCCTTGATAGACACAGATGCAGGGGGCCTAGCAGCTCCACGTGCAGGAGTAGATATGTCTAAAGGAATAGTATCTGATAAATCCTGGGTGCCTGCTACAGCAGGAGAAATTTCAGTAGCAGATTCAGCCATGCTGTGTGTGAGGCCTCGGCTGTCGGAGGTGTGCTTTCGGCCGAAGGAAGAACCGAGGACTCTGTTTCAGCCAAAACAGAGACACTCGCGGTTGGCTTAACCGTGGTTTCGGCCGAAACCGCGGACCGTGAGTGTCGGTCCTTTTCCTTACGCTTTTTAGCTAATTGTGAAGTCGGAGTCTCCGACGGCATTTTATAAGCAAAAGCGGGACCAAAAAACTCCTCTGCAAACTCCGACCGACGTCTAAGTGTCCGTTGGTTGAAGGAAGCACAGGCTAGACAAGCTGATACGTCGTAGTCTGGGCCTAAGCAAGGAAGGCAGTAAGAGTGAGTGGAAATCCTTATGAGGTATTTGTTTCCCACAAGTTAAACAATTATTTACTTTTTCTGACATCGGCTGAGGCAAGAAAGAGTCCCCAATGGGGTACTTAGCTGTTTAGAAGTCTTCGGTAGTAGAAATCTCTGGATCTGACCGACCGGCACTTGCGAACAGCTTCTGCTTCGGGCACCGCGTGGCAAGAAAGACTGAGGAAAATGGCGTCGGCTGATGCCTTTATACCCAATTCACAGCAGCTATGACGTCGGGTGAAGTGCGACATCAGCCGAGGCCAGACCCAGACTTTGGAATCCGGCCGACCGAAGGGCTGCCTGAGGCAGGACAACCCATATGTTAGGACTGCAGATGCATCCTTGAAGGACATGTGACCTTTGTGGCAGAGGCCACGGTTTCATGTGTGACATGCTCCGTAACAGTGGGTACCAGTGCTGCCTTGGCCAGTCCGGGGCTATTAGAATCACTTTTGGCTGCTCTGTCCTGATTTTCAGTAAGACCTTGGTCATTAGTGGAAGAGGTGGAAATGCATACACTGTTAGAGTATTCCAGCTGAAAGAGAGGGCGTCCACTTTCCATGCTTGTGGGTGGTATGTCCTTGAGCAGAATTTCTTCAGCTGATGATTGAGGTGGGAGGCAAAAAGATCTATGTCCGGCCTCCCCCATGATTGTGTTATCTGAAGGAAGATGTCTGGGTGCAGCATCCATTCGTGTGGATCCATGGTGTTTCTGCTTAGGCTGTCCGCCAGTGTATTGTCTTTTCCTGGCACAAACTGGGATTGCAGCTCTATATTGAGTTTTAGGGAAAGTTCCCAAAGATTCATTGCTAGCCTGCAAAGAGGGTAGGAATGGGTACCTCCTTGCTTGTTTATGTACCACATGACTGTGGTATTGTCTGTCCTTATTAGCAGGTGGCCTTGATGTAGAAAGTGCTTGAAGGCCTCGATTGCATGCATCACTGCCAGCATTTCCTTTTGGTTTATGTGCATGCGCAATTCTTTCTGAGACCATAGTCCTTGGATGCATCTGTCCTCCATATCTGCTCCCCATCCATGGTCTGAAGCGTCCGAGGTAATGGTTTGGCTGGTTACTGGTTTGCTGAAAGGCAGACCCCTGTTTGACTGGCTTGCTTGGGCCCACCACAGAAATTCCTTTTGAAGGCATGGAATGAGTGGTATCAAAGCTTCTAGGCTGTGATTGTGCTGAGACCATAAACTCCTTAGGTACCATTGCAGTTTTCTCATATGCAGCCTTGCTTGTGGAATCAGAAGAATGCACGATGCCATGTAACCCAGGGCCTGCAGGATTTTCCTTGCAGTCATCTGAGTTTGTTTTGTCAGATTTTTGAGGTAATCCGGTAGTTGTCTTTGTTTTTCTTCTGTGAGAAAAGCCATTTTGGTGGTTGTATCTAGTACCGCACCCAGAAAAGTTATTCTTTGGGATGGCACAAGTCTTGATTTGTGAATGTTGACTGTGTATCCCAAGGCCTGCAGCAGGCGGATGGCATAATTCAAATGTTTTACTAAAGTTTGTTGGCTGTCCGCTTGTATAAGGCAGTTGTCCAGATACGGGTATATTTGAATCCCCTGAAGTCTGCAGTGTGCAATTACTGATGCCAGGCATTTCGTGAATACTCTGGGCACAGTAGATAAGCCAAAGGGCAATGCTGAGAATTGATAATGCTCTGAACCTGCAAGAAATCTGAGGTGTCTCCTGCAACTTTGTCTGATAGGGACATGCAGGTATGCCTCCTTGAGGTCTAGAGTTACCAGCCAAGACCCCTTGCCCAGCATGGGAAGGAGTTGCTGTAAGGTCAGCATTTTGAATTTTGGCACAATGAGATAAGTGTTCAGTGCGGACAAGTCGAGAATAGGCCTCCATTGTTTTTCTTTTCTTGGGACAAGGAATAGTCTGGAATAAAATCCTTGGCCTTGTTCTGCGAGAGGAACCTTTTCTATAGCTTTCATTTGCAATAGGTTGGCAATTTGTTCTAAAGCCTCTGCCCTTTGATTTGGTGGCAGATTTGGCGTTCCTTTTCTTTCTGGTAATGTATGGAAATGGAACCTGTATCCTTTGTCTATTATTTGCAGTGTCCATTTGTCCCTTGTAATACTGTGCCAATTTCTTGAGAATAAAGATAGCTTTCTGCCCAAAGGTGCTTCTAATTGAGCCCTGGTCGGCGGGGTCAAGGTGAAGTCATTGAGTCTGTCCTTGTGCAGCAGTTGTTGGTCCTGCACTACCTCTCTGGTTAGGAGGCTGCCATTGACATCCTCTGTAGGAGCCTCTAGCTTGCCCTCTACCTCTGGCACGCCTGTTCTTGCCTCTTTGAAATCTCTCTTCTGGAAAGGACCAATTCTTAGAAGGCCAATTTCTGCTGAATCTTGGTGGTTGGACCTGGAGGAAATCTTTGACTGTTTGTACAGATTTAGCCTTTTCCTCAAATTTCTTTAAGACCTCCTGAGCAGTGGAGCCAAATAACTTTTGCTTTTCCAGTGGAGCATCCAGAAGCTTAGCCTTAACATGATATGGCAGAGATTGTTCCTTCAGCCAAGCATGTCTACGTATGTCTGCACCTGTCATTGCTGACCTACATGAAGCATCCAATGCATCATAACCACACTGCAAGAAATGGTTGCTAACCTGTTGTGAGTTATGTACCAGATCCTGAAGTGACTTACGATCTAGGGGTTCAGGTGAATTTCTGCAATTCATCCAACAAATACTCTTGGTACTGTATCATATGAAATTAACAATTTAAAGCCCTCATAGACAGAGTGGAAGTAGTACACACTTTTTTACCCCATCTCTCTAAAGCCCTGGACTCACTCTCAGAGGGGAGTGGATTTTTAGTAGTTGCAGCTGCAACCCCTTTAGGACCCTGGGAAATAGTTTCTGGGTCAGCAGAGTGGGCCTTGTAAAGGAAAAGATGCGAGTCCGGGACCCTGTAGTACCTATCGGGTTTAACAGGAGCCGGAGGAAGGGTGTCAGGGGTAATGCTAGACTCCGAATACACATCATCAATGACACTTAAAACAGGAGGAATAGCCAAGGGTCTATGCTGAGGTAAATGAATTAAAGTCCTTAATCTCTTCCTGGAATCGGAGAATTCCTGGCCCTGCCATTGGAAATGCTCTCTCATGGAGTGAAGGGTCTCCCCAAAGGACAGCTTTTCAGGAGGGGAGGCAGAGGGAATAGATTCCTCTGCATCAGAATCCTCGTAGGCCGTAAAGGCCTCCTCCTGGTAGTCCGATAGAGCAGAGCCATCAGAGGCTTCATCAGAGGACTGTGGATCAGACGGCTCAACCCTGAGTCTTTTGTCTAGAGGAGGTTGAGAGCCCCTGTCTGGGTGAGGCTGAGAGCCCCTAATTAAGGAAATAAGGTCCTCAGCCAAACTTAATATCTGTGAACCTGTAGTGGATCCCTGAGGAATAGTCTTGGGAGGCAGAGATTTTTGTTGTTTAGCAGCTTTAGCCCTAGTGAATGCTTTTATGGACATGGATGCAAGGGGCCTGGCTGCTCCACGTGCTGGTGTAGTTTTGTCTAGGGGAATGGTGTCGGTAGTTTCCTGAACACCGATTTCCGAGGGTAAATCTATAATCGACTCGGAAGAGGCCTCCGGGGCCGAGGTTGTCGGTTGTGCGGTTTCTGCGGTCGGAAGTACCAAGGACTCGGTTTCAGCCGAAACAGAGACACTCGCGGTAGGCCTAGGCGTGGTTTCAGCCGAAACCAAGGTCCGCGTGTGTCAGTCCTTGTCCTTCCGTTTTTTGGTTAAATGAGAAGTCGGAGTCTCCGACGGCATAATATGAGAGAAACTAGCCCCAAAAAATTCCTCTGCAAACTCCGACCGACACCTAAGAGTGCGTTGATTAAAGGAGGCACAGGCAGTACAGGCCGAGACGTCGTGGTCTGGGCCTAGGCAGGGGAGGCAGTAGGAATGGAAATCCTTATGAGGTATTTGTTTCCCACAAATCAAGCAATTATTAACTTTAAGCGTTTGATCTGACATCGGCTGAGGCAAGAAAGAGTCCCCAACGGGGTACTTAGCTTTTTGAAGTCTTTGGTAGCTGAAGTTACAGGAGCTGGCCGACCGGCACTTGTGAACTGCTTCTGCTTCGGGCACCACGCGGCAAGAAAGACTGGGGAAGATGGCGTCGGCTGATACTTTTATACCCCAGGCGCTCTGACGTCGGGGAAAGGGCAACATCAGCCGACGCCGGACCCAGACTTTGGAATCCGGCTGACCGAAGGGCTGCCTGAGGCAGGACAACCCATATGTGAGGACTGCAGATGCATCCTTGAAGGACATCAACTGGGGCTGCTGGAGGGTTTCTAAAGAGGAAATGGGTGTCTTGGGGGACCTTATAAAAACAGTCTGGGCATTTGGAGGCTGGTGGTTGTGAGTCAGGAGACTGAGAAGCAGACAAAAAGGCATTCTGGAAGGCAGGTAATAAAGGGAGGGGGCAGCAGAAGGGGATGGTTGTTCCATTTGTAAAAGGTCAAAGTACCATTTTCTTGGAATCAGAAACCTCTGAAGCCTGCCATTTAAAGTGTTCCTCACGAGGGAAATAGTGTCCCAAAAAGTGAATTATTCTCTTGGGGACTCAGGAGAAATGGAATACTTCTCCTCTGGGGTAATGAAATCCTTGGGGGAGTCTATTTGGGTTTCATAAGAAAATGATTCCTCAGAAGAGTAACCTTCCTCAGATACCTGTAAGGGCGGCTGAGGAGAAAGTAGGGGGAAGCTGTTGTGTCTGCAAAGCCTGAAATGCCTTAAAGAAAAGTACAGTTGTGTACACTTACCATAAATGTAGATGATGAGTGTATTCATTGTTGCAGTCATTACATTTGGGTAATCCTGCTGGCAGGTTGCCCTCAGTCGGCTTGAATTCCAAAGTCTTGGATCCTGCGTCTGTTGCTGTCGCCCCTTCCCTAATGTCAGGTCGTCAGAGGTATAAAATAAGCAGCAAACTCCATTTTCTTCAGTTTTTCTTGACCCAGACGTCAGGTGCCCCCTAAAAGGGTAGGCAGAATTTATAAATATATAAAAATACTTGCACCAATATAAACTTTACCTTCATCTGCAAGCAAATACACCACATAGGTCATATAAATCAAGAGAAAGAAAGATATGTTCCAGCAGAAAAAAGGGGGATGACAGGTGGGTAACTTGGACTGCAACAGTGAATACACTTGAACATCTACATTTATGATAAGTGTACACAACTGTACTATTGTTCTTCGTGTTTCACTGTTACAGTCATTACATTTGGGTAGAGTCCCAAAGCTATGGTTGGGAGGCTGGAGCTAAACAGCATTAGGAACGGCTAGGAGGACCTGCAGAACTGCAGTGGCAAAGCCTGCCCTGGATTTAGAGTAGAGTGGCAGATGCTAGTGCTTTGTGAAGGTGTGCACTGAACTCCAAGTAGCAGCCTCTAAAATGTCTTTGGTTGGTACGCCCCTGAGGAAGGCTGCTGAAGTGGCTGCATCTCTGGTTGAATGTGGCCTAATGTCCTTAGGCACTGGCTTGCCATGCTGTGAATAGCAGAAACGAATGCAGTGGCCTATCCACTTTGAAATAGTCTGCTTAGAGATGGCCTTTCCTTGTGATCCTGCAGCATATCCCACTAGTAATTGCTCTGTCTTCCTGAAAGTTTTGGTTCTGTCCAAGTAGAATCTAAGCTGTGTACGTCCAAAGAATGCAGAATTCTCTCCCCCTTGTTCTGTGGATTTGGATAAAAAGTTGGCAGATGAACAGTTTGGTTAAGAGCCACACTGGACACCACCTTAGGCATAAATGTTGGGTTTGTCCTCAGAGAAACCCTGTCTGGATAAAAAGTGATAAATGGTTCCACAGCCATGAGTGCCTGCAGTTCTGAAACTCGTCTTGCAGAAGTTATTGCTAGGAGCAGAGCTGTTTTCCAAGATAAAAACTTTATATCAGCAGTAGCAGCTGGCTCAAAGGGAGGCAGGGTGAGTTTTTCCAAAACATAGTCGAGGTCCCATGCAGGTATTGGTGATCTCCTTGCAGGCCTTATATTTCTGGCTCCTCTGAGGTACTGCCTTAACAAAGGATGAGAAACGATTGGTGGCTCTGTATTGTAATGAGCCGAAATGGCAGAGGCATGAATTTTAATTGATGAAAAAGATAGGCCTTTGTCTAACATCTCAGTTAAGTATTGCAAAATCTGAGGAATATTTGGTAAAGCTTATCAGTTCCTTACGCCTGGTTCCAAGCACAGAATCTCTTCCATTTTCCAGCATAATATTTTCAAGTGCTAAGCCTTCTGGCTTCCAAAATGACATCCATCACAGCTTTACTGAGAGGTGTGTTTTGAATGACTACATTATCCACCATGCTGCCAGGTTTAAGGTCCTGAGTTGGCTGTGCAGGATCTGATTGCTTTGCTGGGACAGTAGATGAGATATCTGAGGTAAGGTCCAAGCTGGGTATTGAGACATGTTTCTTAAGATTGGGTACCAGTACTGGCGGGTTCAGTCTGGGGAAATCAGTATCATCTCTGGCTTCTCCTGTCTGCCCTTTAGGAGTACCTTGGTGAGGAGAGGCAGTGGCGGAAAGGCATATACAGATAGGTTTTTCCAGCTGAAAGATAGGGCGTCCACTTTCCATGCTGTGATAAGTCCTTGTGCTGAATCTTTTTATTTGGTAATTGAGAGGGGAGGCAAACAGATCTATGTCCGGGCATCCCCATTTCCTTGTTATCATGCTGAAGACTTGTGGATCCAGCTTCCACTCATGGGGATCCATGAGGTTCCTGCTTAGTTCGTCTGCCAGAGTATTTTCCTTTCCTGGCAGGAATTGTGCCTGCAGATGCACTTGGTAAGTCAATGCTGTGTCCCACAAAGTCATGGGTAGTCTGCATAGGGAGTAAGAATGAGTGCCCCCCTGCTTGTTTATATACCACATGACCGTGGTGTTTTGTCTGTCTTTATCAGTAGTTGTCCCAGACGAAGTAGATCCTTGAAGGCTGTCAGGGCATTTTGAACAGCTAGCATCTCTTTTTGATTGATATGTAGATGCATTTGGTTTGAGGACCATGTGCCTTGAATGCATTTTCCTGCCATGTGGGCCCCCCAGGCATAATCTGACGCATCCATTGTTAGTGTCTGCCTGGCTGGGGGTAATGTGAATGGCTGTCCCTTGTTCTGGTGACAAGCCTTCGCCCACCATTGAAACTCCTGTTGCAGGCAGGGGATGAGAGTAATCATTGTTTCCAGGCTGTGGCAATGTGGAGTCCAAACACTTTTTAGGTACCACTGAAGCTTCCTCATATGTAGTCTTGCATATGGAATTAGCAGGAAGCATGATGCCATGAAGCCCAAAGCCTGCAGAATTTTTCTTGCAGATAACTGGACCTTTGTTGCCAACATTTTGAAATAGGTAGTCAGTTGCCTTTGTCTGGCGTGAGATAAGCCATCTGGGCCGTTGTATTTAAGCTGGCACCCAGGAATATTATGTCTTGTGAGGGTATTAGCTTTGACTTCTTTTTGTTTACTGTGTACCCTAGGCAACTTAGCAGCTTTGTTACAAATGCCAGATGCTGTAACAGAATGGCCTTGCTGTCCGCTTGGATCAGGCAGTCGTCCAGATATGGATAAATTTGTATCGCTCGTTGTCTGCAGTATGCAATTACTGATGCCAGGCATTTCGTAAATACTCTGGGCGGAGTAGATAAGCCAAAGGGCAATGCAGAGAATTGATAATGCGTTGTACCTGCTAAAAATCTGAGGTATCTTCTGCAATCTTGTCTGATAGGGAACATGCAGGTATGCCTCTTTGAGGTCCAACGATACCAGCCAAGACTTCTTGCCCAGCATGGGAAGAAGCTGCTGTAGTGTGAGCATTTTGAATTTGGGTACCTCCAGGTATGTGTTTAGAATTGAGAGGTCTAAAATGGGTCTCCAGGCTTTGTCCTTTCTTGGCACTAGAAATAGTCTTGAGTAAAAACCTTGACCTTGCTCCTTTGTAGGTACCTTTTGAATTGCTTTTATATCCATGAGAGCTGAAATTTGCGTTTGTGCCTCTGCCCATTGGTTTGGAGGCAGATTTGGCATGCCACTCATCCGTGGTAAAGTGTGAAAATGAAATCTGTAGCCTCGGGTAATAATATCCAGAACCCATTTGTCCTTTGTTATGATGCGCCAATTTTGTGGAAATAGAGCCAGTTTTCATCCCAAAGGTGCTGCCAGGGCAATTTTGCTTGGCAGGCGAAGAGGGAAGTCATTGTGTTTGTTTCCTGGAGGGTTGAGATCTTTCGTCTCCACCACTTTGAGTTGTTGTACGCCATTGTCTAGGCCTGAAAGAACCTTGTGGCTGGTCTCTGCCCCTTGGGCGTTTGTACCTACCCCTTTGGGGTCTGTCTGATGCAGGAAAGGACCAGTTTTTTGATGGCCAGTTTCTGCTGAAACGAGGAGGTTGTACCTGTAAAAAAATCTTTAACTGCCTGCATAGATTTTGCCTTTTCTTCCATTTTCTTTAAACCTTCCTCTGCTTTGACACCAAATAACACATCTTTCTGCAATGGAGCATCCAATAACTTTGCTTTGACATGTTCTGGTAAGGCTTGCTCTTTTAGCCAAGCATGTCTAAGTATTACAGATCCTATGACAGCTGCTCCACATGAACCTTCCAATGAATCAAAACCACACTGTAAGGTATGCTTTCCCACCTGTTCTGCTGCATGCAGCAAATCCTGCATCTGTTTGAAATCAGGTTGATCTGTCTGAGGGATCATTTTCTGCTTTAACTGTGTAATCAAGTACTGCTGGTATTTTAGCATGTGGAATTGGCAGTTTAAGGCCCTCATGGCCAAAGTGGCAGACGTATACACTTTCTTCCCCCATCTTTCTAATGCTCTGGAATCTCTTACAGAAGGTAGTGGATTCTTAGCAGTAGAGGCCTTAACCCCTTTGGGACCCTGGGAAATGGTTTTGGGGTCTGCAACAGGGCTTTTATATAGAAACTTATGAGAATCAGGAACTCCGCAGTATCTGTCTGGTTTAGCTGGTGCAGGCGATAAGGAATCTGGGTTTAGACTCGATTCGGTGTAAACATCATCCAAAATGTCTAAAACTGGAGAAATTGTAAGGGGTCTATGCTGTGGGAGAAGAAGGAACTCACGGAGTCTTTTCTTAGAGTCAGAGTAATCTTGGCCTTCCCAGTGGAAGTGTTCCCCTCATGGTGTGTAAAGTTTCCCCAAAAGAGTAGTCTTCAGGGGGGGAGACGGAGGGAATGGACTCTTCAGCATCTGAGTCTTCATAAGGAGGGAAGGAATAATCCTGGTCCCCAGAGTAGCTGAGGAAATGGATGCTTGGTCAGAGGAAGGATAATCTTCCTCCAGTCTAGGCCTTTTGTCAAGAGGGGGTTGTGAACCCTTGATAACTGTAATTAAATCCTCAGCCATCTTAAGCATCTGTTTTTTAGGCATAGGGGCCTGTGGGGGGAACTGTGGACCCGGTTTCCTAACTTTTAAGGGGGTTTTAAGTTTAGCATAAGACTTGAGAGATAGTTGTCTGTTTGAAAACACCTTCAGAAACCGAAGACCTGTCCAAAATCTACGGATCACTGTCAGGGCTGGCGTCCGAGGGGTGAGATGGAACCGGCTCCTGAGGCCCAGCTGATTCGGTCTGGGAGGCCGTCAGAATTTCAAAATCAGCGGGAGTCAGGGGCTGCGTAGGCGCCTCGCTGAGAACCGGCAGTAGGCCTTGCTGAGGCCTCGGTATCTGGTCTTGGCCTTGGTTGCCTGTCCTTATCCTTGCGTTTTTTAATCATTGCTGATGTCAGTTGTTCCGACGACATGCTATAATTAAATTTTCTGCCAAAATAATGTCGGGCGAAATCTGCACGACGCTTGATTGTACGTTTGTTGAACCTAGCACAAAACCGACAACCAGAGACATCGTGTTCTGGGCCTAGGCAAGGAATACAATAAGAATGAAAATCCTTATGAGGTATTTGCTTCCCACAAGAAATGCAATTATTAACTTTGTCTGATATCAGTCTGAGGCAAGAAAAGTTTTCCCAACGGGGTACTTAGCTTTAGAGAAGACTTCGGGCTGAAATTTGATTCGAAAATCTCAGGAGCTAGCCGACCGGCACTTGCGAACTGCTTCTGCTTTGGGCACCGCGTGGCAAGAAAGACTGGAGAAAATGGTGTTGGCTGCCTCTTTTATCCCCCTGTCACACTGACGTCAGGGAAGAAGTGACGACAACCAACGCCGGACCAAGACTTTGGGATTTGGCCGACTGCGAGACCGCCTGACGGCAGGATAACCCTAGTGTGATGACTGCAGCAGTATAACACGATGATCATCATATTGTCCGTTTGAATCGCAATAGCTCAGAAGGGAGAGTGTCTTGGAACGCCTGCAATGCTAGGAGTACTGCTCTCATTTCCAGCACTTTGATATGCAGGTTGGCCTCTTCAGGGGACCACTTGCCTTGAACAGTATTTCCCAAGAAATGCCCCCACCTGATCTGGGAAGCATCCGTGGTCACTATGGGCTTGGGGAGGATGAATGGATTACCTTGCAATATGTGATCTGAATGAATCCACCACCAAAGGTATTTTTTGCAGGGACTTAGTACGATTCTCATATGGTAACTTGCTAGTGGAAGTAGTACAGTTGCTGCAGACATCAATCCCAGAATCTTTTGGGCTGGCAATTCTGATTTCCTGAGTATCCTTATGACTTCAACCAGAATGGTTTGAACCTTCAGTAATGGGGGAGAGAGTATCATTGATGTTGTGTTGAAAATGGCCCCTATGAATTCTAATGTCTTGGACAGCTGAAGATGAGATTTGTTGTGGTTGACTAACGCCTAGGTTGGAACAAATTTGGAGGACATAGTTTTGAGCTGCTATCAGCAGATGCCTGGTTGAGGTGGTTAGAAGCCAGATGTCTACATAAGGAAACACTTGGAATCCCTGAAGTCTGAAGTGAGCTGCTACTACTGCCATGCATTTGGCAAATACCCTGGCGGCTGTAATGAGTTCAAAGGGTAGTGTCCTGAATTGTAATGACTGGCCTCCAGCCAAACACGCTGATATCTCCTGGACTGTCTGTTCATTTTTAATGTGATAGTATGCATCCTGGAGATCTGAGCACATCCAGTTGTCCTTGTGCAGGAAAGGCAATATGGACTGAACTGTGACCATCTGGAATTTGGTATGCTGAACTGATTTGTTTGGATTGCTGAGATCCAAAACTGGTCTCCAGTCCCGTTTTCTTTGACACTAAAAAGAATCTTGAGTAAGTTCTGGATCCTTTCTGGTTTGGGGGTCTCTTGAATGACTTTTTCTAAAAGTTTTTGAATCTTCAAAGATATCGTTTTCCTCTGGGTGGAACATCGGGAATTATGTTCTGTAACATTGAAGGTAGGGAAAAGGGAATTATAGAGTCTCTGAAAATAATCCTCTGCACCCAAGTACCTTTTGTTAAACCTAGCCAGGCTCTCAAGTGTAGGGATAAATGACCCCCAACTGCCTCCAGAAGTGGGCAATCGGGCATCCTTTCAGGAGCGCTGACAGGGTCTCGCAGAGAAGGTATATCTGGATCCCTGGTTTTGCAGACCTCCTCTGCCTCATGGGTGGTGTCTCCCATTTGAGGTCCGCCCTCTGCCCCTGGGGGAACTCTCCCCACATGGATCATGGAATTGACTCTGGGATTTCCTGAACCACATCTTTCGACCATCTTGTTGATTCCTGGAAAAGGTTCTTTGAGAGGTCGAAAAGCATACTCCCACAGCAGACAGGGTCTTACCAACTTTCTCTCAGTTGGAGTGCGCGTCTTTCACTTGAGGGCTGAATAACGAACTACTGTCAATGGGAACATTGATGAAGGATGATAGGAAGGGCTCCCCCAAAATCACACAGCCGCATCCAGGCATGCCTCCATGGAAATGCCTGAACCCGCTGCTCGTGAAGCTCCCTCAGCTGCACGTGAAATAAACCTCACAGAGGTTTGAAATGGACTGAAAAGTTATGAACTGTGAAGCAATAAAAGACTCTACCCACAGCAGTACTAGTCCCCGAGAGGGATTTTAACGAGTTCCTTGATCACATCCCTTTGTAATCTTCTGGTACAGTGCCTCAAGTAATTCAGGGATCTGACAGCAAAGGTCTCTGATGCATACACATGCTTTTTGAACCTATCTATCTCCCTAGATTCCCTGTTAGGGGGATAAACAAAATAACTCTCTTCCATGAGTTTTTTCGTGGTGGCTGTCGCCATGACCACAGTATCCACTAGGTACTCCTTTGTTCTAAAATTCCCCTCTTTGGTGGTGCCAGGATCCTATTTGGTCTCTTGGGGATTGGCTCTACAGAAGCCGGTTCCTTCTACGCCCGCTGAGTGATCAAAACAATGAGTTCATCAATGGGCAGAGTCACCCAGGAAATAGATTCCTCTTGAGAAGGGATGTCAATAGTGCTTCCACCCCTCTGTTTCAGGATCTCTAAAATGTCTCCAAATGAGCTGTCATCAGGTGGAGATCTTGGGAGACCCTTCACCTTCAACAAAATCAGTATCTTCTGTGACCAACTCCTGAGGGGAGTCCATCTGCCTTCTCTTGCACTTCCTCTTCCCAAGGACTTCTTCGATGGGATGTTCCAGAGTAGTATCAGAAGAGATAATTACCCCTTGAGGGGTCACTTGGAGACTTTGGGGTAGTTGCTCCTGTGGAGTAGAATGCTGAGGCTCACAACACAAAGACATCTGAGAACCAGTGGGAATATCCGATGGGGGGAGGAGCATCTGATCTCTAGAAGAGAACATTCTCTCTACCATCTTGAAGGTAGAATGAACTGGGGAGCAGCAAACAGTTAGCGCCGAGAAGGCACGCCTCTGGACCTATGGTTCCCTCTGACCCAAAGACACCGCACCAGAGGCAGAAGTCAAACTGAGCTATCAAATGCCAAAGCTCCAAAGAGCAGACATGGCTACAACAACTTTGGAGTTGACTCTAATCCCTTGGATCCGACAATGAAGATTCGAGTCAGAGAGCCGCCAGCTCTGAAATGTTGGAGCCAGTGCACTCAGAGAAGACATTGGATGTGAAGATAGAGGCATCTTCATATCAGAAACAGATGCTCCAAGAGTTTCGTATCTGAGGGCTCCAAAACCAAAGGATGGATTGTAGAAGACTGAATTGGTGGGGTTGTACAAGCAGAGGTCTCCAGACCCACTGGGGTAAGAGCCAGAACAACTCCCATCTGAATGTGTGTCAAAAAAAACTTCCTCATCATTCTGTCCACATCTGCTTCAGTGAGACATCTGGATAAACTGAAAGAGACAATTGAGGGAGATATGAGTCTTTCCAGGAAAGGCTATTGGAGAAGAAAGGGGACTGGATCCAGGGAAGATGCATACCTTGTTCTTGGTAGACTTCTAGAATCTGAATGGGTTGGATCCGAACAGACTGATCTGGTGTCTAAAGTCATCGGATCCAAAGGTTGTTGTGTGGAATCAGAGGTTTTCTAAGTCTTTTTCCTAGGCTCAGAGGTCTGATCTGAAGACAGAAGAGCTAGGATGCTTTGAAGGCCTCTTTACTGCCTCCTTGTTCTCATGTTTGAAGGTTTGGCCTCCAGGCAGTGACTCTCCAAAGAATGAAAGAAAAAGGCCTTTGAGGATTAATTTGTTTTTTTTTTTTTAATCAATAAGAGCTCTTGGGTTAAAAGCTTTAAAAACAGAACAAGAAGCCTGCAAATACTCTAGTCCCAAGCAATACAAGCAGATTATGGGAATCTGACATTGGAATCTTATGCCCACATTAGGTGCATTTTTTTTAAAACCTGACAGTTTTACCTACCATGATAATAACAATGTACAGAGATAAATAGTTGTGTAAGAACTTACCATAACGATAGATGTCCCTCTCTTCTCTGTTGCAGTATTCTTTACACGGGGAGTAGCCTGCCCAAGTGACCCAACATCGGCCAGTATACTAAAGTATTTTACTACTGTAAGGTATGTGATACGTCTCATGTAGGCAGTTATCGGACATAGGCCATAAAAGTGACGTGTACACGCGCACCATTCTTAGAACTAATGCCCTAGGAGGAAAGAGAACCCAAGGAATAGAAAGTCAATACATCCAAGAATCATAAGAAGTGGGGAAGGAGGGACACAATATTTCAACAGAGAAGAGAAGGAGATCCATTGTTATGGTAAGTTATAACACAACTATCCTTCTATTCATCTGTTGCAGTATTCGTTACATGAGGGAGAGTACCAAAACTCATGTACAGAAGGAGGTGGAGTTAACTGATGAATTTTCCAGGAAGCCATAAAGAATGGCTCTGGCAAACCCAGCCCTAGCTCTGGAGATGGACTCCAGCTTGTAATGTTTGGTAAAAGCGTGGACATGGGTTCAGGTAGCTGCCTCTAGGACAGAATTGGTTTCTAGACCCTTGAGAAAGGCACCAGAGGAGGCCACTGCCCTGGTGCAGTGAGCTTTGACCAAGCAGGGAGGAGGGTTCCCATGGTAGGCATAGAAAGTTATGGTTTAGGAAATCCAGTTAGAATTGTTTTGTTTAGGCACAGTAGTCCCAGATCCCTGGGATGGAATGAGACACGCAAGCAGGTCTGATTTCCTAATAGGTTTGGTTTTGTGAAGGCAAAACCTGAGTTGTCTGTCCACATCCACTGTGTGCAAAATATTCTCACTAGTGTTTTGGGTAGGAGGGAAAAGGTTGATGTTCTTCGTGTTTCACTGTTGCAGTCATTAAATTATTTAATCAGCGCACTATCCGTCGTTGGTATATTTTCGCCTCTAAATATTTCGGTTCTCGGTTTAATTATCCAGAAATATAAATTAGCCATCAGACTACCGTGATTCCGAAAAAAAAAACGCAAAGATAGACAGACACAGGCTGCAGAGGTCCAAAACGCTTCTCCTAAGCCAGTCACCAGTTCGCTGGTACTCAGTGAGGCACTTTCGCAGCCCCTGATACCAGCTACTTCTGATTCGCAAGCCTCTACTGAGACCCATTCGGAGTCCAGTATGCCGCGAGATGCTTCAACTATGGAACCAGCGGATGTCTCTACCTTGGATGGGTCCGGAGCCACTGTACAGGCACCAGCTTCTGAGGGTGTATTCAGGCCTACGGACATGCATATTAAACAGATGCCTCCTTCTTTACTTAGGCCTAAATCTCGATCCATGCCTAAAAAAATGACGCCCGGGCCACATGCGCAGACCTCTAGGCCTAAATAACAAATAAGAATGGCTGAAGATCTAATAACTCTAATCTGGGGTAGCCAACCCCCCCCCCCCCTTCTAAGAGGCCTAGGACTGAAGTTAATTATGAATCTTCTGATCAGGATTCTGTTTTTTCTGATTCTTCTGATGATCTGGATTTGCCCTTATCTACTGATGCAGAGGACTCCATTCCCTCTGCTTCCCCCCTCCTGAGGATATTTCTTTTGGGGAAACCTTACATACTCTAAGAGAGCATATCCACTGGGAAAGCCTGGATTTTTCTGATTCAAAAAAAGAGGCTTAAGGATTTCCTTCTCCTACCTCAGCATAGGCCTTTAGCTATTCCTCCTGTACTAGACATTGTTGATGATGCTTTTTCTGAATCAAGTTTGGCCCGACTCCCTGCCTCCTGCTCACAGAAAACCTAGCAGATACTACAGGGTCCCAGAGTCCCACAAGTTCCTTTTTAAAAATCCTACTACAGATCCAGAGACTATTTCACAGGGGCCCAAGGGCATTAAGGCTTCTACTGCTAAAAATCCTACCCCTTCTGATAGAGACTCCAGGGCGCTGGATATATGGGGGTAAGAAGGTTTACACTTCTGCAAACTTGGCCATTACGGCTTTAAACTGCCTGTTTCTTATGTTAAAGTATCAGCAACATGTTACTGGACTGCTTAAACAGAAAATGATGTTGATTCCTGACTGTGTGAAAATAAAGAAATACAGGATTTAATGCATTCTGCTGAACAAGTTGGAAAACATACTTTGCAATGTAGTTTTGATTCATTAGAGGCCACTTGCAGGGCTGCTGTTTCTGGGTCTGTGCTCATAAGGCATGCTTGGCTTAAGGAGCAATCTTTGCCTGATCATGTTAAAGCTAAATTGTTGGATTGCTACATTAAATCAGGACCGCCTGTTTGGCAACAAGGCTGAGAAAGTTCTAAAAATATGGAAGATGAAGCTAAATCTATGCAAACTGTTAAAGATTTTTTACACGTTCAGCCTCCTAGATTTAGTCGGCACTGGTCCTCTAAGAATTGGTCCTTTCCAGCCCCTTCCAGTCTTCTCAAGCCAAACCCAGACACAGCAAAAACCCCAGGTTTCAGCCCCAGGGGAGACGCAGAAAGTACAGTTTTGTACCTACCATAAATGTAGATGTTCGAGTGCTAATACAGCTGCAGTCATAACAGATGGGTTCTCCTGCCGTCAGGCGGGTCCTCAGTCGGCCGAATTCCAAAGTCTAGGTCCGGCGTCAGTTGTCGTCGCTTCTTCCCTGACGTCAGTGCGACAGGGGTATAAAAGAACCAGCCGATGCCATTTTCTTCAGTTTTTCTTGCCCCAGATGTCAGGTGCCCCCAGAAGGAAGGCAATACATAAATTTGTGTAATAAAGCAATGGCATATAATCAAAATACAGTAGTTGCAAGCAAATACACCATAAATGAATACCCCAATCAGGTTGTATGAGGAGGTGTTAGCCAATAGGTCTGTCCCAAGAGGGGAAGGAGGGAGGGAAACCTGGACTGCAGCTGTATTAGCACTCGAACATCTACATTTATGGTAGGTACAAAACTGTACTAGGTTCATCGTGCATACAGCTGCAGTCATAACAGATGGGTAGAATCCCAAAGCTAAGAAAGGGGTGGTAGGCACTAGGTGGAACTAGGAGGAGCCAGGATGCCCTGCAAGACTGCAGTGGCAAAGCCTACTCTAGGTCTGGAGTATAATGGTAGGTGGTAGTGCTTGGAGAAGGTATGCACAAAACTCCAAGTGGCTGCTTCCAAAATATCTTTGGTAGGAACTCCTCTGAGGAAAGCTGCAGAGGTAGCTGCGGCCCTTGTGGAGTGAGATCTGATGCCTGCAAGTACAGTTTTGCCATGAAAAGAGTAACAAAAGCGTATGCAGTGGGCTATCCATTTTGAGATTGTCTGTTTGGAAATTGGCTTCCCTTGAGCTCCTATAGCATAGGACACAAAGAGCTGTTCTGATTTTCTGAAAGGCTTTGTTCTGTCCAAATAATAACGCAGGTGTCTGTGGATGTCCAAGGAATGTAGTAATCTCTCCCCTTTGTTTTGAGGATTAGGATAAAAGGTAGGTAAGTGCATAGCCTGATTCAAAGCTACCCTGGATTCCACTTTTGGCATAAAGGACGGATTGGTCCGTAAGGAAACTCTGTCCTGATGGAAGATGATAAAAGGCTGCACAGCCATGAGGGCTTGTAGTTCTGATACTCTACGAGCTGAGGTAATAGCCAGAAGGAAAGCTGTTTTCCAGGACAAATATTGCAAATCTGTTGAGGCAGCTGGCTCAAAAGGAGGCAAGGTCAGCTTTTCTAGAATGAAATTGAGGTCCCAAGCAGGTATTGGTTGTTTCCTGGGGGGTTTTACATTCTTAGCCCCTCTGAGGAACTGTCTTAAGAGGGGGTGAGAGAATAAAGGTGGATCAGTGTTGTATTCTGCAGAAATGGCTGAGGCATGGATTTTGATGGAGGAGAATGAAAGTCCACTGCTTAGCAGCTCAGCTAGATACTGTAATATTTGAGGTAAATTCAGTTTTCCAGGATTCTGGCCCTTTTTCTCATTTTAGGCACAAAACCGTTTCCATTTTGCGGAGTAAGCTTTTCTAGTAGACGGCCTTCTGGCCTCCAAAATGACATCCTGCACCACCTTGGAGAGTAGGGTCTGTTGTGATGTTAAGGAATCTTCCATGCGGCCAGATTGAGCGTTTTCAGCTGACTGTGAAGAGTCTTGAAGCTGTGCTGAGTCAGAAGAGGCATTAGAGGTAGGGTCCATGGTGGGGAATGCGTCAGGCTCCTCAGTGTTGTCTTGGCCAGTCTGGAGCAATGAGAATCATCTCTGGTCTGTCTGCTCTGGGTTTTAACAGAAATTTGGGCAACAGAGGAAGAGGTGGGAAGGCATAAACTGTCATTGTTGTCCAACTGAAAGAGAGCGTCCACTCTCCAAGCCTTTGGAGGAAAAGTCCTTGAGCAGAATTTTGTCAATTGGTGATTTTTGTGGGAGGCAAAGAGATCTATGTCTGGCCTCCCCCATGCTTAAAATATCTCTGTAAAAACTTGAGGATGCAACTTCCATTCGTGTGGATCTGTCATATTTCTGCTTAGGTTGTCTGCCAGCGTGTTTTCCTTGCCTGGCAAGTACTGTGCTTGAAGTTCGATTTGTAAGTCCAGAACCATGTTCCAAAGTGACATGGCCAGCCTGCATAGGGGGTATGAATGGGTTCCTCCCTATTACTGTGGTGTTGTCTGTCCTTATCAATAGTTGACCTGGATGCAGAAGGTCTTTGAAAGCTATAATAGCATTTATTACTGCTAGCATTTCCTTTTGATTGATGTGAAGGTGCTTTTCTTTTTGGGACCATTTGCCCTGAATGCACCGATCTGTCATGTGCGCCCCCCCAGGCGTAGTCCGAGTTGTTGTGTTGTGAGTTCTGTTGTGATGACTTGATTTGCTTGAGGCTTGCTGAATGGAAGACCTGTGTTTGTTTGGCATGCTTGAGCCCACCACAGAAATTCCTTTTGTAGACATGGAATTAGTGGTATTATTGTTTCCAAACTGTGGCTGTGTTGAGACCATAGGTTTTTCAGGTACCATTGAAGTTTCCTCATATGCAGCTTTGCACATGGGATTAGTAAGATGCAAGATGCCATGAATCCCAGAGCCTGCAGGATTTTCCTTGCAGTCAGCCTGGTGCAATTTGCTAGTGCTCTGAAGTATTGAGTTAGTTGCCCTGCTTCTCTGGCGTGAGATAGGCCATCTGGGTGTTTGTGTCCAAGTTGGCACCCAGGAAAATTATCTTCCGAGAGGGTATTAGCCTTGATTTCTTTTTGTTGACTGTGTATCCCAGAGAGTTCAACAACATTATTACATAAGCCAGATGTTTCAGAAGAATGTGCTTGCTGTCCGCTTGGATCAGGCAGTCGTCCAAATAGGGGTATATTTATATCCCTTGAAGTCTGCAGTAGGCAATTACTGATGCCAGGCATTTCGTGAATACTCTGGGCACAGTAGATAAGCCAAAGGGCAATGCAGAGAATTGATAATGGGTTGAACCTGCAAGAAATCTGAGGTATCTTCTGCAATTTTGTCTCATTGGGACATGCAGGTATGCCTCCTTGAGGTCCAATGTTACCAGCCAAGACTCCTTGCCCAGCATGGGAAGAAGCTGCTGCAGAGTGAGCATCTTTAATTTTGGTACGAGTAGAAATGTGTTTAGGATGGATAGGTCCAAAATAGGTCTCCAATCTTTTTCCTTCCTTGGTACCAGGAATAGTCTGGAATAAAAACCTTGACCTTGTTCGTGCGTAGGTACCTCTTGAATAGCTTTCATGTCTATGAGATCTGTAATTTGCCTTTGTGCCTCTGCCCTTTGATTGTGTGGCAGGTTTGGCATGCCTCTCATTTCTGGAAGGGTGTGAAAATGGAATCTGTAGCCTCTCTTTATAATGTCCAGGATCCATTTGTCTTTTGTGACAATATGCCAATTTTTTTAAAATAATGCCAGTTTTCCTCCTAAGGGAGCTGCCATTTGAGTCTTGCTTGGCATGCAAAGGGGAAAGTCATTGGGCTTGCTTTCTGAATGATTGCGAGTTATCCTCACCACCTCTTTGGGTAGGAGCTTGCCATTGTCTGCCTCTAAACGATCCTTGGGATTGTCCTCTGCCCCTCGGGCGCCTGTATCTACCTCTTTGGGGTCTATCAATGGCTGGAAAGGACCAACTTTTGGAAGGCCAATTTCTACTGAAACATGGGGGTTGTACCTGTAGGAAATCTTTCACTGTTTGCATTGATTTAGCCTTTTCCTCCATTTTCCTTAATACCTCCTCAGCATTAGTACGAAATAATACATCCTTTTGTAGAGGGGCATCTAGTAATTTAGCTTTGACATGATCAGGCAAGGTTTGCTCCTTAAGCCAGGCATGTCTACGTATGACTGATCCTGTAACAGCAGCTCTACATGACGCCTCTAGAGCATCAAAACCACATTGTAAAGTATGCTTACCCACTTGTTCTGCACTATGCATCAAATCCTGCAACTCCTTCAAGTCTGGTTGTTCAGGTTGTGACATTTTACTTTTCAATTGTGATAACAAAAACTGTTGGTATTTTAGCATATGGAACTGACAGCTTAAGGCCCTCATGGTTAAGGTAGCCGAGGTATATACCTTTTTTCCCCACCTTTCTAAGGATCTGGAATCTCTCGGAAGGTAATGGGTTTTTAGCAGTGGAGGCCTTAATTCCCTTGGGGCCCTGTGAGATGGTTTCTGGGTCAGCAGCATGGCTTTTGTATAGAAATTGGTGAGAGTCAGGAACCCTGTAGTACCTGTCAGGCTTGACTGGGGCTGGAGGCAGAGAATCCGGGTTAAGGCAGGCCTCCGAGTAAACGTCATCTAGGATGTCCAAGACAGGAGGTATAGCCAGAGGCCCGTGCTGAGGTAGCAAGAGAAATTCCCTAAGCCTTTTCTTGGAATCTGAATAATCTTGGCCTTCCCAGTGGAAGTGTTCCCTTAAGGTATGCAAAGTTTCCCCAAATGAGTAATCCTCTGGGGGAGATACAGAAGGAATGGACTCCTCTGCATCAGAGTCTTCAAAAGGGGAGTAAGAATGTTCCTGATCATCAGAGTGCTCTGAAATAATGGAGCCCTGATCAGAGGAGGGGGATGCTTCCTCCACTCTGGGCCTTTTGTCCGGTGGGGGTTGAGAACCCCTGATAAGAGTAATTAAATCCTCGGCCATTTCAAGCATCTGTTTTTTAGGCATGGGGCCTGGAGATGGGCCCTGTGTAGCTTGTCTCTTAGAATGCATGGCTGCTTAAGACTTAGTGAAAGCCTTGATGGAAAAAGAAGAGGAAGGTCTGAAAACACCTTGAGTGGAGGTAGACCTGTCCACATTTTGAGGTTCAGCGCCAAGAGTGGCTTCGGTATCTGTAGTCGGGGTGTGGGCCGAGGAGCCTGCGACCTTGGGCACAAGACACACCGCCAATGAAGTGTCGTCGGTAGTCAGGGGCTGCGTAGGTGCCTCGCTGAGAACCGGACCATGTGTAGTCTGCTTTGGCGTGGTGTCGGTAGAGGCCGTGGACCTCGTGTGTCGGTCCTTATCTTTGCGTTTTTTAGACAAAACTGGAGTCGGAGTATCCGACGACATAATATAGTTAAATGTTTTTCCAAGATAATGCTGGGCGAACTCCGCCCAACGCTTAATGGTGCGTTTGTTGAATGTAGCACAAAAGCGACAGACCGAGACGTCGTGGTCTGGGCCTAAACAAGGTATACAGAGGGAATGGAAATCCTTATGCGGTATTTGCTTCCCACAAGGAATACAATTATTAACTTTGTCTGACATCGGTCTGAGGCAAGAAAAGTTTCCCCAACGGGGTACTTAGCTTTCAAGGAGACTTCGGTTTCAAAATTTTCGTAATTTCAGGAGCTGGCCGACCGGCACTTGCGAACTGCTTCTGCTTCGGGCACCGCACGGCAAGAAAGACTGAAGAAAATGGCGTTGTCTGGTTCCTTTATACCCCTGTCGCACTGACGTCAGGGAAGAAGCGACGACAACCGAAGCCGGACCTGGACTTTGGAATTCGGCCGACCGAGGAACCGCCTGACGGCAGGAGAACCCATCTGTTATGACTGCAGCTATATGCACGATGAACATCAAAGTTGAGATCCCAAGTAGGTGATGGTGCTCTCCTGGGGGATCTTATGTTCTTAGCTCCTCTGAGGTACTGTCTTAGGAGTGGATGTGAAAATAAAGGAGGATCCGTGTTGTAATGAGCTGAAATTGCTGAGGCGTGGATCTTAACAGATGAAAAGGAAAGTCCTTTGTGCAACATCTCAGTTAAATATTGGAGAATCTGAGGAATGCTTCGATCAAGGGGATTTTGGCCTTTAGTCTGGTTCCAGGCGCAAAATCTTTTCCATTTGTCTGAATAGGTTTTCCCTGGTGCTGGGCCTCCTGGCCTCCAGAATGACATCCATAACAGCTATGGATAGAGGTGTTGGTTGATTGATTAGGTAATTTGCCATGCAGCCAGGTTTAAAGTCTTGAGTTGTCTGTGTAGAATTTGATTGTCTCGCTTGGTGAGCAGGTGAGGAATTTGTGGTAAGATCCATGGTGGGCCATGTTCTTTAGAACTGAATACCAGTGCTGGCGTGGCCAATCTGGTGCAATGAGCATCATTTGTGGCCTCTCTAGTCTGACTTTCAGCAGCACCTTTGCTAGAAGAGGCAGTGGAGGAAAGGCATACACTGTTAATGTTTTCCAACTGAATGAGAGGGCGTCCACTTTCCAAGCTTGTGGGTGAGATGTCCTTGTACAAAATTTTTGAAGTTGGTAGTTTTGGGGGTTGGCAAACAGATCCATGTCTGGGTGTCCCCATTTTTGAGTTATCATAGCAAATACTTGTGGATTCAGTTTCCACTTGTGGGGATCCATGATGTTTCTGCTTAGGTCGTCTGCCAATGTGTTTTTCTTTCCTGGCAGGAATTGTGCTTGTAGTTGAACTTGGTAAGACAGTGCTGTGTTCCACAAGGTCATTGCTTGCCTGCATAGGGGGTAGGAATGTGTGCCCCCTTGCTTGTTGATGTACCACATTACTGTGGTATTGTCCGTCTTTATTATTAATTGTCCTGGGTGTAAGATGTCCTTGAAAGCTGTTAAGGCATTCTGTACTGCTAGCATTTCCTTTTGATTGATATGCAGATGCCTTTGATCTGTAGTCCATTTGCCCTAAATGCACTGTCCTGCCATGTGTGCTCCCCAGGCATAGTCCGATGCATCTGTTGTCATAGTTTGCCTGGCTGTGGGGGTAATGTGAAAGGCTGACCCTTGTTGAGGTGACATGCCTGTGCCCACCATAGAAACTCCTGTTGAAGGCAGGGAATGAGTGGTATCATTGTTTCCAAGCTGTGGCTGTGTTGAATCCATACGCTTTTCAGGTACCATTGCAATTTCCTCATATGCAGTTTTGCAAATGGTATTAGTAGTATGCAAGATGCCATGAATCACAAGGCCTGCAGAATTTTTCTTGCAGGGAGTTGGGTCTTTGCTGCCATTATTTTGAAATATTGAATCAGCTGTCATTGCTTGTCTGAAGTGAGATAAGCCATCTGAGCCATTGTATTCAAAGCTGGCACCCAGGAACATTATGTTTTGTGAGGGCACTAGTTTTGATTTCTTTTTGTTTACTGTGTACCCTAGGCAACTTAGAAGGTGTTTGACAAATGCCAAATGTTTTAAAAGAATGTCCTTGCTTTCTGCTTGAATAGGCAGTCGTCCAAGTATGGGTATATTTGAATTCCTCTGTCTGCAGTATGCAATTACTGGTGCCAAGCATTTTGTGAAGACCCTGGGTGCAGTAGATAAGCCAAAGGGCAGTGAAGAGAATTGATAATGGGTTGAACCTGCAATGAAGAGGAGGTATCTTCTGCAATTTTGTCTGATAGGGACATGCAGGTATATCTCCTTGAGATCCAACGTTACTAGCCAAGCCTTCTTGCCCAGCATGGGAAGAAGCTGCTGTAGTGTTAGCATCGAATTTTGGTACTCACAGACAGGTGTTCAGAATTGAAAGATCCAGAGTGGGGTCTCCATGCTTTGTCCTTTCTGGGGACTAGAAAGAGTCTTGAGTAAAATCCTTGTCCTTGCTCCTGTGTAGGTACCTGTTGAATGTCTCATGTCCATGAGAGGTGCAATTTGTTTTTGTGCCTCTGCCCATTGATTTGGTGGCAGGTTTGGCATTCCTTTTATCCTTGGCAAGGTATGAAAGTGGAATCTGTATCCTTGTGAGACAATGTTTAGGACCCATTTGTCTTTAGTGATGATGTGCCAGTTGTCTGCAAAAAGTGCTAATTTTCCTCCCAAGGGAGCTGCCAACAGAGATTTGCCTTATCCTCCATTTTCTTTAAAACCTCTTCTGCTTTGACACCAAATAAGACATCCTGCTGTAAAGGTGATTCCAATATTTTTGCTTTAACATGATCAGGTAGGGTTTTGTTCTTTTAACCAAACATGTCGGCGTATGACAGACCCAGTAACAGCTGCTCTACAGGAAGCTTCCAATGAATCAAATCCACATTGTAAAGTATGTTTGCCCACCTGTTCAGCTGCATGCAACAGATTCTGCATTTTCTTGAATTTAGCCTGTTCAGTATGTGTGCTCAGTTTTTGTTTTAATTGAGACATTAGGAATTGCTGACATTTCAGCATGTGAAACTGACAATTTAATGCTCTCATAGCCGGAGTAGCTGGGGTGTATATCTTCTTTCCCCATCTACGTAGGGCTCTGGAATCCCTTTCAGAGGGTACAGGATTTTTAGCCATAGAAGCTTTTGCCCCTTTGGGACCCTGGGAAATTGTTTCTGGGTCAGCCAGAGGGCTTTTATAAAGGAATTTGTGCGTGTCAGGTACTCTTGTAGTATCTGTCTGGTTTGGCTGGAGCAGGAGGTAGGGAGTCTGGATTTAGACTAGACTCTAAGTAAACATCATCCACAATATGTAAAACTGGAGGGATAGCAGAAGAAACTCTCGGAGCCTTTTCTCGGAATCATAGTCGTCCTGGCCTTCCCAGTGGAAATGTTCCCTCATGGTATGTAAAGTTTCCCCAAAGGAGTAGTCTTCAGGGGGAGATGCTGAGGGAATTGAGTCTTCAGCATCAGAATCTTCATAAGGGGGAAAAGCATAATCCTGTTCCTCAGAAGAATCTGAGGAAATAGAAACCTGGTCAGAGGAAGCATAGTCCTCCTCTTGTCTTGGTCTTTTATCAGGAGGGGGATGGGAAACCCTGATTAGGGAAATCAAATCTTCAGCCATCTTAAGCATCTGTTTCTTAGGCATGGGGCCTTGAACAGGAGACTGATGTACAGTCTTTTTTGGTTTTAATGGAGTTTTTAGCTTAGCATAACATTTAATGGTGAGTGTAGTCGGTCTGAAGACACCTTCTGAAACCGAAGGCGTTTCTACTGCACCGGGATCACCTTCTGCTCCGGCGTCGGAAGGGCCTAAAGAAGATGGTTGCGACGGCCTAGTACACTCCGCTTGAGAATCCGAAGCTGTCTGGGGTTCCATTTCAGTTGTAGTCAGGGGCTGCGTAGGCGCCTCACTGAAAACCGGAGAACCGGCGACAGGCCCAGCAGAGGCCTCGGAGTCTGTCTTGGATCTAGACTGCCTGTCCTTATCCTTGCGTTTTTTATGCATGCTGGTCGTCGGCTGCTCCGATGGCATGATATAATTACATTTCCTACCAAAGTAATGTCGTGCAAAGTCAAAACGGCATTTGATAGTTCTTTTATTAAACCTAGCACAAAACCGACAACCTGTGACGTCGTGGTCTGGGCCTAGGCAAGGAATACAATAAGAATGGAAGTCCTTATCAGGTATTTGCTACCCACAAGAAATGCAATTGTTAACTTTTTCTGACATTGGACTGAGGCAAGAAAAGGTTCCCCAACAGGGTACTTAGCTTTACTGAAGACTTTGGACTGAAATTTGATTCGAAAATCTCAGGTGTTGGCCGACCGGCACTTGCGAACTGCTTCTGCTTCGGGCACCGCACGGCAAGAAAGACTGAAGAAAATGGCATCGGATGCCTCTTATATACCCCTGGCGCACTGACGTCAGGGAGGAAGCGACAGCAACCGACGCCGGACCAAGACTTTGGAACTCTGGCCGACTACGGGACCGCCTGATGGCAGGATAACCCAAGTGTGATGACTGCAGCAGGGTAACACAATGAACATCAAGTACTTTCTCTCTTAAGCATGGGGGATATTCAAATGGTACCTGAAGAGGAAAAGGGACAAGGTTTCTACTAGAGACTTTTCCTGGTACCCAGAAAAGACAATTCATGGCGTCCTATCCTGGACCTGTCTACTCTAAACACCTTTTTGGAGATTCCAAAATTCAAGATTCTGACTTCACCAATTACTTCCTATGCTAGGCAAAGATGACTGGTTGGCAACACTAGATTTACAAGACGCATACCTGCACATCCCAATCAGGGAATCTTGCAGAAGATACCTACGCTTCAAAGCAGGCTACACGCAATTCTCTGCACTGCCCTTTGGCTTATCTACTGCACCCAGGGTATTCACAAAGTGCCTAGCTCCAGTTACTGCATTTTGCAGGCAAAGAAATATTCAAATATACCCATACCTGGACAATTGTCTAATTCAGGCAGAAAGCCAGGACATAACTTTGAATCATTTGGCCTTTGTACAAAGGGTTCTAACTTGTCTGGGGTACACCATAAACAAAAAGAAATCACACCTGCTACCCTGCCAACAAATTATATTCCTGGGAGCAAGCTTGAATACAACTTCCCAGACGGCTTACCTCACGCCAGAGAAACAAATTAATTTGACAACCTACTTCAAGCAAGTGGCCACAAAAACCCTGCTGTCTGCAAGATAAATACTGCAAAAGCCTTGGGGTCCATGGCCTCCTGCATTCTTCTAATTCCATATGCAAGACTGCATATGAGGAAACTACAGTGGTATCTAAAAAGCCTATGGTGTCAACATTCTCAAGACCTAGAAACAATAATTCCTATTCATACCTTGCTTATGCCTAGAGTTCCTTTGGTGGGCAGAGGCCTGCCACCAGAACAAGGGACTACATTTCACACCACCCACTGCCGCCCAAACCCTAACAGACGCATCAGACTATGCATGGGGGGGCTCACCTGGCAGAGAAGTGCATTCAGGGCAAATGGAACTCAAGTCAAATGCACCTGCATATCAATCAAAAAGAAATGTTAGCTGTACAGAACGCTCTGACAGTCTTCAAGGACCACATTCTTCCAGTACAACTAATGGTAAAGATGGACAACAACACTGTTATATGGTACATAAATAAGCATGGGGGTACACAATCTTACCCCCTCTGCAGACTAACCACGGCATTGTGGAACACAACCTTGAGCTACCAAGTGCACCTACAAGCTCAATTCCTGCCAGGAATATTAAATACACGGACCGACGGACTAAGCAGAAACCTCACAGACCCACATGAGTGGAAACTGGAACCAAGGATTTTCAACATGTTGACAAGCAAATGCAGGAGCCCAGATATAGACCTGTTTTCCTCTCCCCAGAACTACCAATTGGACACATTTTGCACAAGGACTCCCCACAAACAAGCCTGGAAAGTGGATGCTCTGTCCTTCAGCTGGAAAAACCTATCAGTCTATGCCTTCCCCCCTCTGCCTCAGCTCTCCAAAGTACTACTAAAAATCAAACAGGACAAACCAAGGATGACTTTGAATGCTCCACACTGGCTGCACCAACACTGGTACCCCCTCCTGCGCAGTGTGCCACTGTCATCTCCATGGCACCTGCCTCAGACTCCTTCCCTGCTGTCTCAGCAGGAGAATCAGATTCTGCACCCTCAGCTTCTAACACTGAACCTTGCAGCCTGGCTAATTACTTAATATCTCCTTTACCATCCCTCAGCAAACCTGTGATGGATATCATTTTAGAGGCAAGGAGGCCTAGTACTAGAAATTCTTATGCTGCAAAATGGAAAAGATTCTGAGCCCGGAGCCAATCTCAAGGGATGAGCACAGCAGTGCCCAATTTACCTCAGATTTTACAATACTTAACTGAGATGCTTCACAAGGGCCTGTCTTTTTTCCCCCCATTAAAATCCATGCCTCAGCCATTTCAGCTCATTATAACACAGAACCTTCCCTCTTCGCTTATCCACTACTCAAGCAGTTCCTCAGAGAGGCCAAAAATTTGAGACCACCCAGGAGAGCTCCAACCCCAGCCTGGGACCTTAACTTTGTCCTTGAGAAACTCACTACACCTCCTTTCGAGCCAGCTGCTACTGCAGACTTAAAATTTCTTCTTGGAAAACAGTTTTCCTTTTAGCAATCACTTCAGCTAGAAGAGCATCTGAATTACAGGCCCTTATGGCAGTGGAGCCTTTCATCATCTTTCATGCAGACAGGGTGTCCCTCAGAACCAATCCATCCTTCATGCCTAAGGTGGTAACCAGTGTGGCTCAATCAGTCCATTCATTTGCCAACTTTCTTTCCCAATCCACAGAATAGAGAGAAAAGTACAGTTTTGTACCTACCATAAATGTAGATGTCTGAGAGGAATGCATCTGCAGTCCTTACAAATGGGTTGTCCTGTCGTCAGGCAGCCCTTCGGTCGGCCGGATTCCAAAGTCTGGGTCTGGCTTCGGCTGGTGTCGCACTTCACCCGACGTCATTGCGGCAGTTATTCGGGTATAAAGGCATCAGCCGACGCCATTTTCCTCAGTGTTTCTTGCCCCAGATGCCAGGTGCCCTCTTGGATGGCTAAATCTGGATAAATGCCAAAGTTTCCAAATAGTAGAGAGCAAACACACAAATTAAGCATGTATGTACATATATACAAACAAATACACCATAATAGATCCCCCCCAAGCTAGCTGAAGATTGGTAAATACCCTAGGAGTACCTCAGAGGGGAAGGAGGGTGGGTAATCCTGACTGCAGATGCATTCCTCTCGGACATCTACATTTATGGTAGGTACAAAACTGTACTATGTCCTTCAAGGATGCATCTGCAGTCTTTACAAATGGGTAGAATACCATAGCTAAACTAGGGGAGGAGGTAAAGAGAAAAGATTATGGTGTAGTTAGGATCCCTTGCAAAACAGCAGTGGCAAAACCAGCACGGGATCTAGAGTATAGAGGTAAGTTATAATGCTTGGCAAATGTATGCACGGAGGTCCAAGTAGCAGCCTCTATAATGTCCTTTGTAGCCACTCCTCGTAAGAAAGCTGTGGTAGTGGCTGTAGCCCTTGTGGAGTGAGGCCTGATGTTCTCTGGAGTTTTCTTTCCATGGTAGGAGTAACAAAATCTAATGCAATTTCCTATCCATTTGGAGATTGTCTGTTTAGAAATTGGTTTCCCTTCCTTCCCTGTTGCATATGCTACCAGAAGCTGGTCAGTCTTTCTATTGTTTTTTGTCCTGTCCAGATAGTAGCGTAATTGTCTGTGTACATCCAAGGTATGTAAGAGTCTTTCTCCCCTGTTCTGTGGGTTGGGGAAGAATGTAGGGAGGTGGATAGCCTGATTTAAAGAAACTCTGGATACCACCTTAGGCATAAATGTAGGATTTGTTCTCATGGACACTCTGTCTTGATGGAAGATCAGGAAGGGTTGCACTGCCATTAATGCCTGCAGTTCAGAAACCCTTCTTGCTGAAGTTATTGCTAGCAGGAAGGCAGTTTTCCAGGATAAGTATTGTAATTCTGCTGTTGCTGTTGGTTCGAAAGGAGGAAGAGTCAGCTTTTCTAGTACAAAATTCAAGTCCCATGCTGGCAATGGAGGTTTCCTGGGAGGTTTTACATTTTTAATTCCTCTCAGAAACTGTCTGAGCAGAGGATGCGAGAAGACTGGAGGATCGAAGCTGTATTCTGCTGAAATAGCTGATGCATGTATCTTGATGGAAGAATTGGACAGGCCTGTATGGTAGAGCTCTGCCAAGTACTATAGGATGTTGGCTATGTTCACCAGTGTCGCATCTTGCCCCTTTGCAGTACTCCAGATGAGATATCTTTTCCATTTTGCTGCATAATTCTTTCTTGTGGAAGGTCTACGAGCCTCCAGTATTATGTCTTTAACCCTTTGGGATAAATTCGGGTTAATTGCTGTTATTTGTTCCCTGGACATGCTCCTCAGAAGTGGGTACCAATGTTGTCTTGGCCAGTTTGGAGCTATCAGAATGATCCTCGGACGTTCCTCTTTGATCTTCAGAAGCACCTTGTGCATCAAAGGAAGTGGTGGGAATGCGTATGCTGTCAGGGTTTTCCAGGGTTTTCCAACTGAAAGAGAGGGAGTCCACCTTCCAAGCAAGTGGGTGGTAAGTCCTTGTGCAGAATTTCTTCAACTGGTGATTGAATGGGGATGCAAACAAGTCTATTTGTGGTAATCCCCATTTTCTTGTGATGGTTTTGAAGATGTCCGGATGCAGCATCCATTCGTGGGCATCTGTTGTAGTTCTGCTTAATATGTCTGCTAGAATGTTTTCCTTCCCTGGTACATAAATTGCCTGTAACTGAATGTTGCAGCTCAGAGCCACATCCCATAGGTCGAGTGCCAGCCGGCATAGAGGGTATGAGTGTGTGCCTCCCTGTTTGTTGATGTACCACATAACTGTGGTGTTGTCTGTTCTTATCAACTGGCCTTCTTGGAGAAGAGGTCTGAATGCCTGGATTGCCAATTTCACTGCCATCATTTCTTTTAGATTTATGTGCAGATGTAGCTGGTCTTGAGTCCATAGGCCTTGAATGCACTTGCCCAGCATGTGTGCCCCCCATCCGAGGTCTGAGGCATCTGTCGTGATGGTTTGTCTCGGTTGACTTTTGCAGAAGGGCAATCCTGTGTTTGATTGGCAGGCCTGTGCCCACCATAGGAACTCCTGTTTCAGGCATGGGATCATTGGAATTTTGGTTTCTAGGCTGTGCTTGTGCTGGGACCACAAATTCTTTAGGTACCACTGTAGCTTTCTCATATGCAGCCTGGCATGAGGGACCAGTATTATGCAGGATGCCATGAAGCCTAGAGCTTGTAACACTTTTCTTGCAGTCAGATGGTTCTGCTTTGTTAATGCCAAGAAGTAGAGAGGAAGTTGTTCTTTCTTTTCTGCAGTTAGGAATGCCATTTGTTTTGATGTGTCCAGTTCTGCACCCAGAAAGGTTATTCTTTGGGATGGAATCAGCCTTGACTTTTCTGTATTGACTGTATATCCCAGGGCTTGCAGCAGGTAAATGACTCTTTGTAAGTCTTCTGTTAGTTTGTTTTTGTTGTCCGCTTGTATCCGGCAGTCGTCCAGGTAGGGATAGATTTGAATCCCCTGAAGTCTGCAATGAGCTATAACTGATGCCAGGCATTTCGTGAACACTCTGGGCGCAGTAGATAAGCCAAAAGGCAATGCTGAGAATTGATAATGCTCTGATCCTGCAAGAAATCTGAGGTATCTTCTGCAAATTGGTCTTATGGGGACGTGCAGGTATGCCTCCTTGAGATCTAGTTACCAGCCAAGACTCCTTGCCCAGCATGGGAAGAAGCTGCTGTAGGGTCAGCATTTTGAATTTGGGAACAATGAGGAATGTGTTTAAAGCGGACAGGTCTAGAATAGGCCTCCATTTGTTTTCTTTCCTTGGTACCAGGAAGAGTCTTGAGTAAAATCCCTTTCCCTGTTCCATAGATGGTACCTTTTCCACAGCTCTCATTTTTAATAATTGAGATATTTGCTTTACAGCTTCTGTCTTTTGAGTAGGTGGTAGGTTTGGCATTCCTCTCTTTTCTGGTAGAGTATGGAAATGGAACCTGTAACCTTGGTCTATAGTTTGCAAAATCCATTTTTCTCTTGTAATGCAGTGCCAGTTTCTTGAAAATAAGGTTAGCTTTCCGCCCAAGGGTGCTTGTAGTTGTTCCCTGGTAGGCGGTACCACCGCCAAGTCACTGAGATTGAGTTGTTGTAGTGGTGGTGGCTGTATCCGTGCCTCGTTGGTTGTTACCATGCCATTGGCGACCCCTGTAGGCACCCCTGGATTGGTTTCTGCCTCTAGTGCGCCTATTCCTGCCTCTTTGTGGCTTAGAGGATTCTGGAAAGGACCAATTCTTGGAGGGCCAGTTGCTGCTAAACCTTGGAGGTTGAACTTGTAGGAAATCTTTCACTGTTTGCACAGATTTTGCTTTCTTCCATCTTTTTAGTACCTGCTGTGCAGGGGAACCAAATAAATTGACCTTGTCCATAGGTGCATCCAAAAGCTTTGATTTGACATGGTCTGGTAATGCCTGTTCTTTCAACCATGCATGCCTCCTAATAACTGTGCCAGTCATGGCTGATCTAAAGGAAGCCTCCAGTGCATCATAGCCACATTTTAAAGAATGGTTACTAACCTGCTGTATGTTATGTACCATTTCCTGAACATACTTTTTATCTAAAGATTCTTCAGAGGACAGCTTTTTAGACAACTGGTCAAGCATAAACTCTTGATATTGAATCATATGAAATTGGCAGTTCAAAGCTCTAGCTGACAAAGTAGCAGAGGTGTAAACTTTTTTACCCCATCTCTCTAAGGACCTGGATTCCCTTTCAGAGGGGAGGGGGTTTTTAGAAGAAGTAGCTGCTACAGCTTCAGGGTCCTGGGAGATAGTCTCTGGATCTGCAACAGGAGCCTTACAGAAATGGTGATGAGTGTCCGGGACCCTGTAGTACCTATCGGGCTTAGCAGGAGCCGGAGGTAAAGAATCAGGAGCAGTGCAAGCATCGTTAAATGCATCATCAACAACAGAAAGAACTGGAGGTATAGCTAAAGGTCTATGTTGTGGCAAATGTAGAAAGGTCCTAAGCCTCTTTCTAGAGTCTGTGAAATATTGGCCCTGCCACTGAAATTGTTCCCTCATAGCATGCAAGGTTTCCCCAAAGGAAAATTCCTCAGGAGGAGAGGCTGAAGGGATGGACGCCTCAGCATCAGAATCTTCGTAAGGGGAATAAGAAGCCTCAGGAGGGTCTGTATGTTCCGAGTCATCAGAAGAATCATCTGGATACTGGCTCAGGGGGCTCTGCTCTAGGTCTCTTTTCTGGAGGAGGGAGAGAGGCCCTGTCAGGATGAGGCTGGGCTCCACGGATTAAAGAGATGAGATCCTCAGCCACAGAAAGCATGTGGGAGCTGGTGCTGGGCCTGTGAGAAGGGGGCTTGGCAGGCACAGGTTTCGTTGTTTTGGCTGCTTTAGCCCTGGCAAAGGCCTTAATAGACATAGCTGGAGGAGGCCTAGCAGCTCCACGTGCAGGGGTTGAAACATCCAGGGGAATGGTGTCTGATAAATCCTGTGAAACCGCAAAGTACAGTTTTGTACCTACCATAAATGTAGATGTCCGAACTGGATAGCATCTGCAGTCATAACAAGTGGGTTGTCCTGTCCATCTCTGTTGGTCTTGGGGTAAAGCATCAGCCCGGGCGCATTTTCCTCAGTGTTTCTTGCCCCAGATGCCAGTAGCCCTCTTGCAGGGTAAAATTTGGATAGATGCCAATGTTTCCAAATAGATGAGAGTAAACACAACAATAAGAAATAAACATATATGTACATATATACAAACAAATACACCATAAAGACTCCCCAACAGCTAGCTATTAGGAGGAGTACCACAGAGGGAAGGAGGTAATCCTGACTGCAGATGCTATCCAGTTCGGACATCTACATTTATGGTAGGTACAAAACTGTACTATGTCCTTCATGGATGCATCTGCAGTCAAGCCAACTAGGGAGGAGGATAAAGTAGATTATGGTGTGTTTAGGATCCCTTGCAGTACAGCAGTGGCAAACCCTGCTCGATCTGGAATAAAGAGGCAAATTATAATGCTTGGCAAATGTAAGAAGGCTGTGGTAGTGGCTGTTGCCCTTGTAGAATGAGGTCTTATGTTCTGTGGAATTGGTTTTCCATGGAAGGAGTAACAGTATCGTATGCAATTTCCTATCCATTTGGAGATTGTCTGTTTGGAAATAGCTTTTCCTTCCCTTCCTGTTGCATAGGCTACAAAAGTTGGTCAGTCTTTCTGCTATTTTTGTTCTGTCCAAGTAGTAGTTTTGTGGGTTGGGAAAGAAGGTAGGTAGGTGGATTGCCTGGTTTAAAGATACTCTGGATACCACCTTAGGCATAAATGTAGGATTAGTCCTCAAGGACACTCTATCTTGGTGGAAGATTAGGAAGGGTTGCACTGCCATTAAGGCCTGTAGTTCTGAAACCCTCCTTGCTGAAGTAATTGCCAGTAGGAAAGCAGTTTTCCATGACAGGTGTTGTAGGTCTGCTGTTGCTGCTGGTTCAAAGGGTGCTAGTGTCAACTTTTCTAGCACAAAGTTTAAGTCCCAAGCTGGTAATGGTGGTTTCCTTGGAGGTTTTACATTCTTGATTCCTCTGAGGAACTGCCTGAGCAAAGGTGCGAAAAACAGGTGGATCAAAGCTGTATTCTGCTGAAATAGCTGATGCATGTATCTTGATGGAGGAGTAGGACAGGCCTGAATGAACAGATACTCCAGAATGTTAGGCATATCTATGTTTGACACATCTTTCCTCTCTTCGGTACTCCAAATGACAAACCTTTTCCATTTTCCAGCATAGTTCTTTCTTGTTGAAGGTCTGCGTGCTTCAAGAATAATGTCCTTAACTCTTTGGGAAAGTTCTGGATTAGCTGCTGCTATGTGAGGTTCCATGCAGTCAGTTGCAGCGTTTTTAGGTTTGGATGTATGATGCTGTAGTTGTTCTGAGTTAACATCAAAGGCATCAGGGGTATTGGCCACATGTTGTTCCGAGACATGCTCTTCAGTAGTGGGTACCAGTGTTGTCTTGGCCAGTTTGGGGCTATCAGGATTATCCTTGGACGTTCTTCCTTGATTTTAGTAGTACCTTGTGTATCAAAGGAAGAGGTGGGAATGCATATGCTGTTAGGCCTTTCCAGTTGAAGGAGAGTGAGTCCACTTTCCATGCTAGTGGGTGGAATGTCCTTGTGCAGAATTTTTGAGCTGGTGATTGAGAGGTGATGCGAATAGGTCTATCTGTGGCATTCCCCATTTCTTTGAGATGGTCTTGAAGATGTCGGGTGCAGCTTCCCATTCGGTGGCATCGAAGTGGTTCTGCTTAGTATGTCTGCTAGAGTATTGTCTTTCCCGGTACAAATATTGCCTGTAACTGAATGTTGTAGCTGAGTGCCAGGGTCCACAGCTCCAAGGTCATTCTGCATAGGGGTATGAATGAGTGCCTCCTGTTTGTTGATGTACCACATGACCGTGGTGTTGTCTGTCCTTATCATCAACTGGCCCTCTTTGAGGAATGGTTTGAACTTTTGGATTGCCAGTTTTACTGCCAGCATTTCTTTTAGATTGATGTGCAGGTGAAGTTGATCCTGTGTCCACAATCCTTGCATTTGTCCAGCATGTGGGCCCCCATCCTAGGTGTGAAGCGTCTGGTGTGATGGTCTGGCTTGGTTGACATCTGGGGAAGGGCAGGCCTGGGTTTGACTGGCATGCCTGAGCCCACCATAGGAACTCCTGTTTTAAGCATGGAATTAGTGGGATTTCTGTTTCTAGACTGTGTCTGTGTTGGGACCATAAATTCTTTAGGTACCACTGTAGTTTCTCATATGTAGTCTGGCAAATGGGACCAAGATTATGCATGATGCCATGAAGCCCAAGGCCTGTAGAAATTTTCTTGCTGTTAACTTGTTCAGTTTTGTTGGTGCCAAAGTAAAGAGGAAGTTCTTTTGTTTTTCTGTAGTCAGGAATGCCATTTGTTGTACTGTGTCCAATTCAGAATGTCCTTGTTTGGGATGGTATCAGCCTTGACTTTTGTAAATTGACTGTGTATCCCAGTCCTTGTAGCAAGTAAATGACCCTTTGTAAATCTGTTGTCAGCTTGCTTTAGGTATGGGTAAATTTGAATTCCCTGTAGTCTGATTACTGATGCCAGGCATTTTGTGAATACTCAGCGCAGTAGATAAGCCAAAGGGCAATGCTGAGAATTGATAGTGCTCTGATCCTGCAAGAAATCTGAGGTATCTGGTATGCCTCCTTGAGATCTAGAGTTACCAGCCAAGACTCCTTGCCCAGCATGGGAAGAAGTTGCTGTAGGGTCAGCATTTTGAATTTTGGGACAATGATGTATGTATTTAAGGGACAGAGGTAGAATTGGTCTCCAACTTTTTCCTTTCTTGGAACTAGGAATAGTCTGGAGTAGAACCCTTTCCTTGTTCTGCTGTTGGCACTCTTTCCACAGCTCTCATGTTTGCTAACTCCATTATCTGGCGTAGAGCCTCTGTTTTTGATTTGGAGGTAGATTTGGCATTCCTCTTTGACTGGTAAAGTGTGGAAGTGAAACCGTAACCTTGATCTATGGTTTGTAAAATCCACTTGTCTTTTGTTATGTAGTGCCAGTTCTTTGAAAATAAGGTTAACTTTCCGCCTAGAGGAGCTGCTATTTGTTCCCTGGTAGGCGGATTTAGGATTAAGTCACTGTGGTTGTGCTGATGTAGTGGCAGTGGCTGTGTCTGTGCCTCTGTTGTTACCTTGCCACTGTCCCCTCTGTAGGCACCTCCTCTGGATTGGTTTCTGCCTCTGGAACGTCTATTCCTGCCCCTTTGAAATTTTGTGGAGTCAGGAAAGGACCAATTTTGGCAGGCCAGTTCCTGCTAAACCTTGGGGTTGAACCTGCAAGAAATCTTTAACAGTTTGAACAGATTTTGCCTTTTCTTCCATTTTCTTCATAACCTGCTGGGCAGGTGTACCAAACAAACTTGTCTTGTCCATAGGAGCATCTAGCAACTTAGCTTTAACATGATCCGTAAAGCTTGTTCCTTTAGCCATGCATGCCTTCTTATCACTGTGCCTGTCATGGCTGATCTAAATGAAGCCTCCAGTGCATCATAGCCACATTTTAAGGAATGGTTGCTAACCTGTTGTATGTTATTTACCATCTCTAATACATATTTCTTATCAAGAGATTCATCAGTAGTCAGTTTTAGTTAACTGATCAAGCATAAACTCTTGGTATTGTATCATGTGAAACTGACAGTTTAAAGCTCTAGCTGAGAGAGTAGCAGAAGTGTAGACCTTTTTACCCCATCTGTCTAGTGACCTTGCTTCCCTTTCAGAAGGAATAGGGTTTTTAGCTGTGGTCGGGGCTACTGCCTTGGGACCCTGGGATATAGTTTCTGGGTCTGCAAGTGGGGCCTTGTAAAGGTGGTGATGAGTATCTGGCACCCTGTAAAATCTGTCTGGTTTGGCAGGGGCTGCGGGTAAAGAATCTGGAGCGGAGCAAACATCATTGAAAGCATCATCCACCACAGAGAGAACAGGAGGTATAGCTAAGGGCCTGTGCTGTGGGAGGTGCAGAAAGGTCCTAAGTCTTTTCCTGGAGTCTGACAAATCCTGTTGCTCCCATTGGAACTGTTCTCATGGCATGCAAGGTTTCCCAAAGGAGAATTCTTCTGGTGGGGAAGCAGCTGGAATGGATTCTTCAGCATCAGAATCTTCAAAATTGGAGAAGGGAGCCTCAGGCTGGGCAGTTATGTCTGATTCATCAGCAGAATCATCAGAAGACACTGGGTCAGGGGCTCTGCCCTAGGTCTCTTCTCTGGGGCTGAGAGGCCCTGTCTGGGTGAGATTGAGATCCTCTAATTAAAGAAATTAAATCTTCTGCCAAAGAAAGCATTTGAGAACTAGAAGAGGCCTGGATGAGGGGTTTAACAGGCACTGATTTAGTAGTCTTGGCTGCTTTAGCCCTGGCGAAGGCCTTAATGGACATGGCTGCTGAGGGCCTAGCAGCACCCGTGCTGGGGTAGAGACATCCAAGGGGATGGTGTCTGATAAGTCAACCACCGTAGTGGGTAAAATTTCTGAGGTCGATTCAAGAATTGTAGCAGGGGCCTCAGTTGTAGAATAGGTTCATCTGTACTTTGAGCAGTTTTTTTATCTTTGCGTTTTTTTGGAAGATTGGGTCGGAGGATCCGGCGGCATAATGTATGCAAAATCAGTAAAAACTGTTCTGCAAACTCCGACCGACGCCTAACGTTCGGTGTCGGTTGAAAGGCACCAGGCGAACAGGCTGCGGCTGGGCCTAAACAAGGCAGACAGTAAGAGTGGAAATCTTTATGAGGTATTTGTTTCCCACAGGTTGAACAATTGTTAACTTTTCTGACATCGGAAGTAATCTAACAGCTTCTGCTTCAGGCCACGCTGCAAGAAAAGGGGAAAAATGGGCGCGGGCTGATGCTTTTTATACCGAGACCAACAGAGATGACGCCGGGTGGAGTGCGACATCAACTTTGGAATCCGGCCGACTGCAGGGCTGCCTGACGACAGGACAACCCACTTGTTATGACTGCAGATGCATCCATGAAGGACATCAGAAGGTTGGATTTCAGAGGCCGTCTCTACCAGGCTAGAAGAGGCCTCGGTGGAAGGCAAGTTATCGGCTGAAGAAAGAACCGCTTGCTCGGTTTCGGCCGAAACCGAGACACTCGTGGTTTGCTTAACCGCGGTTTCGGCCGAAACCGCAGACCGCGAGTGTCGGTCCTTTTCTTTGCGTTTAGTAATTTGCGTAGTCGGAGGATCCGACGGCATAATGTAGGCAAAATCGAGCCGAATATCTGTTCAGCAACGCGCGACCGACGTCTAAGCGTCCGTCGGTTAAAAGAAGAACAGGCTAGACAAGCTGCTACGTCGTGGTCTGGGCCTAAACAATGTATGCAATAGGAGTGGAAATCTTTATGAGGCATTTGTTTCCCACAAGATAAACAGTTATTAACTTTCTCTGACATCGGCTGAGGCAAGAAAGAGTCCCCAACGGGGTACTTAGCTTTATAGAAGTCTTCGAAGAAGTATTCGGTAGTAGTAATCTCTGGATCTGACCGACCGGCACTTGCGAACAGCTTCTGCTTGGGCCACGCGGCAAGAAAGACTGGGGAAAATGGCGTCGGCTGATGCCTTTATACCCGAATAACTGCCGCAATGACGTCGGGTGAAGTGCGACACCAGCCGAAGCCAGACCCAGACTTTGGAATCCGGCCGACTGAAGGGCTGCCTGACGACAGGACAACCCATTTGTAAAGACTGCAGATGCATCCTTGAAGGACATCGGACACTGCATTCCTTGGATGTGCACAAACAACTTGCATTCTACTTGGACAGGACTAAACCTCAAAGGAAATCTGAACAACTGCTGGTGGCATTTGCTGCAGGGGCAGAGGGGAAGGCTATTTCAAAGCAAACCATTTCTAAATGGATAAGCCATTGCATTCATTTCTGCTATAAGCATCATGGACAACCTATCCCCCATGGGATCAGACCTCACTCCACCAGGGCTGCATCTACCTCTACAGCCTTTCTCAGAGGCATCCCTACCAGAGACATCCTAGAAGCTGCTATCTGGAGTTCTGTACATACTTTCGCCAAGCATTATCACTTGCCAATTTTCTCTAAATCCAGAGCTGGCTTTGCCACTGCAGTCTTGCAGGGCCTTGTGGCTGGCCCTAATGCAATATAAATTTCTCCTCCCAACCATAGCTTTGGGAATCTACCCAAATGTAATGACTGCAACAGTGAAACATGAAGAACATAGTACAGCTGTGTACACTTACCATAAATGTAGATGTTCGAGTGTATTCACTGCTGCAATCCTGGTTACCCTCACTCCCTCCAGCCCCCTAACTTCTTTTGGCTATACCTCTACTTTCTTTATTATACTTAAAAGCCTTTTTGGTGTATTTGCTTTTTTGTTGGAAGTATATATTTCTACTTTTATATTTAATTGCTTCCCATTAGGGGACACTGACATCTGGGGCAAGAAAAACTGACGTAATGGTGTCGGCTGCATGTTTTATACCCCTGATGACCTGACGTCATGAAAGAAGGGACAGCAACCAACGCAGGACCCAAGACTTTGTTAATCGGGCCGACTGAGGGCTACCTGCAAGCAGATAACCCAAATGTAATGACTGCAACAGTGAATACACTCTAACATCTACATTTATGGTAAGTGTACACAACTGTACTGTAGGTGGATAGCCTGGTTTAAAGACAACTCATTAATCACTTTGGGCAAAAAGGTGGGATTGGTGCGAAGGGAGACCCCTGCCTTTGTGGAAAACCAAAAAGGGGGGAGATGCCACAAGGGCCTGGAGCTCCAACACCCTTCTGGCAGAAGTCAGGGCTAGCAGCAAGACTGCTTTTTAGGTGCAGTATTTTATGGAGCTAGAGGAAGTTGGTTTGGAAGGGCGAATGGATCAGCTTTCTAGCACAAAATTTAGATCCCAGGGAGGGGGGCACAGGCCTCCTGGGAAATCTAATGTGGAGGACGCCTTTGAGGAACCGTTTGGCCTAAAATCTAGACGCTAAAAAGGTGAAAGAGACCAGATAGGTAGAAAAGGCTGACAGATGTGCTTTTTACAGATGAATAAGCTAGGCCATTATTGAGCAACTCGCACAGGTATGAAAGATCCAAAGGGAAATCCACAAGTTAGTGGGTCCAGATTATGAGAAAGACACCACATCGAAAACCTTTTCCATTTCGGTAGGTAAAATTTCCTGGTGTTGGGTTTCCTGGCCTCCTGCAGGACTTGAAGCACGTCCTCTGAGAACAGGTCTCTAAAAGGTATCAGGACTCTATAATCCAGTCATCTTTCTTGCTAAGTGAGGGTGGATGAGACAGCCCTTGTGTTGGGTGAGTAGGTTCACTCTGTGAGGTAACTTGTGATGACTGCCCTTGGCTAGGTGCAGGAAAGGGGGAACTAATGCTGTCTTGGCCAATACCGAGTCACCGGCAAGATTTTTGATTTGTCCTGCTGAATCTTCAACAGGACTTTCAGAAAGAGCGGATGGGCAAGGAATGCATATAGAAATGTCCCTTTCCAGGACATTGATAGGGCACCCACTTTCCAAGCCAGGGGTGAGGTTCCCTAGCAAAAAATCTTGGGACGCTGTCTGTTCAGGGGGTAGGCAAACAAGTCTGAGTAATACCACATTGATGGACTATGTCCAGAAACACATCCCTGTGAAACATCCATTCATGGGCCTGTTTTGTGGATCTGCTCAAGGTGTCTGGTCACAGAGTTCTGTTTGGAGGGGATATAAACTGCCTACAAAAAAACCTGAAGTTGGCGGGCTAGCTCCCAAACCTGCAGAGCTAATATGCACAAGAGGTAGGATTTGGTCCCCCCCACTTATTCACATACCAGAGAACAGTAATGTTTTCTGTGTAGATCCTCGACCGAATTGGGTTGAAGACGGACTGAAAGGACTTAAGAGCTAGAATCAGTGCCTTCATTTCTTTTACAGTGATCTGATCCTTTTCCTGAGGAACATCACAGTCCTTTTACAGTATGGGGATGCAACACTGTATCCAAGGCATCTGTGTAGAGGTCTTGAGATGGGGCAGAGAGTGGATGGGAAGTCCCAGGTTGAGGGCCTTTCGTTGGATCCTCTATAGAAGCTCCTTCTTAAAGCAGGGAAGGAGCGGAATATGAAATGTTAGAGGGTGGGCATGTTGTGTCCATACCAACATCAGGAACCACTGAAATGTCCTCAATATGAAGCCTTGTCAGAGGCAGCAGAAGTATGGTGGAAGGCATTAGTCTAAGGACCCTGAGAAAAGTACAGTTGTGTACACTTAACCATAAATGTAGATGTTCAAATGTATTCACTGTTGCAGTCATCACACTTGGATTATTTGCCTGCAGGTAGCCCTCAGTCAGCCCGAATACCAGAGGCTTAGTATTTCTGCGTCAGATGCTGTCACTTCTTCCATGATGTCAGGTCGTCAGGGGTATAAAAACAGGCAGCCAACGCCATTACATCAGTTTTTCTTGCCCCAAATGTCCACTTTCCAAATAGGGAGCTAGTATATGGTGGGGAAACCACCAGTAAAAAGTAAATACCAATACCAGTAGGAATAGCCACAGAGAGGAGAGATAGAGAGAGAGAGAGAAAATCAGGGGGCTGGAGGGAGGGAAACCAGGACTGCAACAGTGAATACAATCGAACATCTAAATCTAGGGTAAGTGTACACAAAGTACAGTTGTGTACCTACCATAAATGTAGATGTTAGAGTGTATTCACTGTTGCAGTCATTACAATTGGGTTATCCTGCTTGCAGACTACCCGCAGTCGGCCTGAGTTCCAAAGTCTAGGTCCAGCGTCAGTTGCTGTCGCCTCTTCCCTGACGTCAGTGCGCCAGGGGTATAAAAGATGCAGCAGACGCCATTTTCTTCAGTTTTTCTTGCCCCAGATGTCAGGTGCCCCTAAAATGGTAGGCTAAATTATGCCAATAAGATGTATGCACAAAAAATAACTTTTCTTTCATCTACAAGCAAATACACTACATAGGTTATATAGAATAGAAAAGTACAGATAAGTCCCAGCAAAGAAAAAGGGGGATGGTGGGAGGGCAACCTGGACTGCAACAGTGAATACACTCGAACATCTACATTTATGGTAGGTACACAACTGTACTATGTTCATCGTTTCACTGTTGCAGTCATTACAATTGGGTTGAATCCCAAAGCTAAGGTTGGGAGGCTGGTGCTAAATAGGATTAAGAGAGGCTACCAGGCCCTGCAGAACTGCAGTGGCAAAGCCTGCCCTGGATTTAGAGTAGAGAGTTAAGTGATGGTGCTTTGTAAAAGTATGCACTGAACTCAAGTTGCAGCCTCCAAGATGTCTTTGGTTGGTACTCCTCTGAGAAATACTGCTGAAGTGGCTGCTGCTCTGGTTGAATGTGGCCTAATGCCCTTAGGCACTGATTTGCCATGCTGTGAATAGCAGAAACTAATACAGTGACCTATCCACTTTGAAATAGTCTGCTTTGAGATGGGCTTTCCTTGTGATCCTGCAGCATATGCCACTAGAAGTTGTTCAGTCTTTCTGAAAGCTTTGGTTCTGTCCAAGTAGAAGCGTAGCTGCATGTGAATGTCCAAAGAATGCAGAATTCTCTCACCCTTATTCTGTGGGTTTGGATAAAAGGTAGGCAAATGAATTGTTTGGTTAAGGGCCACACTGGACAGTAACTTAGGCATAAATGTAGGGTTTGTCCTCAAGGAAACCCTGTCAGGATGAAAAATGATAAAAGGTCCCACAGCCATGAGTGCCTGTAACTCAGACTCGTCTAGTGGAGGTTATTGCTAGGAGCAGAGCTGTTTTCCAGGATAAGAATTTTATATCAGCTACAGAGGCTGGCTCAAACGGAGGCAGTGTGAGTTTTTCAAAGACATAGTTGAGGTCCCATGCAGGTACTGGTGCTCTCCTTGGAGGTCTTATGTTTTTGGTCCCTAGGAGGTACTGCCTTAGTAATGGATGAGAAAAAATAGGTGGTTCTGTATTGTAATGAGTTGAAATAGCAGAGGCATGAATTTTAATAGATGAACAGGAAAGGCCTTTATCAAGCATCTCAGTTAAGTATTGCAAAATCTGAGGAATATTTGGAACCATCGTGTCAAAACCTTGTGCCTGGTTCCAAGCACAGAACCTCTTCCATTTTTCTGCATAAGATTTTCTGGTGCTAGGCCTCCTGGCCTCCAAAATAATATCCATCACTGCTTTAGAGAGAGGTGCGTCTTGAATGGCTACATTATCCGCCATGCTGCCAGGTTTAAGGTCCTGAGTTGGCTGTGCAGTATCTGACTGTCTTGTTGGATCAATAAGTGAGGAATTTGAGGTAATGTCCAAGCTGGGCATTGAGACAAGCTCTTTAGGATTGGGTACCAGTGCTGGCAGGGCCAGTCTGGGGCAATTAGTATAATTTTTGGTTTCTCGTCTGACCTGGGGAGGAGAGGCAGAGGAGGAAAGGCATATACTGTTAAATTTTTCCAGCTGAAAGATAGAGCATCCACTTTCCATGCTTGCTTGTGATAAGTCCTTGTGCACAATCTCTGCAGTTGGTAGTTGTATTGGGAGGCAAATAGGTCTATGTCCGGGCATCCCCAGGTCCTTGTTATGCTGAAGACTTGTGGATCCAATTTCCACTCGTGGGGATCCAGTAGGTTTCTGCTTAGTTTGTCTGCCAGAGTATTTGTCCTTCCTGGCAGGAATTGTGCTTGCAGATGTACTTGGTAAGTCAATGCTGTGTCCCACAAGTTCATGGCTAGCCTGCAGAGGGGGTAGGAATGTGTGCCTCCCTGCTTGTTTACGTACCACATGACTGTAGTATTGTCCATCTGTATCAGTAATTGTCCTGGATGAAGTAGATCCTTGAAGGCTGTCAGGGCATTCTGAACAGCTAGCATCTCTTTTTGATTGATATGTAGATGCATTTGACATACGGGCCATGTGCCCTGAATACATCTTCCTGCCATGTGAGCCACCCCGGCATAATCTGATGCACCTGTTGTCAATGTCTGCCTGGCTGTGGGGCTGTCCCGTGTTGTGGTGACAGGCTTTTGCTCACCATCGAAACTCCTGTTGCAGGCAGGGAATGAAGGTAATTATTGTTTCCAGGCTGTGGCAATGTTGAGTCCAAACACTTTTTAGATACCATTGAAGTTTCCTCACATGCAGTCTTGCATATGGAATTAGCGGAATGCAGGATGCCAAGAAACCCAAGGCCTGCAGAATTTTTCTTGCAAATAACTGGGTCTTTGTTGCCAACATTTTGAAGTAAGTAGTCAGTTGTCTGCGTTTGTCTGGCATGAGATAAGCCATCTGAGCAGTTGTATTTAAGCTTGCATGCAGGAATATTATCTCTTGAGAGGGTACGAGTTTTGATTTCTTTTCGTTTACTGTGTACCCTAGACCTGTTGGCAATTTTTTTACAAACGCTAGATGTAGTAGAATGTCCTTGTTCTCTGCTTGAATAAGGCAGTCGTCCAAGTAAGGATATATTTGTATTCCTCTTTGTCTGCAAAATGCAATTACTTGTGCCAGGCACTTTGTGAAGACCCTGGGCGCAGTAGGTAAGCCAAAGGGCAGTGCAGAGAATTGGTAGTGCATTGAGCCAGCTATACATCTGAGGTATCTTCTGCATGATTGTCTGATGGGACATGCAGGTATGCCTCTTTTAGGTCTAAAGTCACAAGCCAAGCCTTCCTGCCCAGCATGGGCAGAAGCTGCTGCAGAGTTAACATTTTGAATTTTGGAATATCCAGGAATGTATTTAGGATAGACAAGTCCAGTATTGGTCTCCAGGCTTTGTCCTTTCTGGGCACCAAGAATAGCCTTGAGTAGAATCCTAGTCCCTGCTCTTGCTGTGGTACTAGCTGAATGGCTCATGTCCATGAGGGATGAAACTTGTTTTTGTGCCTCTGCCCACTGATTGCGTGGCAGGTCTGGCATACCATTTGGCCTTGGCAGCATGTGAAAGTGGAACCTGTAGCCTTGTGATATGATATTTAAGACCCATTTGTCCTGGGTGATCATGTGCCAATTTTGTGAAAAAAGTGCTAGTTTTCCCCCCAAAGGGGCTGCCAGAAGATAAGTGCTTGGTGCTGGCAGGAGAAAGTCATTGAGACTGTGTCCTGTATGGCTGTGATTTTTCCTCTCCGCTTTTGAAGGTAGAAGCACCACACTGTTTAGGCCTGTATGAGCCTTGGGGTTGTGATCTGCCTCTGGGGCGTCTGTATCTGCCTCTTTGTGGCCTGTCTGACACTGGAAAGGACCAATTCTTTGTAGGCCAGTTCCTGCTAAATCTGGGAGGCTGTACATGCAAGAAATCCTTCACTGTTTGCATAGACTTAGCTTTCTCCTCCATTTTCTTCAACACCTCTTCTGCTTTAACACCAAACAAGGCATCATGCTGTAATGGAGCATCTAAAAGTTTTACTTTAACATGATCAGGCAGATGATGTTCTTTTAACCAAGCATGCCTCCTAATGACAGAACCTGTAACAGCGGCCCTGCAGGAGGCCTCTAGAGAATCAAAACCACATTGCAAAGCATGCTTTCCCACTTGTCCAGCCGCATGCAATAAATCCTGCATTTCCTTGTTTTCCGCACATTCTGAACTTGTCAACATTTTTTGTTTAAGCAGTGACACAAGATATTGCTGATATTTAAGCATATGAAACTGGCAATTTAAAGCTCTTACAGCCAAGGTAGCAGAAGTATAAATCTTCTTCCCCCATCTGTCCAGGGCCCTTGAATCCCTATCCGAGGGGATAGGTTTTTTTGCAGTGGAAGCCTTGACCCCTTTGGAACCCTGAGAGAGAGTTTCTGGGTCAGCAGCAGGGTTTTTATAAAGAAATGTATGTGAATCAGGAACCCTGTAGTATCTGTCTGGCTTAACAGGAGCTGGTGGTAGAGAGTCAGGAGACAGTCCGGATTCTGAAAATACATCATCTACAATGTCTAAAACAGGAGGGATAGCAAGGGCCTGTGCTAAGGTAATAAAAGGAAGTCCCTGAGCCTTTTCTTGGATTCTGAGTAATCTTGGCTCTCCCAGTGGAAATGCTCCCTCATAGTATGCAGGGTCTCCCCAAAAGAATAATCCTCAGGAGGAGAGGCTGAAGGGATACATTCTTCAGCATCAGAATACTCATAGGGAGGAAGAGAATATTCCTGTTCAGAAGGGGAATCAGAGGAAATGGAAACCTGATCTGACGATTCATATTCTATCTCTTGCCTAGGCCTCTTATCAGGAGGGGGATGGGAACCCATGATCAAAGTAATTAGGTCTTCGGCCATTTTAAGCATCTGTTTTTTAGGCATGGTGGCCTGTCCAGGAGAATGCTGTACTTGTTTCTTTGTCTCTAGAGCAGCTTTAGTCTTTGCCTTTGAAGCTGAGGTTGGTTTCACATATAACTGTGCAGGCCTGAAAACACCCTCAGAAGCCGATGCCTGCTCAGCGGCTCCGGACCCATCTGAGGGAATAGTTTCCGAGTGTCCAATACCTTGAGTTTCCAGAGGCCTAGTCAGCTCCACATAGGAATCGGAAGCAGCCTATGGCTCTGAGGTAGTGGGTGTCAGGGGCTGCGAAAGCACCTCACTGAGAACCGGCGATAGGCCTAGCGGAAGCCTCGTCGGTTTTGGACCTTGGATGCCTGTCCTTTTCTTTTTCTTTGCGCTTTTTATAAACTCCGGTAGTCGGCTGGTCCGACGGCATTATACAATTGAATCTTCTGCCAAAGTAATGAAATGCAAAATCTTACCGATGCTTAATAGTGCGTTGGTTAAATCTAGCACAAAACCGACAACTAGCAACGTCGTGGTCAGGGTCTAGGCAAGGAATACAGTAAGAATGAAAATCCTTATGAGGTATTTGCATCCCACAAGAAATACAATTGTTAACTTTTTCTGACAATGGTCTGGAGCAAGAAAAAAGTTTCCTCAATGGGGTACTTAGCTTTAATGAAGACTTCGGATCTGAAATTTGAACATGAAAATCTCAGGAGTCGGCGACCGGCACTTGCGAACTGCTTTTGCTTCGGGCACCGCGCGGCAAGAAAGACTGAAGAAAATGGCGTCGGCTGCATCTTTTATACCCCTAGGGCACTGACGTCAGGGAGGCGGCGACAGCAACCGACGCCAGACCTAGACTTTGGAACTCGGGCAGACTGCGGGTAGCCTGCCAGCAGGATAACCCAACTGTAATGACTGCAACAGTGAAACACGATGAACATCTGTACTATATTCTTCGTGTTTCACTGTTGCAGTCATCGCACTTGGGTTGATTCCCAAAGCTGAGGAAGGGTGGAGGCAGTCAAGAAGAGTTAGGGCTGACTAGTAGGCCTTGCAAGACTGCTGTAGCAAATCCTGCCCTGGATATGGAAAAGATAGGCAGGTGGCAATGCTTGGTGAAAGTGTGTACAGAACTCCAGGTAGCAGCTTCCAGTATGTCCCTTGCAGGGACTCCCCTGAGAAATGCTGTAGAGGTAGATGTAGCTCTAGTGGAATGTGTTCTGACCCCCTGAGGGGTTGATTTTCCATGGTGCTTGTAGCAGAAATTGATGCAGTGTGCTATCCATTTGGAAATAGTTTGTTTTGAAATGGCCTTGCCCTCTGCTCCTGTTACAAAGCTGACTAGCAGCTGATCAAATTTTCTAAAAGGCTTAGTCCCCATCAAGGTAGAACCTGAGCTGTCTTTCCACATCCAAAGAGTGCAGGATCCTTTCCCCTTTATTTTCAGGATTAGGGAAGAAGGTTGGCAAATGGGATGGATTGGTCGAGAGCCACACTGGACACCACTTTAGGCATAAAGGAAGGGTTTAGTTCTGAGGGAGACCCTGTCAGCATGGAAAATAATGAAGGGTTCCACAGCAATCAGTGCTTGTAACTAAGACACTCTTCTAGCTGAAGTGATGGCTTCAAGCAAGGCTGTTTTCCAACAGAGGAATTTTAAACTCTGCTGAAGCAGCAGGTTCAAAAGGGGGAAGCGTGAGTTTTCCAGTACAAAGGTAAGGTCCCAAGTGGGGGTGGGTGCTCTCCTTGGTGGCCTAAAGTTGTTTGCCCCTCTCGGGAACTGTTTGACGAGAAAATGAGAGACTAGTGGTGACTCAGAATTGTAATGAGCCAAAATGGCAGAGGCATGGATCTTAATGCTAGAGAAGGATAGGTCTCTGTGGAGTAGTTCTGCTGGGTAATCCTGGATTAGAGGTAAGGAGGGCAGTGCTGTGTCATTTCCTTTAGACTGAATCAAAGAACAATATCTCTTCCACTTTTCAGCACAGGATTTCCAAGTACTGGGCCTTCTGGCTTCAAGGATGACATCCAGCACCTATTTGCTCAGGGTTGCTGGTGGGGTATTTAAGGAACAAGTCAGGCTGCAAGATTTACGGTTTGCAATTGTGGATGCAAAATCTGTCTCTCCTACTGAGAAAGCAGGATTGGGGGTCTGGTGTAAGTGCCAGGGTGGCACCACTGTCAGGCTGCACAGGAGTTGGTACCAGTGCTGGCGTGGCCAGTATGGGGCAATAAGAACTGTCCTTTGCCTATCTTGCTTTATCTTGAGTAATACTCTGAGATAAGGGGCAGAGGGAGAAATGCACAGATTGAGAGGTTTTCCCATTGAAAGGATAGGGCATCCACCTTCCAGGCCTTGCTGTGAGGGTACCTGGTGCAGAACCTGCTTAAATGGTGGTTGTCGGGGGAGGCAAAGAGATCCATCTCTGGGGCCCCCCACTTCTGGATCAGAAGGTTGAAGGTGCTGGGCTCCAATTTCCGCTCATGTGAGTCTAGGATATTTCTGCTCAAGTCATCTGCCAGTGAATTTTGTTTGCCTGGCAGGAATTGAGCTTGTAGATGAACTTGGTTGTCCAAGGCCATGTTCCACAGAGCCATGGCTAACCTGCAGAGTGGGTAAGAATGTGTCCCCCCCCCCACTGCTTGCTGATGTACCACATAACTGTGATGTCGTTTGTTTTTATCAGCAGTTGTCCTGGAAAGAGTAAGTATCTGAAAGCTGCCAGGGCATTCTGTACAGCTAGCATCTCTTTTTGATTGATGTGCAGGAGAATTTGCCTTGGGCGCCAGTGGCCCTGAATACATTTGCCCGCCATGCATAATCTGATGCGTCTGTGGTTAGGGTCTGGGCAGCATGGGGTTGAGTGAAATGTGGCTCCTTGTTGTGGTTGCATGCTTCTGCCCACCAAAGGAACTCTGTCCTTAGACAAGGTAGGATAGGAATGACCGTTTCCAGGTCCTGAGAATGTTGGCACCAAAGACTTTTTAAGTACCACTGAAGTTTCCTCATATGCAGTCTTGCATATGGAATTAGCAAAATACATGAGGCCATAAACCCTAGGGCTTGCAGTATTTTTCTTGCAGATAGCTGGGTTCTGGTGGCCATTTGTTTGAAGTAGTCAGAGTGAAGTGAGGAATGCCATCTGGGAAATTGTGTCCAAGCTTGTTCCCAGGAATGCAATCTTTTGACTGGGTACCAGTTGTGATTTCTTTTCACTGATGGTGTACCCCAATGAAGTTAGAAAGCTTTTTACAAATGTCAGGTGCTGAAGCAGCAACTCCTGACTGTTTGCCTGAATCAAGCAGTCATCCAAGTATGGGTAACTTTAGATATTTCTCTGCCTGCAGTACACAATGGCTGGAGCTAGGCATTTTGTGAATACCCTGGGCGCGGTAGATAAGCCAAAGGGAAGTGTAGAGAATTGATAATGCATAGACACTGCCATGAAACGTACATATTTCCTGCGTGACTCTCTTATGGGGATGTGCAGATGGGCTTCTTTGAAGTCTAGGGTGACTAACCAGGCATCCTTGGCTAACATAGGGAGAAGTTATTGTAGGATAAGCATCACGAATGTTGGTACCACTAGGAAGGTGCTGAGAATTGAAAGATTCAGGATTGGGCACCAAGAGCCATCTTTCCTGGGTACCAGGAATAGTCTGGAGTAGAATCTTTGACCCCTCTGTTCTACTGGAACAGGCTGTATAGCTCGGATATTGAGCAGGAAAAGTACTTGATTTTGAGCCGCTGCCCACTGGTTTGGAGGAAGGTCTGGAAATCCACTTGGGGTTGGCACTGAATGGAAATAAAATTTGTACCCCTGGGTTACAATGTTGAGGACCCATCGGTCCTGAGTGATGGACATCCATTTTTTCCCATGAAGGGCAAGTTTTCCTCCTAGTGACACAAACAATTGGGCAGGGCAGGGCTGGGAAGCAGAGTTGAGAAGTCAATGTGAGCATTTTTCATAAGGAGGTGGCTTACCACTCCCTGCTCTAGGGGTGATGGTGCTCCACTGCTTAGATCTCTGCATACCCTGAGACCGTTGTCTGAATGATTTGTTTCCCCCTGGTTCTTGTTTGGGAAGGCCTGGTGGGGGCTGGAAAAGACCAGTGTTTTGAAAGGCAATGCCTACTGAATCTAGGTGGTTGCACTTGTAGGAATTCTTAAACAGTTTGCAAAGATTTAGCCTTTGCTTCCATCTTTTTAAGAACTTCCTCTGCTTTGGTGCCAAACAAATGGTCCTTATTTTAAAGGAGCATCTAGTAATTTAGATTTGACATGATCTGGCAAGGCCTGCTCCTTCAGCCAAGCATGTCTTCTCACTACAGAGCCAGTGACTGCTGCCCTGCAAGATGCTTCCAGGGCATCAAAGCCAAACTGCAAAGTATGCTTACTAACTTGGTTTGCAAAGTGCATAAGCTGCTGCAATTCTTTACTTTCTGCACAAGCTGGAAAAATTACCACTTTTTGTTTAACAAGTTCCATAATATGTTGCTGGTATTCCAGCATTTGAGACTGGCAATTCAATGCCCTGATAGGAAGAGTTGCAGAGGTATATACCTTCTTACCCTATCTGCCCAAAGCTATGGAATCTCTGTCCAAAGGGAAAGGATTTTTGGCTGTAGTAGCCTTAATACCTTTAGGTCCCTGGGAAATGATCTCTGATCAGCAGTAGGACTAGTGAAAAGAAACTTGTGAGAATCAGGTACTCTGTAGTACCTGTTTGGTTTCCTAGGGGCCGGAGGTAAAGTGTCTGGAGTAAGACTGGATTCCAAGAAAACATCATCCACAACATCCAGGACAGGGGGTATAGCTAAAGGCCTGTGCTGAGGCAACTCTAAAAAATTCTCGATGAGTCTCTTTTTGGACTGAAGATAGTCTTGGCATTCCCAATGGAAATGCTCTCAAAGTATGCAAAGTTTCATCAAAAGAGAAATGCTCTGGAGGGGAGGCAGAGGGAATGGGTTCCTCTGCATATGAATCCTCACAGGCGGATAAGGGCAGGTCTTCATAATCAGAAAGGTCAGAGTCATCGGACTCCTGGTTTGTAGAACCTGAAGGGGACTGGAGTCTGTCTCTTAGATGGGGAAGGCTGGCTTCCCCTAATCAGCGTAATAAGGTCTTCTGCCATGCTAAGCATTTATTTTTGTGGCATGGGTGCCTGAGCATGCGCTTTGCTAGTCGGTTTTCTAAGTGTACCGCATACTCTGGGCCTAAGAAACTCGGTAGTTTTGGTTAAAAAAGTAGTAGTAGTCAGTTTGGTTTTGAACATAGGTAGGACGAAAAACTCCCTCAGAAGCCGGCTCCGGACCCATCTAAAGAAGAGACATCCGCTGGTTCCACAGTTGAAAAAGCATCTCACGGCATAGCGGACTCCAAATGGGTCTCAGCAGAGGCCTGCGAATCCACAGAAGCGGGCATCAGAGGCTGCAAAGGCAACTCACTGAGTACTGTCGGACTGGCGACTAGCTTAGTGGAACCATTGTTGGCAGTTTTGGACCTATGTGGTCTGTCTCTGTCTATCTTTACATTTTTTCAGAAGATCGGTAGTCGGATGGCTTACCGAAGCCATTTCAGAATACGGAGATAGAGAGCGAAAGAATTTAGCGACAAAGATAGCCTGACGACGAATGGTTTGGGTGTTAAACAAGGCACAAAACCGACAGCGAGGGACGTAGTGGTCTGGGCCAAAATAGGTGACGCAGTAAGAATGAAAATCTCTGAGAGGTATTTGCTTTCCACAGGCAAGACAATTATTAACTTTTTCTGACATCAGTTAGAGCAAGAAAAATGGATCCCCAACGTGGTACTTAGCTTTAGAAGTCTTCAGGATTATTCAACTCGAAAACGAAAAATTCAGGTATCGGCACTTGCGAACTGCTTCTGCTTCGGGCTCCTCCTCGACAAGAAAGACTGGTGTAATGGCGCCGGCTGCCTGTTTTTATACCCCTGACGACCTGATGTCATGGCAGAAGCGACAGCATCTGACAGAAATACTAAGTCTCTGGTATTTGGGCCGACTGAAAGCTACCTGCAGGCAGGTAACCCAAGTGTGGTGACTGCAACAGTGAAACACGAAGAACATCTGCCTTGCTGACAAAAGGTGCAGGGAAAGGAAGTTTGACGAGGTCTGGGAGAGCTCGAGGCTTTTGAGGTGGAAAATACAATATTCTGTCTATTTGGACTCTGCACCCCAAAAAGACATGGTCTTGGGATGGGGCGAGGTCAGATTTTTTGAAGTTGATTGTGAATCCTAGTTGTAGGATGGCAATGGCTGAGTGGTTCTTCTGCAGATCCTCTGGGGAGTTTGCCTGAAACAGGTCGTCCAGTAACGGAAAATTTAAATGCCTTGGAGTCTGCAGTACGAGACTACTGAGGCAAAGCATGTTGTGAAAACTCTTGGGGCTGTTGAATGACCAAAAGGCAAGGCCGAGAAATGAAAGTGCCAGGATGCCACAGAGAAACAAAGAAATTTCCTGAATTTGGGATGAATGGGAATGTGCAGACAGGCATCTTTGATGTCTACGGATGCCAGAAAAGCCTGTGGGAGGATCAGAGGAAAAGTACAGTTGTGTACGCTTACCATAAATGTAGATGTTAGAGTGTATTCACTGTTGCAGTCATACCATTTGGGTTATCTGCCTGCATGTAGCCCTCAGCCGTCCTGAATACCAGAGTCTTCGGATTTCTGTGTCAGATGCTGTTGCTTCTTCCTTGACGTCAGGTCGTCAGGGGTATAAAAACATGCAGCTGACGCCATTACATCAGTATTTCTTGCCCCAGATGTCAGGTGCCCCCACAATAGGAAGCAATTAAATGGTATAGTAAACCCCCATCAAAAAGCAAATATACAAGAAAAAATAAATATACCAACAAGAAGGAAAGGTAGAGCCAATAGAAATCAGGGGGCTGGAGGGAGGGTAACCAGGACTGCAACAGTGAATACACTCGAACATCTACATTTATGGTAAGTGTACTATGTTCTTAGTGTTTCACTGTTGCAGTCATCACATTTGGGTAGATTCCCAAAGCTAAGGATGGGAGGAGGTAATTAGATAGCATTAGGACCAGCTATAAGGCCCTGCAAGACTGCAATGGCAAAACAAGCTCTGGATTTAGAAAAAACTGACAAGTGGTAATGCTTGGTAAAGGTACATACAGAACTACAGGTAGCAGCTTCTAGGATGTCCCTGGTAGGGACACCTCTGAGAAAGGCTGTAGAGGTAGATGCATCCCTGGTTGAATGTGGTCTAACCCCCTGTGGGGTAGGTTTTCCATGGTGCTTATAGCAGAAATGAATGCAGTGGTCTACCCACTTAGAAATGGTTTGCTTTGAAATGGCCTTCCCCTCTGCCCCTGCAACCAGCAGCTGTTCAGATTTCCTGAGAGGTTTAGTCCTGTCCAAGTAAAATTTAAGTTGTCTGTGCACGTCCAATGAGTGCAGTATTCGTTCCCTCTTGTTCTGTGAATTAGAAAAGAAGGTTGGCAAATGAATGGACTGATTAAGGGCCACACTGGATACCACCTTGGGCATTAAGGAGGGATTTTTCTTGAGGGACACCCTGTCCGCATGAAAAATGATGAAAGGCTCCACTGCCATGTGGGCCTGTAATTCAGACACTCTTCTTGGTGAAGTGATGGCTAGAAGGAAGGCTGTTTTTCAGGAAAGGAATTTCAACTCTGCATTTGCAGCTGGCTCAAAGGAAGGAAGAGCGAGTTTTTCCAATACAAAGTTGAGGTCCCAGGCTGGAGTACGGGCTCTCCTGGGCGGTCTTATGTTTTTGGCCCCTCTGAGGAACTGCTTCAACAGTGGATGAGAGAAGGGGGTGGTTCTGTACTGCAATGAGTTGAAATGGCCGATGCATGAATTTTGATGGAGGAAAAGGAAAGGCCCTTGTGAAGCATCTCAGTTAAGTATTTAAAAATCTGAGGTAAATTGGGTGCTGCTGTGCCCATCTCCCAAGTTTGGCTCCAGGAACAGAATCTTTTCCATTTCTCAGCATAGGATTTTCTAGTACTAGGCCTCCTTGCCTCCAAAATGACATCCATCACTTGTTTACTGAGGGATGGTAACGGAGAGATCAGGTAATTAGCCAGGCTGCCAGGTTCAAGGTTTGAAGCTGTGGGTGCAGAACCTGGCCCTCCTGCTGGGACAGCAGGGTAGGGGTCTGACGCAGGTGCCATGGTGCCAGCAGTGACTCTGCGGAAGAGGGGGTACCAGTGTTGGCGTGGCCAGTCTGGTGCAATCAGTATTGTCCTTGGTTTGTCCTGTTTGATCTTTAGTAGTACCTTGGAGAGGAGAGGCAGAGGGGGAGGGGGAAAGGCGTAAACTGATAGGTTTTTCCAGGTGAAGGACAGGGCATCCACTTTCCAAGCTTGTTTGTGGGGAGTCTTTGTGCAGAATTTGTCCAATAGGTAGTTCTGGGGTGAGGCAAACAGGTCCATCTCTGGGTTCCCCCATTTGTTTCCCCAACATGTTGAATATCTTTGGTTCCAGTTTCCACTCATGTGGGTCCATGAGACTTCTACTTGGGTCATCTGCCAGTTTATTTAGCGTTCCTGGCAGGAACTGAGCCTGTAGGTGCACTTGGTAACTCAAGGCTGTGTTCCACAGAGCCATGGCTAGTCTGCTGAGAGGGTATGAGTGGGTTCCTCCCTGCTTGTTTATGTACCACATAACAGTGGTGTTTGTCCGTCTTTACTAATAATTGTCCTGGAAGAATGTGGTCCTAGAAGGCTGTCAGAGCATTCTGTACAGCTAACATTTCTTTTTGATTGATATGCAGGTGCATCTGACTTGGGTTCCATTTGCCCTGAATGCACTTCCCTGCCAAATGAGCCCCCCATGCATAGTCTGTTGAGTCTGTTAGGGTATGGGTGGCAGGGGGTAGAGTGAATGGCAGTTCCTTGTTTTGGTGGCAGGCCTCTGCCCACCAAAGGAACTTTATCTGTAGACAAGGTATGATAGGAGTTATTGATTCTAGATCCTGAGAATGTTGACACCATAGGCTTTTTAGATACCAATGTAGTTTCCTCATATGCAGTCTTGCATATGAAATTAGTAAAATGCAGGAGGCCATGAATCCTGGGGCTTGCAGTATTTTCCTTGCAGATAAGCTGGGTCTTTGTGGCCAGTAGTTTGAAGTAGGCTGTCAAACGAACTTATTTCTCTGGTGTGAGGTAGGCCGTCTGGGAAGTTGTATTCAAGCTTGCTCCCAGGAATACAATTTGCTGGCAGGGTACAAGATGTGATTTCTTTTCGTTTACGGTGTACCCCAGAGAAGTTAGCAATTTCTTTACAAATGCCAGAGGATTCAATAGTACGTCATGGTTTTCTGTATGAATTAGACAATCGTCCAAGTATGGGTATATTTGAATATTACTTTGCCTGCAAAAAGCAATGACTGGAGCTAGGCACTTTGTGAATACCCTGGGCGCAGCAGATAAGCCAAAGGGCAGTGCAGAAAACTGATAGTGCATGTAGCCTGCGTTGAAGCATAGGTATCTTCTGCAAGATTCCCTTATTGGGATGTGCAGGTAGGCTTCCTTCAAATCCAGTGTTGCCAACCAGGCATCTTTGCCTAGTATAGGAAGCAGATGATGAAGAGTTAGCATCTTGAACTTTGGGATTACCAAAAATGCGTTTAAGATAGACAGGTCCAGGATAGAATGCCAGGAATTGTCTTTTCTGGGTACCAGATAAAGTCGAGTAGAAACCTTGTCCCCATTCTTCTTCTGGGACAGGCTGAATAGCCCTGATGCTTAAAAGAGAGAGAACTTGCTTTTGAGCCTCTGCCCACTGATTTGGGGGTAGATTTGGCCAACCGTTTGGGGATGATAAGGAGTGGAAGTGGAATCTGTATCCTTGAGAAACTATATTTAAAACCCATTTGTCCAGGGTAATGACTTCCCAATTTTCTGCCTACAGGGCAATCTTGCCCCCTAAAGGAACAGTCAATTGAGCAGGGCTTGGAAGGTTTAAAGTTAAGTCATTGAGACAGTTTACCATAGGAGGGAGTCTTACTACTTCCTGCTTTGGAAGTGGGAGCCCCCCACTGTCCTGCGAGTCCCTTGGGACTGCAGCCTGGGTTGTTCTGCTGGTTCTGGGTTTGGACCGAGAAGGCCTGGAAGAGGCAGGAAAGGACCAATTCTTAGAGGGCCAATGCCTACTACATCTAGGAGGCTGTACTTGCATAACAGTTTGCATAGATTTAGCTTTTTCCTTCATCTTTTTAAGTACTGCGTCTGCTTTGTTGTCAAACAGGCGGTCTTCGTTTAAGGGAGCATCCAGCAATTTAGCCTTAACATGATCTAGCAAAGATTGCTCCTTAAGCCAAGCATGCCTTCTAAGTAGAGACCAGTGACAGCAGCCCTGCAAGATGCCTCTAATGAATCAAAACCACACTGCAAAGTATGTTTTCCAACTTGTTCAGCAGAATGCACTAAATCCTGTAAATCTTTATTTTCAGCACAATCAGGAATCAACATTTTCTGTTTAAGCAATCCAATAATATGCTGCTGATACTTTAACATTTGAAACTGGCAGTTTAAGGCCCTAATGGCAAAGGTTGTAGAAGTGTATACCTTCATACCCCATCTATCCAGCGCCCTGGAATCTCTATCAGAGGGGGTAGGATTTTTGGCAGTAGTAGCCTTAATGCCCTTGAGTCCCTGTGAAATGGTCTCAGGATCCGCAGCAGGATTTTTAAAAAGGAACTTGTGAGAGTCAGGAATCCTGTAATACCTATCAGGTTTTCAGGGAGCAGGAGGTAGAGAGTCAGGGGCCAGGCTGGATTCCAAACAGGCATCAACAATGTCCAGTACAGGAGGTATAGCTAAAGGCCTGTGTTGGGGCAGGAGTAAGAAATCCTTAAGCCTTTTTGGAGTCAGAGTAATCCTGGCTTTCCCAGCAAAAATGCTCCCTAAGAGTATGCAAGGTTTCACCAAAAAAGAAATCCTCTGGTAGATAAAGGTAAATCCTGGTCATCAGTAGAAACAGAAATTTCAGAGTCCTGATCTAAAGAATCGGAAGGAAAATCAGTCCTAGGTCTCTTAGAGGGGGAAGGGTGGCTTCCTCTGATTAGAGTAATAAGGTCTTCAGCCATTCTTATTTGTTGTTTTAGGCATAGGGGCCTGACCATGCGGTCTGGGCATCTGTTTTATGGGCATGGATCAAGTTTTAGGCCTTGAAGAAGAAGATGGCATCGGTTTAATATGCAAGTCAATAGGCCTGAATACACCCTCAGAAGCCGGTGCCTGCACAGCGGCTCCGGACCCATCCAAGGTAGAGACATCCGCAGGTTTCACAGTTGAGGAAGCATCTCTCGTGGCATACTGGACTCTGAATAATAGAGGACTGCGAATCTGAAGTAGCGGGTATCAGGGGCAGCGAAAGCACCTCACTGAGTACCGGTGAACTGGCGACGAGCTTAGGAGAAGCGTCGCTGGTAGCTTTGGACCTATGCGGTCCGTCTCTGTATTTATCTTTGCGTTTTTTCAGAATGTCGGTAGTCGGATGGCTTATCAAAGCCATTTCTGGATAATTGAACAGAGTACCAAAATATTTAGAAGCATAAATGAACTGACGCCGAATAGTTCAAGATTTGAATAAGGCACAAAACCGACAGCGAGGTACTTCGTGGTATGGGCCTAAGCAAGGAATGCAGTATGAATGAAAAGCTTTGAGGTATTTGCTTTCCACAAGAAATACAATTGTTAACTTTTACTGACATCTGTTTAGAGCAAGAAAATGTTTCCCCAATGGGGTACTTAGCTTAGTTGAAGACTTCAGTTCTGAAACTCGAAAATGAAAATTTCAGGAGTTGGCCGACTGGCACTTGCGAACTGCTTCTGCTTCGGGCACTGCACGGCAAGAAAGAAAGATGTAATGGCATCGGCTGCATGCTTTATATCCCTGACTACCTGACATCATGGAAGATGACAGCAACCGACGCAAGACCCAAGACTTTGACAATCAGGCCGACTGAGGGCTACTGCAAGCAGATAACCTAAATGTGATGACTGCAAAAGTGAAACACGAAGAACATTGGGACCCAGCAGTAGGCCTCATGGACATGAAGGTCTTGAATAATCCTTAGGCAAAATGTTGCCACTCTTTCTGGGGGTCTTGAGGAAGGGCTGCATGTTTAGTTTTTTGCTTTTTCTTAGCAGGCACATCCACCTGATGTAATGTCAGGGGTTCAGACGAAGACCTGCATTTAAGTATGTCCGAATTAACTTTTCTCTCACTAGAATTTACGTGATTCCTCTAGGGCCTTTCGACAAAATGAGCCTTCATTTTTCCCCTGGACATTTGTACCAGATGCCTATGAGGCCTCTCTGGATGTGCTGTCATCCACGTCTAAGGCGGCCTGCAACATGGGCTTGACCAGAGGATCTGGAGCACAACACATCTCCTGGCTACCATGCGCATCAGGAGAGATGTCCGTGGGGAGAGGCGCAGGTGAAACTTCAGACCTAGACTTTCTGGCCTTCTGCGTCATAGCAGTATCGATAGAGCAGGAGGAACCCTCCATCGCGTTTCTGCCAACGATTTTTAACTGCTGGTTCTGTAAATAAATTGCGAGGGAGGAGAAAGTCTTCTCAGAAAAATTTTGGGGATGAATAACTGGCAGACAGAACACTTCTTATAGTCGTGGTTGGGACCAAGACAAAAAAGACAGTGAGAATGACCATCTTTATGTGGAATCTGCCTTCCACAATCACACTTACCTTTCTTGGATGACATTAACTCATGGGGAAAAAGGATTAAGCAGCAAAAGACACAAAAGTTTCCCCAGTGGGACACTTATCTTTAGAAGAAACACTTGATTCCAGTAGCAGTTTTATGTCCAGGACTGGCGGATGGTGTGCTCGTACGCCACTTTTACGGCCTACGTCAAACAGCTGCCTATGTGAGACATACCACGCATCCTACAGTAGTAAAAGACCTTGATATAATGGCCGTCAGGTCACCTGGCCAGGCAACTCCCTCATATAAAGAATAATGGAACAGATGAATAGAAGGACATCTACAGTACAACACCAGAACACAAGCACAAAACTAACCAAAAAATACTACAAGTACTACTACTACTTTTAATACAGGTACCAACAATGGTATTAAGAAAATACCGACTAGTGGTAAGAAAGAAAAAATTACCAACTATGGTAATTAAGATATACTCATACTAAGAAAAGGGAAATACTAGTAAAACCGACAAGAGGTAAGGAGAAAAATAGAACAATTACCAGAGATGGTAATCGAGAACTGCCAGCAGTAAGCACAAAGAAATAAATGGGTAAGGGAGGATAACAAATAAGTTTGAAAGTTATAAGTCAAGGTTCATTTTTTATTTATTTTTTTACAAAGCACACTCGAGAGCTGTAGAGACCATGTCCATTCACAATGGCGAAAATCGAGACCTACGGAATGAGGGGGACTGCTGGATTGTAGGTAAGGGAGGAGCTTGACAGCTTGTAGTATCCACAAGCTGTGAAACAGTAGCCGAGTCGGATCTGAATTCATATGTCCCATATGTTAAGGAAGAATGAATGAAAGTTGACATCAGATCTTACAATTAAATGCACGACTAGCAATAAATTATTATTGCTATTTCTAATTCAGGACAGTACCCTGCTATCTGTATGCATCTTCCAGCAGGACAAACAAATATTACACAGAGGTGAGACCAAGAGTCCTTGAATTTTAGATAAACACTCTCCGCTAAAAGGTTGTAGATGAAGCATTACTGCATAATGGAATTATCAAAAAAACGCGAGGCAAACATCTGTGGTATCTTTTCCACAAAGATTTAAGGAAAGAAAGAAAGTAATGCATCAGATCTAGCATGCTTGCACTAATAACATCCCTACATACCATTCTAAATGTTGTACTTTAATTAAACCTGAAAATCTTTATTTCTGTACAATGATCTGCAAACCAACAGCTATAAATCTAAATATAAACATGCAGCTGTAAAATTAACAGTCTGAAGTGAAAACCAGCTAAGTAAACAGTTCAAACATTAAAGCAAAAAGTAAAATTGGCAGGCCAGAAATAATAATACTGCAATGTATTCTGTAATAGCATACAAAGTACAGTTGTGTACACTTACCATAAATGTAGATGTTAGAGTATATTCACTGTTGCAGTCATTACATTTGGGTAATCTGCTGGCAGGTTGCCTTCAGTCGGCCTGAACTCCAAAGTCTTGGGTCCTGCATCGGTTGCTGTCTCCTCTTCCATGACGTCAGGGGTATAAAACATGCAGCCGACACAATTTTCTTTAGTTTTTCTTGCCCCCGATGTCAGGTGCCCCCAAAAAGGTAGCAAATATTTTATATATCTATATCTATATATCTATATATATCTATATATATATCTATATATATATATATATATATATATATATATATATATATATATATATCTATATCTATATATATATATCTATATCTATATATATATATATATATATACATGCATCAATATAAACTTTACCTTCATCTACAAGGAAATACACCACTAAGTTGTAGAATATAGAGAAGGAAAGATAAACAGTAGAATGACGGGGATGGCGGGAGGGTAACCTGGACTGCAACAGTGAATCCACTCGAACATCTACATTTATGGTAAGAGTACACAACTGTACTATGTTCGTGTTTCAATGTTGCAGTCATTACATTTGGGTAGAATCCCAAAGCTAAGGTTGGTATGCTGGAGCTAAATAGCATTAGGTGTGGCTATAAGCCCTGCAGCACTGCAGTGGCAAAGCCTGCCCTGGACTTGAGTAGAGAGGCAAATGATAATGCTTTGTAAAGGTGTGAACAGAAAGCACAGTTTTGCACCTACCACAAATGTAGATGTTCGAGTGTTCACACTGCTGCAGTCATTACACTTGGGGTTATCCTGCCGTCAGGCGGTCCAGCAGTCGGCCAGAGTTCCAAAGTCTTGGTCTGGCGTCGGTTGCTGTCGCTTCTTCCCTGACGTCAGTGCGCCAGGGGTATATAAGATGCATCCAACGCCATTTTCTTCAGTTTTTCTTGCCCCAGATGTCAGGTGCCCCCAAGTAGGTAGGCAATACATACTGCTAATAAAATAAATAAATATATATATATATATATATATATATATATATATATATATATATATATATATATATATATATATACACACACACGCACATACAATAAAAGCAATACCTTCAGTTACAAGCAAATACACCACAAAGGTTGTATAGGGTAGAAAGGTATAGATAAGTTCAGCTAGGACAGAGGGGATGGAGTGAGGGTAACCTGGACTGCAGCAGTGTGAACACTCGAACATCTACATTTATGGTAGGTACAAAACTGTACTATGTTCATCGTGTTACACTGCTGCAGTCATTACACTTGGGTAGAATCCCAAAGCGAAGGTTGGGTGGCTGGTCTATAAAGAGTTAGGATTGGCTATGAGGCCCTACCGAACTGCAGTGGCAAATCCTGCTCTGGATTTAGAGTAAAGAGGCAAGTGGTAATGCTTGGTAAAGGTGTGCACTGAACTCCAAGTTGCAGCCTCCAAAATTTCCTTGGTAGGTACTCCTCTGAGAAAGGCCGTTGAAGTGGCTGTTGCCCTGGTGGAATGTGGCCTAATGTTATTAGGGACTGATTTTCCATGCTGTGTGTAGCAGTAACGAATACAGTGTCCTATCTATTTGGAGATAGTTTGCTTTGAGATAGCCTTGCCCTGTGATCCTGCAGCATATGCTACAAATAGTTGCTCAGTTTTCCTGAAAGCTTTTGTTTTGTCCACGCAGAAGCAGAGCTGCCTGTGTATGTCCAAAGAGTGCAGAAGTTTCTCCTCTTTATTCTGGGGGTTTGGATAAAAAGTTGGCAAATGGATGGTTTGGTTAACAGCCACACTAGATACCACCTTTGGCATAAAGGTAGGGTTTGTCCTTAAAGAAACCCAGTCCTGATGAAAAATTATAAAAGGTTCCACTGCCATTAATGCTCTGAGACTCTTCGTGCTGAAGTTACTGCCAGGAGCAGAGCTGTTTTCCATGATAAAAATTTTAGATCGGCTGTATTGGCTGGCTCAAAAGGTGGCAGGGTCATTTTTTCCAAAATAAAATTGAGGTCCCAAGTTGGTGTTGGTGCTCTCCAGGGGGGGTCATGTTTTTAGCCCCTCTGAGGTACTGCTTTAGCAAGGGATGAGAGAATAAAGGAGGATCCGTGTTGTAAAGTGTTGAAATGGCAGAGGCGTAGATCTTAATTGATGAGAAGGATAGGCCTTTGTTGAGCATCTCAGTTAAGTACTGTAAAATCTGAGGAATGTTTGGGACAAGAGGGTCAAGGCTTTGAGCCTGGTTCCAGGTGCAGAATCTCTTCCATTTTTCTGAGTAAGCTTTCCTGGTGCTAGGTCTCCTGGCCTCCAAAATGACATCCATAACAGCTTTAGAGAGAGGTGTTGCCTGTTTGACTAATGAATCTGCCAAGCAGCCAGGTTTAGGGTTTTAAGCTGACCGTGCAGGATCTGATTGTTTTGTTGAGGCAGGATCTGATTGTTTTGTTGAGTCAGAAGGTGTGGAATTTGAGGCAAAATCCATGGTGGGCCTTGAGTTAAGTTCTTTAAGATTGGGTACCAGTGCTAGTGTGGCCAGTCCAGGGCAATCAGGATCATCTGTGGTTTTTCTTGTCTGGCTTTTAGGAGTACCTTTGAAAGGAGCGGCAGTGGTGGGAAGGCATAAACTTTTAGGTTTTTCCAGCTGAACGAGAGAGCATCCACTTTCCATGCTTGTGTGTGAGAAGTCCTTGTGCAGAATTTTTGTAGTTGGCAATTCAGTGGGGAGGCAAAAAGATCTGTCTGGGCATCCCCATTTTTGCATTACCATGTTGAAGATTTGTGGATTCAATTTCCATTCGTGAGGGTCCATGATATTTCTGCTTAGATCGTCTGCCAGAGTATTTTTCTTTCCTGGCAGGAATTGTGCTTGCAGATGAACTTGATACGTTAGAGCTGCGTTCCACAAGGTCATGGCTTGCCTGCATAGGGGATAAGAATGAGTGCTCCCTTTGCTTGTTTATGTACCACATTATTGTGGTGTTGTCTGTCTTTAATAATAATTGTCCTGGATGCAGAAGGTCCTTGAAAGCTGTTAGGGCATTTTGAACAGCCAACATCTCTTTTTGATTGATGTGAAGATGCATTTGGTCTGCGGTCCACTTGCCCTGAATGCATTTTCCTGCCATGTGTGCTCCCCAGGCGTAATCGAAAGCATCTGTTGTTAGCGTCTGCCTGGTAGAGTAAAAGGCTGACCCTTGTTTAGGTGACATGCCTGTACCCATCGAAACTCCTGTTGTAGGCAGGGAATCATTGTTATTACTGCTTCTAAACTGTGAGAGTGTTGACTCCAAACACTTTTTAGGTACCATTGTAATTTCCTCATATGCAGTCTGGCATATGGTACTAGTAGTATGCAGGATGCCATGAATCCCAGGGCCTGCAGAATTTTTCTTGCAGGGAGATGGGACTTTTTTGCCAGTAATTGGAAATATTGAGTTAGTTGAACTCGTTTGTCTGGCGTGAGATAAGCCATCTGGCCCACTGTATTTAAGCTGGCACCAAGGAATATAATCTGCTGGGAGGGCACTAGTTTTGACTTCTTTTCGTTTACTGTGTACCCTAGAGAAATTAGCAACCTTTTTGCAAACACCAGATGCTTTATAAGAATGTCCTTTGTCTCTGCTTGAATGAGGCAGTTGTCCAGGTATGGATATATTTGAATTCCTTTTTGTCTGCAAAATGCAATTACTGGTGTCAGGCACTTTGTAAAGACCCTGGGCGCAGTAGATAAGCCAGAGGGCAGTGCAGAGAATTGGTAGTGCATTGTACCAGCTTTGAATCTGAGGTATCTTCTGCAATTTTGTCTGATAGGGACATGCAGGTATGCCTCTTTGAGGTACAGAGTAACAAGCCAAGCCTTCTTGCCCAGCATGGGTAGAAGCTGCTGTAGTGTCAACATTTTGAATTTCGGAATATCCAGGTAAGTAGTTAAGGTCTAGTATGAGCCTCCAGGCCTTGTCCTTTCTGGGGACCAGGAAGAGTCTTGAGTAAAATCCTTGTCCTTGTTCCTGTTGTGGTACTTTTTGAATAGCTCTCATGTCCATGAGGGCTGAAATTTGTTTTTGTGCCTCTGCCCATTGATTTTGTGGCAGGTATGGCATACCTTTTAGCCTCTGTAAAGTGTGAAAGTGGAACCTGTAACCTTGAGACACAATATTCAGAACCCATTTGTCTTGGGTGATTGTTTGCCAGTTTTGTGAAAAAAGTGCTAGTTTTCCCCCTAAGGGGGCTGCCAAAAGGGAAGTGTTTGGTGTACGAAAAGGGAAGTCATTGGGACTGTTTCCTGTAAGGTTGAGACTTGTCCTGACCTCCTTTTGGGGTTGAGGTGCCCCACTGTTGTTGTCTGTTAGAGCCTTGTGGTTGAAATCTGCCTCTTGGGCGTCTGCATCTGCCTCTCTGTGGCCTGTCTGACACTGGAAAGGACCAATTCTTTGTTGGACAATTTCTGCTAAATCGAGGTGGCTGTACCTGTAAGAAATCCTTGACTGTTTGCATAGATTTAGCTTTATTCTCCATTTTCTTTAACACCTCTTCTGCCTTAACACCAAACAAGGTATCATGCTGTAAAGGAGCATCCAATAATTTTGCTTTAACATGATCAGGTAAACTCTGTTCTTTTAACCAAGCATGTCTTTGAATCACAGAACCTGTAACTGCGGCTCTACAAGAGGCCTCTAAAGAATCAAAACCACATTGCAGAGTATGTTTTCCCACCTGTTCAACTGCATGCAATAAATCCTGCATTTCTTTACAGTCAGGAGCTTCTGGGCTTGCAAGCATTTTCTGTTTTAACTGAGCCATTAAATATTGTTGATACTTAAGCACGTGAAACTGGCAATTTAAAGCCCTTACTGCTAAAGTTGCAGAAGTGTAAACTTTCTTCCCCCATCTATCCAAAGTTCTGGAATCTCTGTCAGAGGGTACTGGATTTTTTGCAATGGAAGCCTTAACCCCTTTTGGACCCTGGGAAATAGTTTCTGGATCAGCAGAAGGGTTTTTATAAAGAAACTTGTGAGAGTCAGGGACTCTATAGTACCTCTCTGGCTTGGCTGGTGCAGGGGGCAAAGAATCAGGAGATAAGCTGGATTCAGAGAACACATCATCCACAATATCTAGCACAGGCAGAATAGCCAGGGGCCTGTGCTGAGGCAATAAAAGGAAATCCCTGAGCCTTTTCTTGGATTCTGAATAATCCTGACTTTCACAATGGAAATGCTCCCTCATGGTATGTAAAGTTTCCCCAAAAGAATAATCCTCGGGAGGAGAGGCTGAAGCGATAGATTCTTCAGCATCAGAGTCCTCAGAGGGGGGTAGAGAGTATCCCTGGTCTGAAGAGGAATCAGAGGAAATGGAAACCTGATCAGAGGAATCATAGTCTGTATCCTGCCTAGGTCTTTTCTCAGGAGGGGGATGGGAACCCCTGATTAGAGTAATGAGGTCTTCGGCCATTTTAAGCATCTGTTTCTTAGGCATGGAGGACTGTACAGGAGAATGCTGTACTTGTTTCTTTGTCTTTACTGGTACTTTTGTTTTGGCTGTTGCTTTAATGGTAAGTTGTGAAGGTCTGAAAACACCCTCAGAAGCTGATGCCTGCTCAGCAGCTCCGGACCCATCTCAGGGATTAGTTTCCGTAGGCCTAATACCTTGAGCTTCCATAGGCCTAGTTGCCTCCACGTGGGAGTCAGAGGCGGCCTGTGGCTCTGAGGTAAGCGGGTGTCAGGGGCTGCGAAAGCGCCTCACTGAGAACCAGAGAACTGGTGACTGGCCTAGAAGAGGTTTCGTCATCGGTATTGGACCTCGGATGTCTGTCCTTATCCTTTTCTCTGCATTTTTTTCGGAATTGCGGTCGTCGGTTGATTCGACGGCATAGTATAATTGAACCTTCGGCCGAAGTAGTGCAAAGCAAAATCAAAACGTCGTTTTAAAGTGCGTTTGTTAAATCTAGCACAAAACCGACAACTAGTGATGTCGTCATCAGGGCCTAGGCATGGAATACAGTAAGAGTGGAAGTCCTTATGAGGTATTTGCTTCCCACAAGAAATACAATTATTAACTTTTTCTGACATCGGTCTGAGGCAAGAAAAAGTTTCTAACGGGTACTTAGCTTTATTGAAGACTTTGGATCTGAAATTCGACTTCAAAAATCTCAGGAGTTGGCCGACCGGCACTTGTGAACTACTACTGCTTTGGGCACGGCGCGGCAAGAAAGACTGTAGAAAATGGCATCGGATGCATCTTGTATACCCCTGGCGCACTGACGTCAGGGAAGAAGCGACAGCAACCGACGCCGGACCAAGACTTTGGAACTCTGGCCGACTGCAGGACCGCCTGACGGCAGGATAACCCCAAGTGTAATGACTGCAGCAGTGTAACACGATGAACATCTCCAAGTAGCAGCCTCTGGAATATCTTTGGTTGATACTCCTCGGAGAAAAGCTGCAGAAGTAGCTGCAGCTCTGGTGGAATGAGACCTAATGCACAGGTATACCATGGTGTAAGTAGCAGAAAAGTACAGTTTTGTACCTACCATAAATGTAGATGTTCTAGTGCTAATACAGCTGCAGTCATAACAGATGGGTTCTTCTGCCGTCAGGCGGGTCCTCGGTCGGCCAAATTCCAAAGTCTAGGTCCGGCGTCGGTTGTCGTCGCCTCTTCCCTGACGTCAGTGCAACAAGGGTATAAAAGAACCAGCCAACGCCATTTTCTGCAGTTTTTCTTGCCCCAGATGTCAGGTGCCCCCAGAAGGAAGGCAATACATAAAATTATGTAATAATGCAATGCAATATAATCAAAGACCAGTAGTTGCAAGCAAATACACCATAAAAGAACACCCCTAGAGGGGAAGGAGGGAGGGAAACCTGGACTGCAGCTGTATTAGCATTTGAACATCTACATTTATGGTAGGTACAAAACTGTACTATGTTCATCGTGCATACAGCTGCAGTCATAACAGATGGGTAGAATCCCAAAGCTAAGAAAGGGGTGGTAGGCACTAGGTGGAGCTAGGAGGAGTCAAAATGCCCTGCAAGACTGCAGTGACAATGCCAGCTCTAGATTTGGAGTATAATGGTAGGTTGTAGTGCTTGGAGAAGGTAAGCACAGAACTCCAAGTGGCTGCTTCTAAAATATCCTTGGTAGAAACTCCTCTGAGGAAGGCTGCAGAGGTGGCTGTGGCCCTGGTAGAATGAGTTCTAATGCCTGTAGGTACAGTTTTGCCATGAAAGGAATAGCAAAAGCGTATGCAGTGGGCTATCCATTTTGAGATTGTCTGTTTGGATATTGACTTTCCTTGAGCTCCTACCGCATAGGCCACAAAAAGCTGTTCTGATTTTCTGAAATGTTTTGTTCTGTCCAGATAACGCAGTTGTCTGTGGATGTCCAAGGAATGCAGTAATCTCTCCCCTTTGTTTTGAGGATTAGGATAAAAAGTAGGTAAATGTATGGCCTGATTTAAAGCTACCCTGGATACCACTTTAGGCATAAAGGACGGGTTGGTACGTAATGAAACTCTGTCCTGATGGAAGATGATAAAAGGCTGGACAGCCATAAGAGCCTGTAGTTCTGAAACTCTACGAGCTGAAGTGACAGCCAGAAAGAAAGCTGTTTTCCAGGACAAATATTGTAAATCTGATGAGGCAGCTGGCTCAAAAGGAGGCAAAGTCAGTTTTTCCAGAATGAAATTAAGATCCCAAGCAGGTATTGGTTGTTTTCTTGGAGGTCTTAAATTCTTAGCCCCTCTGAGGAACTGTCTTAATAGAGGGTGAGAGAATAAAGGTGGATCAGTGTTGTATTCTGCAGAAATGGCTGAGGCATGGATTTTGATGGAGGAGAACGAAAGTCCACTGCTTAGCACTTCAGCCAAATATTGTAGTATTTGAGGTAAATTCAGTTTTCCAGGGCCCTGGCCCTTTTTCGCCTTCCAAAGACAAAATGTTTCCATTTTGCAGGGTAAGCTTTTCTAGTTGATGGCCTTCTGGCCTCCAAAATGACATCCTGCACCTCCTTGGAGAGCAGGGCCTGCTGTGATGCTAAGGAATTTTCCATGCGGCTAGATTGAGTGTTTTCAGCTGACTGTGAAGAGTTTTGAAGCTGTGCTGAGTCAGAAGAAGAGGCATTAGAGGCAGGGTCCATGGTGGGGAATGCGTCAGGCTCCTCAGGAGTGGGTAGCAGTGTTGCCTTGGCCAGTCTGGAGCAATGAGGATCATATCTTTGGTCTGTCTGCTCTGGTCTTCAATAGGACTTTGGGCAGCAGAGGAAGAGGTGGGAAGGCATAAACTGTCATTGATGTCCAACTGAAAGAAAGAGCGTCCACTCTCCAGGCCTTTGGATGGAAGATCCTTGAGCAGAATTTTGTCAATTGATGATTTTTGTGAGAGGCAAAGAGATCTATATCTGGCCTTCCCCATTCTTGGATTATTTCTGTAAAAAGTTTTGGATGCAACTTCCATTCGTGTGGGTCCGTCATATTCCTGCTTAGGTTGTCTCCCAGCGTGTTTTCTTTGCCTGGCAAGTACTGTGTTTGTAGTTCCATTTGTAAGTCCATGGCCATGTTCCAAAGTGACATGGCCAGTCTGCATAGGGGATAAGAATGTGTTCCTCTCTGCTTGTTTATGTACCACATAACTGTGGTGTTGTCTGTTCTTATCAATAGCTGACCTGGTTGTAGAAGGTCCTTGAAAGCTATAATAGCATTTATCACTGCTAGCATTTCTTTTTGATTGATGTGAAGGTGCTTTTCTTTTTGGGTCCATTTGCCCTGAATGCACCGGTATGTCATGTGCGCCCCCCAGGCGTAGTCCGAGGTGTCTGTTGTGATGACTTGATTTGCTTGAGGCTTGCTGAATGGAAGACCTGTGTTTGTTTGGCATGCTTGAGCCCACCACAGAAATTCCTTTTGCAGACATGGAATTAATGGTATTATTGTTTCCAAACTGTGGCTGTGTTGAGACCATATGTTTTTTAGGTACCATTGTAGTTTTCTCACATGCAGCTTTGCACATGGGATTAGTAAGATGCAAGATGCCATGAATCCCAGAGCCTGCAGGATTTTCCTTGCAGTTAGCCTGCTGCAATTTGAAAGTGTTCTGAAATATTGAATTAGTTGCCCCTGCTTCTCTGGCGTGAGGTAGGCCATCTGGGTGTTTGTGTCCAAATTGGCACCCAGGAAAATTATCTTCCGAGAGGGTATTAGTCTTGATTTCTCTTTGTTGACTGTGTATCCTAGAGAGTTTAATAACATTATTACATAAGCCAGATGTTTCAGAAGAATGTGCTTGCTGTCCGCTTGGATCAGGCAGTCGTCCAAATAAGGGTATATTTGTATCCCTTGAAGTCTGCAGTAGGCAATTACTGATACCAGGCATTTCGTGAATACTCTGGGCCCAGTAGATAAACCAAAGGGCAATGCAGAGAATTGATAATGGGTTGAACCTGCAAGAAATCTGAGGCATCTTCTGCAATTTTGTCTGATTGAGACATGCAGGTATGCCTCCTTGAGGTCCAATGTTACCAGCCAAGACTCCTTGCCCAGCATGGGAAGAAGTTGCTGTAGAGTGAGCATCTTGAATTTTGGTACGAGTAGGAATGTGTTTAGGATGGAAAGATCCAAAATCGGTCTCCAATCTTTTCCCTTCCTTGGCACCAGAAATAGCCTGGAATAAAAATCTTGACCTTGTTCGTGTGTAGGTACCTCTTGAATAGCTTTCATGTTTATAAGACCTGAATTTTGCTTTTGTGCCTCTGCCCTTTGATTGTGTGGCAGGTTTGGCATGCCTTTCATTTTTGGAAGGGTAAGAAAATGGAATTTGTAGCCTCTGTTTATAATGTCCAGGATCCATTTGTCCTTTGTGACAATATGCCAATTTTTTGAGAATAGTGCCAGCTTTCCTCCTAAGGGGGCTGCCATTTGAGACCTGGTTGGCATGCAAAGGGGAAAGTCATTGGTTTTGCTTTCTGAAAGATTGCGAGTTGTCCTCACCACCTCTTTGTGTAGGAGCTTGCCATTGTCTGCCTCTGTACGATCCTTGTGATTGTCCTCTGCCCCTGGGGCACCTGTATCTGCCTCTTTGGGGTCTGTCTGTGGCAGGAAAGGACAAGTTTTTGGAAGGCCAATTTCTACTAAAACGTGGGGGTTGGACCTGCAGAAATTCTTTCACAGTTAGCATTTATTTAGCCTTTTCCTCCATTTTCCGTAATACTTCCTCAGCATTTGCCCCAAATAGTACATCCTTTTGAAGAGGGGCGTCTAGTAATTTAGCTTCGACATGATCAGGCAAGGCTTGTTCCTTGAGCCAGGCATGCCTACGTATGACTGAGCCTGTAACAGCAGCTCTACATGAGGCTTCTACAGCATCAAAACCACATTGTAAGGTATGTTTACCCACTTGTTCTGCACTACGCATCAAATCCTGCAACTCCATGTCTGGTTGTTCAGGTTGTGACATTTTACTTTTCAATTGAGATAACAGAAACTGTTGGTATTTTAGCATATGAAACTGACAGTTTAAGGCCCTCATGGATAAGGTAGCCAAGGTACATACCTTTTTCCCCACCTTTCTAAGGATCTGGAATCTCTCTCGGAAGGCAATGGGTTTTTGGTAATGGAGGCCTTAACTCCCTTGGGCCCCTGTGAGATGGTTTCTAGGTCAGCAGCATGGCTTTTGTATAGAAATTGGTGTGAGTCAGGAACCCTGTAGTACCTGTCAGGCTTAACTGGAGCTGGAGGAAGAGAATCCGGGTTAAGGCAGGCCTCCGAGTAAACATCATCTAGGATGTCCAGGACAGGAGGTATAGCCAGAGGCCTGTGCTGGGGTAACAAAAGAAATTCCCTGAGCCTTTTCTTGGAATCTGAATAATCCTGGCCTTCCCAGTGGAAGTGTTCCCTTAAGGTATGCAGAGTTTCACCAAATGAGTAATCCTCGGGGGGGATACAGAAGGAATAGATTCCTCTGCATCAGAGTCTTCAAAAGGGGAGTAAGACTGTTCCTGATAATCAGAGTGCTCTGAAATAATGGAGCCCTGATTAGAGGAGGGGGAATCTTCCTCCACTCTGGGACTTTTGTCCGGAGGTGGCTGAGAACCTCTGATTAGAGTAATTAAATCCTCAGCCATTTTAAGCATGTGTTTCTTAGGCATAGGGCCTGGAGATGGGCCCTGTGTAGCTGGTCTCCTAGGGTGCATGGTAGCTTTAGACTTGGTGAAAGCCTTGATGGAGAAAGAAGAGGAAGGTCTGAAGACACCTTGAGTGGAGGTGGACCTGTCCACATTCTGTGTTTCAACGCCAAGGGTGGCTTGGGTATCTGTAGTCAGGGTGTGGGCCGAGGAGCCTGCGACCTCGGGTACAGGAGACACTGCCAAAGATGTGTCGTCGGTAATCAGGGGCTGCATAGGCGCCTTGCTGAGAACCGGACCACGTGGTGTCGGCTTAGGCGTGGTGTCGGTAGAGGCCGCGGACCTCGAGTGTCGGTCCTTGTCTTTGCGTTTTTTAGACAAAACCGGAGTTGGAGTATCCGACGACATAGTATAGTTAAATGCTTTCCCAAAATAATGCTTGTCGAACTCCGCCCGACGCTTAATAGTGCGTTTGTTGAATGTAGCACAAAAGCGACAGACCGAGACGTCGTGGTCTGGGCCTAAACAAGGTATATAGAGGGAATGGAAATCTTTATGCGGTATTTGCTTCCCACAAGAAATACAATTATTAACTTTGTCTGACATCGGTCTGAGGCAAGAAAAAGTTTCCCTAATGGGGTACTTAGCTTTTAAGAAGACTTCGGTTCCAAATTTTTCATAATCTCAGGAGCTGGCCGACCGCACTTGCGAACTGCTTCTGCTTCGGGCACCGCGCGGCAAGAAAGACTGAAGAAAATGGCGTCGGCTGGTTCTTTTATATCTCTGTCACACTGACGTCAGGGAAGAGGCGACTACAACCGACGCCGGACCTAGACTTTGGAATTTGGCCGACCGAGGACCCGCCTGACGGCAGGAGAACCCATCTGCTATGACTGCAGCTGTATGCACAATGAACATCGGATGCAGTAGCTTATCCACAAGTGTCTGCTTTGAGATAGCCTTTCCCTCTGATCCTGCAGCATATGACACTAGTAATTGCTCAGTTTTTTTTAAAGCTTTTGTCCTGCTCAAGTAGAATCTTAGTTGTTTGGTTACGTCCAAGGAACGCAGAATTCTCTCCCCTTTGTTCTGCGGATTTGGATAAAAAGTTGGCAGATGAATAGTTTGGTTAGGAGCCACACTGGAAACCACCTTAGGCATAAAAGTAGGATTTGTCCTCAGAGACACCCTGTCTGGGTAAAATATGATAAAAGGCTCTAACAGCCATGAGGGCCTGTAGCTCTGAAACTCTTCTTGCTGAATTAATTGCTAATAGCAGAGCGGTCTTCCATGATAAGAACTTTATTTCAGCGGTAGCGGCTGGTTCAAATGGAGGCAGGGTGAGCTTTTCCAACACATAATTGAGGTCCCATGCAGGTAATGGTGATGATCTAGAAGGCCTTTGGTTTTTGGCTCCACTAAGATACTGCTTTAGTAAAGGATGAGAAAAGATAGGCGGCTCTGTATTGTAATGAGCCGAAATGGCAGAGGCATGGATTTTGATTGATGAGAAAGATAGGCCTTTGTCAAGCATCTCAGTTAAGTATTGTAATCTGAGGAATATATGGTTCTGCTGTATCTGTTCCTTGTGCTCGACTCCAAGCACAGAATCGCTTCCATTTGTCAGCATAAGATTTTCTAGTACTAGGCCTTCTGGCTTCCAAAATGACATCCATCACAGCTTTAGTGAGAAGTGTCGTTTGTATGACTACATGATTAGCAAGACTGCCAGGTTCAGAGTCTGTAGCTGGTTGTGCTAGATCTGACTGTTTTGCTGGGACAGCAGTTGTGGTCTTTGAGGCAAGGTCCAAGTTGGGTATTGAGACAAGTTCCTTAGGATTGGGTACCAGTATTGGTGGGGCCAGTCCGGGGCAATTAATATCATCTTTGGCTTCTCGTCTGACTTTTAGGAGGACCTTGGGTAGAACAGGCAGAGGAGGAAAGGCGTAAACTGACAGGATTTTCCAACTGAAGGATAGGTCGTCCACTTTCCATGCTTGGCTGTGATAAGTCCCTGTGCAGAATCTTTTCAAATGAAAATTTTGAGGAGAGGCAAATAGATTATGTCTGGGCTCCCCCATTTCTCTGTTATCATGCTGAATACTTGTTGATTTAGTTTCCACTCATGAGGATCCATCAGGTTTTCTGCTGAAATCATCTGCCAGACTGTTCTGTTTTCCTGGCAGGAATTGAGCTTTATTTGGTAGGTCAAAGCTGTGTCCCACAGTGCCATGGCTAATCTGCAAAGGGGGTATGTGTGTGTGCCCCCTTGCTTGTTTATATACCACATGACTGTGGTGTTGTCCATCAGTAGTTGTCCTGGAAGAAGTAAGTCCTTGAAGGCTATTAGGGCATTTTGAACAGCTAGCATCTCTTTCTGGTTGATATGTAGATGCATTTGATTTGGTGCCCATATACCCTGAATGCATCTTCCTGCCATGTGGGCCCCCCCAAGCATAATCTGATGCGTCCGTTAAGGTTTGGCTGGCAGGGGGTAGAGTGAAGGGCTATCCCATGTTTTGGTGACAGGCCTTTGTCCACCATAGAAACTCCTGTTGCAGGCAGGGGTGAGAGGAATCATTGTTTCCAGACTGTGTGAATGCTGACTCCATAAACTTTTTAGGTACCACTGAAGTTTCCTCATATGCAGTCTTGCATATCGAATTAGTAGGACGCAGAATGCCATGAAGCCCAGAGCCTGCAGAATTTGCCTTGCAGAAGACTGGGTTTTTGATGCCATCAGTTTGAAGCAAGTAGTCCGTTGCCTTTGTTTGTCCGGCGTGAGATAAGCCACCTGGGCAGTTGTATGCAAGCTTGTACCCAGGAATGTTATCTTTCGAAAGGGTACCAGTTGTGATTTCTTTTCGTTTATTGTGTACCCTAGGCATGCTAGAAGCCTTTTCACAAACACCAGGTGTCGTAGAAGAGTGTCCTTGTTCTCTGCTTGAATGAGACAGTCATCCAAGTAAGGATATATTTGAATACTTGTCTGCAAAATGCAATTACTGGTGCCAGTGTAAAGACCCTGGGCGCAGTAGATAAGCCAAAGGGCAGTGCAGAGAATTGGTAATGCATTAAGCCAGCCTTGAATCTAAGGTACCTTCTACACGACGGTCTTACTGGGACATGCAGGTATACCTCTTTTAAGTCTAAAGTCACCAGCCAAGCATTCTTGCCCAGCATGGGCAGAAGCTGTTGCAAAGTGAGAATTTTGGAATGTCCAGGTACGTGTTCAAAATCGATAAATCCAGTATTGGCCGCCAGGCCTTGTTTTTTTCTGGGTACCAAGAGCAGTCTTAAGTAAAAACCTTGTCCTTTTTCCTGTTCTGGTACTGCCTGAATGGCCACCATATCCATGAGGGACGTAACCTGTTTCTGTGCCACTGCCCATTGTTTTTTTGGCAGGTCTGGCCAACCATTTGTCATTGGCAGAGTGTGGAAAGGGAATCTGTATCCCTGTGATACTATGTTCAGTACCCACTTGTCCTGGGTTATTAACTGCCAATTTTGAGCAAAAAGTGCTAATTTTCCCCCTATGGGTGCTGCCAAAAGTTAAGTGCTTGGTGTAGGCAGAGGGAGGTCATTGGGATTGCTTTCTGTAGGCTTGCGCTTTTATCTCCTCCAGATTTGGAGGTGGATGCGCCCCCATTGCTTTGACCTGTATGAATCTTGAGCCTGGTAACTGGAACCCTTAGGGCGTCTGGATTTGCCCCTTTGAGCTCTGTTTGACACAGGAAAGGACCAATTTTTTTGTAGACCAGTGTCTACTGAATCTAGGTGGCTGCACGTGTAAGAAATCTTTAACAGTTTGCATAGACTTAGCTTTGTCTTCTATTTTCTTTAAAACCTCTTCTGCCTTAATACCAAACAGAGAATCATGCTGTAAAGGTTCATCTAGTAATTTAGCTTTAACATGATCAGGCAAATTTTGTTCCTTTAACTAGGCATGCCTCCTAATCACAGATCCAGTAATTGCAGCCTTGCAAGAGGCCTCTAAAGAATCAAAACCACATTGCAAGGTATGCTTTCCAACTTGTTCAGCTGCATGCAATAATTCCTGCAATTCCTTATTTTCTGCACATTCTGAAATCAACATCATTTTCTGTTTCAGAATCCCATAACATGTTGTTGGTACTTTAGCATATGAAATTGACAGTTTAAGGCCCTAACTGCCAAGGTTGCAGATGTATAAACGTTTTTTCCACATCTGTCCAGCGCCCTTGAATCTCTGTTGGAGGGGGTAGGGTTTTTTGCTGTTGAGGCCTTAACTCCCTTTGGACCCTGTGAAATAGTTTCAGGATCAGCAGTGGGGTTTCAAAATAAAAATTGATGAGAGTCAGGGACCCTGTAATACCTGTCAAGCTTACTGGGAGCCGGAGGTAGAGAGTCAGGGGTCAGGCTTGACTCTGAAAAAACATCATCCACAATGTCTAACACAGAGGGAATGGCTAAAGGCTTGTGCTGAGGGAGAAGGAGGAAATCCCTGAGCCCCTTTTTTGATTCTGACAAGTCTTGACTCTCCCAGTGAAAATGCTCCCTCAAAGTATGTAAGGTTTCTCCAAATTAATAATCCTCAGGGGGAGATGCAGATGGAATAGACTCCTCAGCATCAGAATCCTCATAGGGAGGTAAAGATAATTCCTGATCAGAAGAGGAATCAGAAGAAATAGAAACCTGATCTGAAGATTCATAGTCAGTGTCTTGCCTAGGCCTCTTATCTGGAGGGGGATGGGTACCCCTGATCAAGGTAATAAGGTCTTCAGCCATTTTGATCATCTGTTTTTTAGGCATAGAGGCCTGTGCATGTGGCTCAGGTGTCGGTTTTTTAGTTTTAGAAGGTGTCTTTGCCTTTGGTTTTGCAGCTTTCGTCAGTTTGATATAAAAATGTTGAGGTCTGAATACACCCTCAGAAGCCGGTGCCTGCAAAGCGGCTCCGGACACATCCGAGGGAGATGCATCCGTCGGTCCAATACCTTGAGTATCTTGCAGCATGCCAGACTCCACATGGGTGTCGGTAGAGGCCTGCGACTCGAAGGTAGCGGGTATCAGGGGCTGCAGAAGCGCCTGAGTACCGGCGAACAAGCGACTGGCTTAGGACAAGCTTAGTCGTCAGTTTTGGATCCCGACTGCCTTTCTCTGTCCTTTTTTTGGGTTTATGTGCTATCAGACGACATCTCTGGGTATTTAAATCTGTTTCCAAAATACTTAGATGCAAAAATATGCCGACGCTTAATAGTGTGTTGGTTAAATCTAGCACAAAACTGACAGCCAGGCACTTTGTGATCAGGGCCTAGGTAAGGAATACAGTATAAATGGAAATCCTTATGAGGTATTTGCTTCCCACAAGTAATACAATTATTAACTTTTTCTGACATCGGTAAAAATCAAGAAAAAAGTTTCCCCAACGGGGTCCTTAGCTTTAGTGAAGACTTCGGTTCTGAAACTCAAACGCGAATAGTTCAGTAGTTGGCCAACCGGCACTTGCGAAATGCTTCTGCTTCGGGCACCGCGGGGCAAGAAAGACTAAAGAAAATGGCGTCGGCTGCATGTTTTATACCCCTGATGACCTGACGTCATGGAAGAGGAGACAGCAACCGACGCAGGACCCAAGACTTTGGAATTCAGGCCGAATGAGGGCAACCTGCCAGCAGATTACCCAAATGCAATGACTGCAACAGTGAAAAACGAAGATCAAATCTGTTATCAGGAATCATATGTACATAAATGCTTTAATAAAACAAGTATGGCAAAATCATTACAGTGCCCATACTTTATGACTATGGTGAATGGATACATAAAGGTTTCCTTATCTACGGAAAAAGTTCAAACAGATAGTCAGAAGGGACAAAAGCATTTCAAGAGTTTACTATTCCAGAAGCCCAAATATTTTTCATCCTTCATACTACTGCATACTTTGTCAGATTAATTCCATATGCACTCCCAATTTACCTATGCATTTAATAAAAATACTAAAATGGCTTTCCAGCACTACTTTTCTACTTTTTAAATAATGTCTGGAAAAACAAATGAAAGAGGAAAAGATATATGTAACTATGTGCACAGTATAACAAAATCTCATTACAAGCAAAACTTAGTGGGGTCTTTTCAACATTAAGAAGACAGTTAAATATTAAGAAACAAATGTTAAGAAGGGAATTTACGCCGAGTAAAAATTTAAATTCAATCCCACAGAAAACAAGATTTTGTAGTCTACTCCAACTGGTATCACACCACTAAATATACATACTAATGAATCTAATTAGTGTTTTCATACATAAAAGCCAAAATCAGAGCAACCTTTCACAAGTATAGCACTCGCAGTACTCATTATTTTCTCCAAAGAAACCATCACCGTAGTAACAAGATATTTCTTCTCCAGGTTCGATATCTCTCAGAACTTTCACACACGCTGTGTCACGACCAGTTGATACAAACTGGGGGAAAAAAGATGATATAGTTAATATTTTTTTCTTTAAATTAACATTTTTTTTGTTAGTCTCACTGTACATGTTCTTCACATCTGTGTGTATGAATTGTGTATACATACAACTGATTATACATTACAGCTATGTCACCAACTTGTATATACAAAAAAATACGCACTTGTTCAGTGTCTGTTATTATGCATTTTTCTTATGTTTCCATAACTCTATTCCTTTTCAGATGCATTCCCTTTACATACATTACAATCAACGTATTATACAACATCCTTTGTTTTCTTTGTATTGGTAGCATTACTTAAACTGTACCCCTGGACTGAGACTGAAATTGATCCACCGAGGTCATTGGTCTACCACAGTAAACAAATTCAAATAAACACAATGGGGCTACTAAACATTGTGGTCAAATACTCGAATATGGATTACAGTTTCCTAAAGAAAAAGTATTACAGAAAACAGAGTACCCATAATAAATGTACTAAATTATGGGGGGGGGGTGTCAACATATTGATGTAGTTTTACTTTCTTTAACAACCATGACTGAATGCAACTTCAGAATGTGCAAGTCCAGAAGTTCACATCAGTAAACAAAAGTCATGTATGTACCATAATGACAGAGATCTAAAAAGTATGGCTCATCTTCAGTAACCATTTAAGACCAAATGCCACAGGCACTTGGGACTTCATAGCACTTAAAGCTCTCAGATTTTTTTTTTACTCTCTACACCAATCCTAAAATGTACCTAGGATCATGGGAAGTTACTAGGTTATTGGCCCCGAGGCCCCTATAAGCCTAGCCAAGAGTTTAGCCCATGTTAAGACAAGTCAGCACCCAAAGCCCCTGTCCAGCAGGGACACAGGTGGAATCTCAGGGGTGTATTTTCTGTTTCCCATCCAGTTATCCAGGTTGCGCTTAAAAAGGGATAATGAGGTACTCTGCTTGACATGGAGAGGGAGTCTACTCCACAGATGGGGGAGTCTCTGGGACACAAATTTGTCCTGCCAACAAGCCCTATTGATGTCAGAGACCAGGTTGAGGTTGTGCATGCGGGTTACTCGAGTGGAGCTGGACTTGCAGATATGCAGCAGTCCCATCAAGGAGGGGTCTGAGACTGCTTTGTATGCCAGACAGAGAGCACGTCTGAAGAGTCTGTATAAAACTGAGTACAGGGACAGGGTTTTTAGCCTATCTGTGTAGGGTAGATGTTTGAGGCCTTGGATTCTCTTGGTGAGGAAGCTCTGTGATCTCTACAGCTGCTGCATATGCTTTGCAAAGTACATGTCAAAGGGGGCATTGTACTCAATAACTGGCCTTATAAGGGAAGATTACAGGGATGTTATGATCTCCTTGGCCCTGGCTGAGATGCCCTTACTTATGAGGTGGGCCATGTAGAAAGCCTTCTGTACAAAGGAAGCAACATGGTGGTGAAAAGTCAGTCTGCTATCAGCCTAGGTGTCCAAATCCCTCATGACTGACTGCATGCTTAGGATGGTGTTATTGATGTGATATGTGGGGACGTCACGCTCCCCAAACGTGATGATGATGCATCTTTTGGCATTCAGCTTGAGGCCATGTTTCTGGTACCAGTCATTTGAGTGAGACCCTCTTGGAGGACCTCCATATCACTTGGGGAATTGAGGACTGGGATCAACTTGCAGTCATCTGCAAACTTGGTCAGCCATAGCCCACTGGTTTTGGCCTGCACCTCATAGAAGTACATCCCGAACAACAGAGACCCTAAGACTGATCCCTGGGGTACGGCGCTCGTTACAGGTCTACTGCTTGAGGTGGTTTCCCCTATTTTGATTAGGTGGGTTCTATCAGTGAGCCGGTTTGCAACCCATCTGGTAACATATGGACTGATGCCTAGCTGACAGAGTTTACCTATTATGCCCGACTGGGGAATTGTGTAGAAGTCTTTGGCCAGGTCAAGGTAGGCGGTGTGCACAGTCTTCCCATCATCCATGGCTTTGGTGATGGTCAGCAAGAAGTCTATCAGATTTAACAGACACAACCTCCCCTTGACAAAGCTAAACTGTGTGGGGTCGAGTGTTTGAAGGTTGCCAGTTTCCTTGTTAATGAGATCCATGATAATCTGTTCCATGGCATTGCAAATTGGGCTAGTCAGACTGATGGGTCTATAATTTCCTGGATCGGTGGACGTTCCACCTTTGTGTAAAGGGATGACAGTGGCTGTCCTCCACTCAGCTGGGACAAAGCCGGTACTCAGGATTTGGTTGAATAGGGTGCCTAAGTACATGTAGGATGCAGCCTGGTATATTACTGGGTCCCAAGGAGGCTGTATTTTATGCCTTTGAGAGGGCAGTGATGACCTGTTCCCTACAGATAAGGGGAGGGGGCAGGTACTGGAGATTGTCCTGATTTACTGATGGGGGGGGGGTAGGAGGGGTGAATTTTTCGCTGGATCTGTCAGCCAGTGTTGGCTACATCTACAGCATTTGTGTATGTGGTGCCCTTGATCATCAGTTCTGAACAGATCTGGGTGCTTCCTTTGAGATTGCAGACATATGTGAAGGCGGCTTTAAGACCGTCTCTAGTGGATGTGGCCAGTTTGGACTTGAAGCTGGCTTCAGAGGATTTCACTAGTGCTCTTATTTGCTTGTTCAGGGTAAGGAGAGATTGCTTCCAATTGAGCACCTGCTCCTTGTCCTGGACAGCAATTTTTTCCTTTTGTTATATAGTTTATTTATTGCAGATGTCCACCAAGCAGGTTTACTCTTCCTTGCAGAGGATGATTTTGTCCTGTCGGGTAATCCTGATTCCATGCATCTACATAAGTGCTCATACAGTACTTTGGTGTAGATTTGGCCAATGATGCCAGTTCATACAGAGGGGGTGGAGGCTGCGTAGCTGTTTATACCATCCCTCAGGAGGTTGTAATCAGCTTTGGAGAAGATTTGTTTGACTCTAGCTAGAGGGGGGTCAGGGGGAGATGCTCGCTTCAAAAGTGACCACTTTATGGTCATATCTTACCAGGGAGGATGACACTGTAGGGGTGCTGCAGTGGTTATTCATGTTGGTTAATACCAAGTCCGAGATATAATCACTTCTTGTGGGCTATCTGCTAGCTGTTCCAAGACATCTGCATTGATAAAATTGAGGAAATTCAGGCATTTGTGTTCTGCCATGAGTAGTTTTTCAGTCTATGGTTGGGTAGTTAAAGTCACTCAGGATCAGGGTACAGGACTGAATCTTGACAGATCTGAAGAGGTCCAGATAGGTGGAGTGGGCACCTTGAGTCAAACTTGGGGGCCTGTAGCTAGCTATGATTTGAATAGGGGTCTTTGTCAATGGTTAACTGCACCTAGAATGTCTCCTGTGTGTCATACTGTTTGACCAGCCTGGAGGTGTGTGTCTTTAATATACATTGAAACTCCACCTCCTTTGGCTTCGCTACCCACAGTTTGGGGTCTGAATGTATGACAGGATAAGTACCAGCCCTTCTTTGAGGAGTGGGATAGGCAGGAGAGATTGTTGAGGAGGACTGAAAAAGACCTGTGGGACAGAGTCTTCAGCCACGTAGCTCCCCAGAGAGGCCCTAGAAGAGAACATTCCTGAGAATGGTAGAACCAAGCTACAGACCTCAACTGAATATCCAATTTGTAATGTGCTATAAATGTACGAGTAACATAGCCCAAAGCAGCAGTTGCACAAATGCCATCAATGGAGGCTCTGGAGGAAAAAAAAAGCGGTGGAAGTTGCAAGTGCACTGGTAGAATGACTTAAAGTTTGCAGACAAAGACATTCCCTTCAAATTATGCAGAAAAACAAATACAATCAGACCACCATTTAGATAGGGTAGTTTTCAAAACTGGTATGTTTAGCCTGGCTTTTGAAAAGGAAATTAACTGCTCTGTTTTTCTACAAACTTCGGTCCTTTCATTATAGAACCTCAGCTGTCTATGAACATCCAAACACAGCAAAAAATATTCACCGTTAGTAGTAAAGCTCAGAACTATATATAGGCAAGTGAATAATCTGATTCAGGCTAGATTCAGAAACCAGATTTGGAAAAAATATGTGATTAGTCCTAAGGGTAGCCCCGTCCTTGTAAAAAATCAAATACAGAGGAACCAAAGACTGAGCCTGCAACTCTGAAACTCAGCGGGCTGCTGCATCCACCACCACAAAGATAGTTATGCATGACAACAACTTCAAAGAAATAGAAACAGAATGCTCAAAAGGATGGAAGGCTATGGGATCCAAAACTGGAGGGCGTAATAAAAACATACCCTTCAAAAAAACCCTTGGAAATGTTAAGTGAGAGCACTGGCATGTTACCTTTGCCAATGCGGAAATTGGAGATAGCGGCCACCTGCACCTTGATGGTAGAACAGCTCAACCATGGATGAAATGACTCAGTGAGAAAATCAATGATAGCCTTGAAAGGAGCTGAAAAGGGATTTAGATCCCTAAAGGAAGCCCAAATCACAAAGCACTTCCAATTACTAACAGCAAACTTCTGTGTAGAAGGCTTCTGGGAAGAAGAACAAATACTGATAGCTATCAAAGAGCTTGGCATCCCTGACCTTCATGGGAGTTGGAGAAACCATGTAGTTATAGCTTGAGAGTGTGAAGGTCAGGCAATGAAATTCCCATTGTATGGGACATCAACCCTGGAACACGGCTGAGCACCCAGGGTGTATGCTGAAAAGGAGGCCACAGGATGGGGAACCAGACCTGTCAGGGGCAGAACTGTGCAATGAGAATTACAGTCGCTCTGCAAAAGGCTGCTGCTGAAGGAATTTCATTATAAGGGGAGTGGCAGGATATGTATAAAGGAGACCTGGGGACCAAGCATACAGAAGATTGTTCCTAGGGGACTTGCCCCTCAGGAGGAACTAGGGTGTAAAAACTGCTGCACTTCATGTTGGATTGCTTGGCAGGCAGTTCATAGCATGGAGTGCCCCAGCGTCCAAAAATACGAGCTGCAACTGTTGGATTCAGGAATGAATCATGATGGAGAAGGATGGTCTGCTCACACTGTCCGCCAAGATGTTGGATTTTCTTAGGATGTGCTTTGCTATCAGAAACTGCTGAGAGGAGATTACCCATTGCCACACCCTCTTGTCTCCAGACAAAGAGGATACAAACAAGTTACCCTTGCTTCTTCAGGCACCAGATTACTGACGTCATTTGAAAGGACCAAAATCACACCCTTGGGGAGAAGATCCTGAAAGGCTTGTAACTCAAGGTGGACCACCCATCTCCAAGACACTGATGTGAAAACAGGCCTTGATAGAAGACAACATTCATTGAGCCATCTCACCTTCTAAATACTACCCCCCCACACACTCCAGAATGGAAGCATCCTTGTTAACTGTGGCTTTTGCTAGGGTAGAAATAAGGGCCTCCCGGGAGGCACAAAAGGTGACACTAACCACCAGTGCACTGCAGCCTGACAACTGTTTGTAATGGACACCAGGAAATCAAAGGGATGAGTTGCATATAACATTTAGTTGCTAGTGTCCACTGCAAAACCCACATGTGGCATCTCATCAGAATTTCTTACAAATCAATCCAGATTAGACATTACTAGGACTCCTCTCCTTTCTTCTCTGTTTTATGCCTCTCCCATCCTTACTGCACTTAGAAAAACAGAACTTTCCAAACTTGACTCCTGTTGTAATAAAATAACCAAATTCACCACAGACTCCCCTCACAGGTCACACCACTGCTCCTCCCTACAATTAAACTGGTTGGAACTCCCCCATTACCTAACCTATACTCAACTCATTTTTATCTACCACTTAGTAAACCAGCCTGACAGAATCCCAGCATTACAACACTTACTCAAGCCCTATAAAACCACTCGCCACCTCCGATCTACACACAAAAGTTTCCAAAAGGAACAACAGGGCTGGGGATTCCCTCTATTCTCACTATATCTCTAAAATCTGGAACTCTATTCCCCACATATATTAAATGTCACTGACATAACTCAATTCAAGAAATAATTAAAGGACTACTTATATAGCCACTGGATCTGCTTCTGTATCAACCCAGGGTAATAGTTTCCCTGTTTTACTTTCTCCACTATCTTTAACCCCCTACTTTATCGGATATATCTTTTTCTAACCCCCTCCTCTTTCTTATGCACTTTAATTAACCATGACTAATAACCTTTACTTTCTCTCAATTTACACACTATGAAATAACTCTTTAACAATCTGATGTTATTTTTTGTATAAATGTATATTATTTTCTTATCCTATAGATTCGATGTCACATTTAATGATATTAATGAATATTTATACTTACTTCAAAATATTACTGTATTTGCTCCTTTTATGTTACTGCCTATTTAAGTACTGTTTTTATGGAGCTTTTCTCCCTGGGCTTCCACAGAAAATGGGCTCACACCCAGGCTGACTAACTCAGTTAACAAATATAAAATAAATAAGTACCAGACAAACTGATGCTGCCATATGACCCAAGAGCCTCAAGACTAGAGAGTCCAGGGGTTTGTGAATTGGACCAAAAGAGAAGCTTTTGCTCAAAGAGAATTTAGTCTGTGATGTGAAAGTTTTACTGTCTGAGACACCCTATTCAAATAGCAGACCATGAACTCCAAAACCTGAACTAGATGTAGGTTGTACTTTTCATAATTCACTGTGATGCCCAAGGACAGGCATAAACAGAGTAAGGAGTCCTGAGCCTAATCAATGATGCCCTCGTGGAAATGTCAAATAGCCAATTGTCCAGGTATGCAAACACCTGAAATCCCTGTAGCCTTAAGCAAGGCTGCCACAACTACCACACACTTGGTGAACACCTGAGGAGCTGTGGTGAGCCCAAATGGCAGTGCTTGGAATTGATAATGATTGGTCCCCAGCTGAAAGTGATGAAATCTCCTGGAGTGCCTTGCAATTTTTGTTATGATGGGTAGATATCCTTGAGATCGACTGAGCACATCCAGTCATCCTTCCCCAAAAGGGGTACAATGGATTATAGGTTCAAAGGCTGGTACTAGGCTATCAGCCCTAGGGCCTATACAAGCCTAGCCATAACAATTCCCTGGCTATTTCTTCCTACACTATTTACTTCCCTGGACCCCTGTCTAGCAGAGCGACTGACGTGATCCCCGGATTGCACCGTGACCTTCTGGTACTTGGTCTGTTTGATGTAATGTTTAGTCTGCTTAGATCCAAAATTGGTCTGAGGTCCTTATTCTTCTTTGGCACCAAAAATAATTTTGAACAGACCCCCAGATCCTTGATGGTCTGGTGCAACCTCTTGGGTGATTCTGCTCCTCAGCAGTTTCTGAATCTTGACTACTGCCTCTTCTCCGAGGGTGTAGCTCTTCTAGGAGATATTTAATTGGGCCTTCTGATACAAAGAAAAAAAATGCTCCCATATAACCCTCTGGATGTGACTTCTCGGCACTTGCACGTCCAAGGTGATGTCCTCCCAAGTTTCTCAAGAGTCAAGTGACTCCTGACTGCCTCCAGAGAAGGGCAGCCAAGCAATTTGTCAAGTACACAGAAAAAGCCTCCGGGTGAAAGCCCAGAGGAAGCTTTGGTGCTCCAAAACACCACTGCCATATGGGCAATGTACGTTCTGGTTACCCACTCAGCCTCCAAAAAATAGTAACTCCTTCGGAGAAGGTACTTCAGTAGTCCAAGAATGCCAAAAGAGGCACTGTCAAGGGGAGACTTGGGGGAAATGCTGTCCTCCCTTAAGATCAGTATCCGCTGTAAGGAATTTCTCAGTAGAATTTAAGTGCTTCCTTTTGCGTGGTCTGTTCCCCATCACTAGTCTGGATGGGAGAATCCGGAGTAGAAGTGGAAGAGACAGGGGGTGGAGGCCCAGAGGTGTGAGTTGTCCTGGAGCCACTTAATGTGCTGTAGGTCTACACACAGATTGGGGAGAATTTCCAGCTGATACTGACCACTCTCTCTCTTTCACCCGGAGAAAGTCCTCTCTCCACAGCATCAAAAGCTGAAGCAGATGCTTGCCACCCGAAGCCACTACTGCTCTGGTTTGTGGACCCCACAGAAATACCAGTCTCCAAGACCAACCCAACCAGCCAAGATGCTGAGACCAGAGCTGAACTGTCGAGTGCTGAAGCCCTGAGACGTATTGATGAGTCCTGACAACTGGAAAGTCGGAACAGACCCTGAACGCAGGCAACAAACTCTTGGCTCCAGAGTATGCTCAGCTCCAGTGATGCTGGAGTTCAGAATGCCAAGGAAGCGGTCAGTACCTGAAAAGTACAGTTTTGTACCTACCATAAATGTAGATGTCCGATAGGTATGCATCTGCAGTCCTTACATATGGGTTGTCCTGCCTCAGGCAGCCCTTCGGTCGGCCGGATTCCAAAGTCTGGGTCCGGCGTCGGCTGATGTCGCCCCTTTCCCGACGTCAGAGCGCCTGGGATATAAAAGCGTCAGCAGAAGCCATCTTCCTCAGTTTTTCTTGCCCCAGATGCCAGTTGCCCTCTAAGTAAGGCTAAATTTGGAGAGATGAAAAAATTCCAAACATGCACATCAATAAAAACAAATACACCATAAAAGATAACCCCAGATAGCTAAAAAGAGGGATATGTACCCATAGTATACCACAGAGGGGTAGGAGGGAGGGAAAACCTGACTGCAGATGCATATCTATCGGACATCTACATTTATGGTAGGTACAAAACTGTACTATGTCCTTCAAGGATGCATCTGCAGTCCTTACATATGGGTAGAATACCATAGCCAAACTGGGGGAGGTAGGACCTAAGAAAAGGATGGTGTAGCTAACATGCCCTGCAGGACTGCACTAGCAAAGCCTGCTCTGGATCTGGAATATAAGGGCAAATTGTAATGCTTGGAAAATGTATGCACAGAGCTCCATGTAGCAGCTTCTAAAATGTCCTTTGTAGCCACCCCTCTTAAGAAGGCTGTGGAGGTGGCTGTTGCTCTGGTGGAATGAGGCCTTATGTTACCCGGCACAGTTTTTCCATGAAAGGAGTAACAGAACCGAATGCAATTTCCTATTCATTTTGAAATTGTCCATTTGGAAATTGCTTTTCCTTGTACACCAGCAGCATATGCTACAAAGAGTTGGTCAGTTTTTCTGTAAGTCTTAGTTCTGTCCAAGTAGTAGCGCAACTGCCTGTGGATGTCCAAAGTATGCAGAAGTTTCTCTCCTTTATTTTGTGGATTTGGAAAGAAGGTCGGCAGGTGAATTGCTTGGTTCAGTGAAACCCTGGATACCACCTTTGGCATGAAAGTAGGATTGGTTCTCAAAGAGACTCTGTCCTGATGAAAAATGAGGAATGGCTGTAATGCCATGAGGGCCTGTAATTCAGATACTCTTCTTGCTGAGGTTATGGCCAGAAGGAAGGCAGCCTTCCAAGATAGGAATTGTAGTTCTGAAGATGCTGCTGGTTCAAAGGGAGGAAGAGTTAATTTTTCCAACATGAAGTTAAGGTCCCATGTAGGCACTGGTGGTTTCCTTGGAGGGTTGATGTTTTTTTATCCCTCTCAGAAACTGCCTTAGTAGAGGATGAGAGAATACAGGTGGATCAGTGTTGTACTCTGCTGAAATTGCTGAAGCATGAATCTTTATGGAGGAATAAGAAAGGCCATTATGGAGCATTTCAGCCAAGTATTCCAAAATATGTGGAATGCTGATGACTGTCGGATCTTGACCCTTTGTGGTGTTCCAGGTACGAAATCTTTTCCATTTTGCTGAATATGCTTTTCTTGTGGAAGGCCGCCGGGCTTCCATGATGATATCCTGTACCCTCTTGGATAGTTTATCCTGGTGAGGAGTCAAGGTATTTTCCAGGCTGTCAGCTGTAAGGTTTTGAGGCTGGAGTGCAGAGTCTTGTAATTGTGTTGTGTCAGCAGCAGTGGCCATTGTGGTAGAGGCCAAGGTTTCGTGCGTGACATGCTCCTTAACAGTGGGTACCAGTGTTGTCTTGGCCAGTCCGGAGCTATCAGAATTACTTTTGGTTGCTCTGTCCTGATCTTCAGTAAGACCTTGGTCATTAATGGCAGCGGTGGGAATGCATATACTGTTAGAGTGTTCCAGCTGAAGGAGAGGGCGTCCACTTTCCATGCTTGAGGATGGTATGTCCTTGTGCAGAATTTCCTCAGTTGATGGTTGTGGTGGGAGGCAAATAGATCTATGTCCGGCCTTCCCCATGATTGTGTTATCTGTAGAAAGATATCTGGGTGCAACATCCATTCATGTGGATCCATGATGTTTCTGCTCAGGCTGTCCGCCAGTACATTGTCTTTTCCTGGTACGAACTGGGAATGTAGCTCTATATTGAGTTTTAGGCAAAGTTCCCACAGATTCATTGCCAGCCTGCAAAGAGGGTAAGAATGGGTACCTCCTTGCTTGTTTATGTACCACATAACTGTGGTATTGTCTGTCTTTATTAACAGGTGGCCTTGGTGCAGGAAGTGCTTGAAGGCCTCGATGGAATGTATCACTGCCAGCATTTCCTTTTGGTTGATGTGCAGATGCAATTCTTTTTGTGTCCATTGTCCTTGAATGCATTTGCCCTCCATGTGTGCTCCCCATCCATGGTCTGAGGCGTCCGTTGTAACGGTTTGGCTGGTATGTGGCTTGCTGAAAGGCAGGCCCTTGTTTGACTGGCTTGCTTTTGCCCACCACAGGAATTCCTTTTGAAGGCATGGAATGAGGGGGATCAAAGTTTCTAGGCTGTGACTGTGCTGAGACCATAGACTCCTTAGGTACCATTGAAGTTTCCTCATATGCAGCCTTGCTAGTGGAATCAGAAGAATGCAAGATGCCATGAAACCCAGGGCCTGCAGGATTTTCCTTGCAGTACGCTGGGTTTGTGTTGTCAGATTTCTGAAGTAATCTGGTAATTGTGCCTGTTTTTCTTCTGTGAGAAAAGCCATTTGGGTGTTTGTATCCAGTTTTGCACCCAGGAAAATTATTCGTTGGGATGGAACAAGTCTTGATTTCTGAATGTTGACTGTGCATCCCAAGGCCTGTAGTAGTCGGATGGTATAGTTTAAGTGTTTTACCAGTGTTAGCTGGCTGTCCGCTTGTATGAGGCAGTCGTCCAGGTATGGGTATATTTGAATCCCCTGAAGTCTGCAATGTGCAATTACTGATGCCAGGCATTTCGTGAATACTCTGGGCACAGTAGATAAGCCAAAGGGCAATGCTGAGAATTGATAATGCTCTGAACCTGAAAGAAATCTAAGGTGTCTTCTGCAACTTTGTCTGATAGGGACATGCAGGTATGCCTCCTTGAGGTCTAGAGTTACCAGCCAGGACCCCTTGCCCAGCATGGGAAGGAGTTGCTATAAGGTCAGCATTTTGAATTTTGGCACGATGAGGTAAGTATTCAGTGCGGACAAGTCCAGAATAGACCTCCATTGCTTTTCTTTTCTTGGAACAAGGAACAGTCTGGAATAAAATCATTGGCCTTGTTCTGCGAGAGGAACCCTTTCTATTGCTTTCATTTGCAGTAGTTTGGAAATTTGCTTGAAAGCCTCTGCCCTTTGGTTTGGTGGCAGGTTTGGCATGCCTTGTCTTTTTGGTAATGTATGAAAATGGAATCTGTATCCTTTGTCTATTATTTGCAGTATCCATTTGTCCTTTGTAATAATGTGCCAATTTTTTGAGAATAAAGATAGCTTTCCGCCCAAAGGTGCTTCCAATTGAGCCCTGGTTGGCGGGGTCAAAGTCAAGCCATTGAGATGATCCTTGTGTAGTAGTTGTAGGCCCTGCAGTACCTCTCTGGTTAGGATGCTGCCGTTGACGTCCTCTGTAGGAGCCTCGAGCTTGCCCTCTACCTCTGGCACGCCTGTTCCTGCCTCTGAGATCTGGCTGTGTCCGGAAAGGACCAATTCTTAGAAGGCCAATTTCTGCTGAATCTTGGTGGTTGGACCTGGAGAAAATCTTTGACTGTTTGTACTGATTTAGCCTTTTCCTCAAATTTCTTTAAGACCTCTTGAGCCGTATAGCCAAATAATTTTTGCTTTTTCAGTGGAGCATCTAGAAGCTTTGCTTTAACATGATCTGGCAGAGTTTGTTCCTTCAGCCAAGCATGTCTACGTATGACTGCACCTGTCATTGCTGACCTACATGAAGCTTCCAATGCATCATAACCACACTGCAAGAAATGGTTGCTAACCTGCTGGGAATTATGTACCAGATCCTTAAGTGCCTTGCGATCTAGGGGTTCAGGCGAAGATATTTTTTTTATGCAATTCATCTAACAAATACTCTTGGTACTGTATCATATGGAATTGACAATTTAATGCTCTCATAGAAAGAGTGGAAGAAGTATACACTTTTTTACCCCATCTCTCTAAAGCCCTGGACTCCCTTTCAGAAGGAAGTGGGTTTTTAGTAATGGTGGTTGCAACCCATTTAGGGCCCTGGGAAATAGTTTCTGGGTCAGCAGAGTGGCCCTTGTAAAGGAAATGATGAGAGTCTGGGACCCTGTAGTACCTGTCGGGCTTGACAGGAGCCGGAGGAAGGGAGTCAGGGGAAATGCTTGACTCAGAGTACACATCATCAATGACATTTAAAACAGGAGGGATAGCCAAAGGTCTATGCTGAGGTAAATGCAAAAAAGTCCTTAACCTCTTCCTGGAATCAGAGAATTCCTGGCCCTGTCATTTGAAATGCTCTCTCATGGAGTGAAGGGTCTCCCCAAAGGACAGCTCTTCAGGAGGGGAGGCCGAGTGAATAGATTCCTCTGCATCAGAATCCTCGTAGGCCGTAAAGGCCTCCTCCTGGTAGTCTGATAGGGCAGAGTCATCTGAGGCCTCATCAGAAGACTGGGGATCTGAGTGCTCAACCCTGGGCCTTTTGTCTAGAGGAGGTTGAGAGCCCCTGTCCGGATGTGGCTGAGATCCCCTAATTAAGGAGATAAGGTCCTCAGCTAAACTTAAAATCTGTGAACCGGTAGTGGATCCCTGAGGAATAGCCTTGGGAGGGACAGATTTTGGCTGTTTAGCAGCTTTAGCACGTGTAAATGCCTTAATGGACATGGATACAGGAGGCCTGGCTGCCCCACGTGCTGGAGTAGTTTTATCTAGAGAAATGGTGCCGGATGCTTCCGGAGCACCGGTTTCAGAGGGGAATTCTATGACCGACTCAGAGGTGGCCTCCGGGACCGAGGCTGTCGATTGTGCGGTTTTGTCAGTCGGAAGCACCAAAGATTCGGTTTCAGCAGAGACCGAGACACTCGCGGTAGGCCTAGGCGTGGTTTCGGCCGAAACCACGGTCCGCGTGTGTCGGTCCTTGTCCTTCCGTTTTTTGGGTAAATGAGGAGTCGGAAGCTCCAACGGCATATTGTAACAGTAACTATCCCCAAAAAATTCCTCTGCAAACTCCGCCCGGCGCCTAAGAGTGCATCTATTGAAGGAAGCACAGGCAGCGCAGGCCGAGACGTCGTGGTGTGGGCCTAAGCAGGGGAGGCAGTAAGAGTGGAAATCCTTATGAGGTATTTGTTTCCCACAATTTAAACAATTATTAACTTTAACCGTTTGATCTGACATCGGCTGAGGCAAGAAAGAGTCCCCAATGGGGTACTTAGCTTTCCGAAGTCTTCGGTTAGCTGAATTTACAGGAGCTGGCCGACCGGCACTTGCGAACTGCTTCTGCTTCGGGCACCGCACGGCAAGAAAGACTGAGGAAGATGACGTCGGCTGACGCTTTTATATCCCAGGCGCTCTGACATCGGGAAAGGGGCGACATCAGCCGATGCCGGACCCAGACTTTGGAATCCGGCCGACCGAAGGGCTGCCTGAGGCAGGACAACCCATATGTAAGGACTGCAGATGCATCCTTGAAGGACATCAGCCAAGACTGTTGGAGCCAACTCAGTTGGTGGCGAAAGTGCCAGGCCTGTAAACCCCATTCCCAGATGGAGGAAAAGGACTGAGACAAAGCCTCAGGCACCAGGGAGAAGCCCTAGCTGTATCTGGGCTTGCAAAAAGAAAGTACAGTTGTGTACACTTACAATAAATGCAGATGTTCGAGTGTATTCACTGTTGCAGTCATTACATTTGGGTTATCCTGCTGGCAGGTTGCCCTCAGTCGGCCTGAATTCCAAAGACTTGGGTCCTGCGTCGATTGCTGTCGCCTCTTCCCTGATGTCAGGTCGTCGGGGGTATAAAAGATGCAGCCGACGCCATTTTATTCAGTTTTTCTTGCCCCAGATGTCAGGTGCCCCCAAAAGGGTAGGCGAAAATTATGTAAATAAAACATACATGCACCAAAATAAGCTTTGCCTTCATCTATAAGCAAATAGACCACCTAGGTTGTTTAGATTAGAGAAGTAAAGATAAGTTCCAGCAAAAATAAGGGGGATGGCGGGTGGGTAACCTGGACTGCAACAGTGAATACACTCGAACATCTACATTTATGGTAAGTGTACACAACTGTACTATGTTCTTCGCGTTTCACTGCTGCAGTCATTACATTTGGGTAGAGTCCCAAAGCTATGGTTGGGGGACTGGAGCTAAACAGCATTCAGAGCGACTATGAGGCCCTGCAGAACTTCAGTGGCAAAGCCTGCCCTGGCTTTTGAGTAAAGAGGCAGATTGTAATGTTTTGTAAAGGTATGCACTGAACTCCAAGTAGCAGCCTCTAAAATGTCTTTGGTTGGTACTCCCCTGAGAAAAGCTGCAGAAGTGGCTGCAGCTCTGGTTGAATGCGGCCTAATGCCCTTAGGCACTGGTTTGCCATGCTGTGAGTAGCAGAAACGAATGCAGTTACCTATCCACTTTGAAAGAGTCTGCTTTGAGATGGCCTTTCCTTGTGATCCTGCAGCATATGCCACTAGTAGTTGCTCTGTCTTTCTGAAAGCTTTGGTTCTGTCCAAGTAGAAGCGTAGCTGTCTGTGTATGTCCAAGGAATGCAGAATTCTCTCCCCCTTATTCTGTGGGTTTCGATAAAAAGTAGGCAGATGAATAGTTTGGTTAAGGGCCACACTCAGAGAAACCCTGCCTGGATTAAAAATGATAAAAGGTTCCACAGCCATGAGTGCCTGTAGCTCTGAGACTCGTCTTGCAGAGGTTATTGCTAGGAGCAGAGCTGTTTTCCAAGATAAAAACTTTACATCAGCTGTAGCAGCTGGCTCAAAAGGAGGCAGGGTGAGTTTTTCCAAAACATAATTGAGGTCCCATGCTGGTACTGGTGATCTCCTTGGAGGCCTCAAGTTTTTCGCTCCTCTGAGGTACTGCCTTAACAAAGGATGAGAAAAGATTGGTGGCTCTGTATTGTAATGAGCCGAAATGGCAGAGGCATGAATTTTAATTGATGAAAAGGATAGGCCTTTGTCCAGCATCTCAGTTAAGTATTGCAAAACCTGAGGAATATTTGGTACAGCTGTGTCAATTCCTTGTGCCTGGTTCCAAAAGCACAGAATCTCTTCCATTGTCCAGCGTAAGATTTTCTGGTACTAGGCCTTCTGGCCTCCAAAGCGACATCCATTACAGCTTTAGTGAGAGGTGTGTTTTGTACCACTACATTATCCGCCATGCTGCCAGATTTAAGGTCTTTAGTTGGCTGTGCAGGATCTGATTGTTTTGTTGGGATAGTAGATGAGGTATTTGAGGCAAGGTCCAAGCCGGGCATTGAGACAAGTTCCTTAGAAATGGATACCAGTGCTGGTGGGGCCAGTCTGGGGCAATCAGCATCATCTTTGGCTTCTCTTGTCTGACCTTTAGGAGTACCTTGGGGAGGAGAGGCAGTGGAGGAAAGGCACATATTGCCAAGCCTTTCCAGATAAAAGATAGGGCGTCCACTTTCCATGCTTGTCTGTGATAAGTCCTTGTGCAGAATCTTTTTAGTTGGTAGTTGTGAGGAGAGGCAAATAGATCTATATCTGGGCATTTCCCATTTCCTTGTTATCATGCTGAAGACTTGTGCATCCAATTTCCACTCGTGGGGATCCATGAGGTTTCTGCTTAGTTCATCTGCCAAAGTATTTATCTTTCCTGGCAGGAATTCTGCCTTCAGATGTACTTGGTAAGTCAATGCCTTATCCCACAAAGTCATGGCTAGTCTGCAAAGGGGGTAAGAATGAGTGCCTCCCTGCTTGTTTATATACGACATGACTGTGGTGTTGTCTGTCTATCAGTAGTTGTCCCGGATGAAGTAGGTCCTTGAAGGCTGTTAGGGCATTCTGAACAGCTAGCATCTCTTTTTGATTGATATGTAGATGCATTTGGTTTGCGGACCATGTGCTTTGAATACATCTTCCTGCCATGTGGGCCCCCCAGGCATAATCTGATGCATCAGTTGTTAATGTCTGCCTGGCTGGGGGTAAAGTGAATGGCTGTCCCTTGTTCTGGTGACAAGCCTTCGCCCACCAATGAAACTCCTGTTGCAGGCAGGGAATGAGGGTAATTATTGTTTCCAGCCTGTGGCAATGTTGAGTCCAAACACTTTTTAGGTACCATTAAAGTTTCCTCATATGCAGTCTCGCATATGGAATTAGTAGAATGCAGGATGCCATGAAGCCCAAAGCCTGCAGAATTTTTCTTGCAGATAAAGCACAGCTGTGTACCTACCATAAATGTAGATGTTCGAGTGTATTCACTGTTGCAGTCATTACTCTTGGGTTATCCTGCTGGCAGACTACCCTCAGTTGGCCAGAACTCCAAAGTCTAGGTCCTGCGTCGGTTGCTGTCGCCTCTTCCCTGACGTCAGTGCGCCAGGGGTATAAAAGATGCAGCAGACACCATTTTCTTCAGTTTTTCTTGCCCCAGATGTCAGATGCCCCCAAACTGGTAGGCTGAAAAATATGCCAATAAAACTGCATGCACAAAAATAACATTTCCTTTATCTACAAGCAAATACACCAAATAGGTTGTATAAGATAGAAAAGTGCAGATAAGTCCCAGCAAAGAAAAGGGGGATGGTGGGTGGGTAACACGGACTGCAACAGTGAATACACTCGAACATCTACATTTATGGTAGGTACACAACTGTACTATGTTCATCGTGTTTCACTGTTGCAGTCATTACTCTTGGGCTGAATCCCAAACCGGAGGATGGGTGACTGGGCTAAACAGGATTAGGAGAGGCTATGAGGCCCTGCAGAACTGCAGTGGCAAAGCCTGCTCTGGACTTAGAGTAAAGAGGTAAGTGGTAGTGCTTTGTGAAGGTGTGCACTGAACTCCAAGTTGCAGCCTCTAAGATTATCTTTGGTTGGTACTCCTCTGAGGAAGGCTGCTGCTCTGGTGGAATGAGGCCTAATGCCCTTAAGCACTAATTTGCCATGTTGAAAATAGCAGAAACGGATGCAATGGCCTATCCATTTAGAAATAGTCTGTTTTGAGATAGCCTTTCCTTGTGATCCTGCAGCATATGACACAAAGTTGCTCAGTCTTTCTGAAAGCTTTTGTTCTGTCCAAATAGAAGCGTAACTGCCTGTGTATGTCCAAAGAATGCAGAATTTTCTCACCCTTGTTCTGTGGATTTGGATAAAAGGTAGGCAAGTGAATGGTTTGGTTAAGGCCACACTGGACACCACCTTAGGCATAAATGTAGGGTTTGTCCTCAGAGTAATCCTGTCTGGATGAAAAATGATGAAAGGTTCCACAGCCATGAGTGCTTGTAACAACGAGACTCGCCTTGCAGAGGTTATAGCTAGGAGCAGAGCTATTTTCCAGGATAAGAATTTTATATCTGCTGTTGATGCTGGCTCGAAAGGAGGCAGTGTAAGTTTTTCCAAAACATAATTGAGGTCCCAGGCCGGAATTTGTGCTCTCCTTGGAGGCCTAATGTTTTTGGTCCCTCTGAGGTACTGCCTTATTAAAGGATGAGAAAAGATAGGTGGTTCCATATTGTAATGGGCTGAAATGGCAGAGGCATGAATCTTAATTGATCAGAAAGAAAGGCCTTTGTTCAGCATCTCAGGTATTGTAAAATCTGAGGGATATTTGGTACACACGTGTCAATGCCTTGTTCCTGGTTCCAAGCACAGAATCTCTTCCATTTTTCTGCATAAGATTTTCTGGTACTGGGCCTCCTGGCCTCCAAGATAACATCCATAACAGCTTTTGAAAGAGGAGTGTTCTGAATGGCTACATTATCCGCCATGCTGCTAGATTTAAGGTCCTGAGTTGGCTGTGCAGGATCAGATTGTTTTGCTGGGTCAGCAAGTAAGATGTTTGAGGCAATATCCATGCTGGACATTGAGAAGAGCTCTTTAGGATTGGGTACCAGTACCATTTTTGGCTTCTCTTGTCTGACCTTTAGGAGTACCCTGGGAAGGAGAGGCAGTGGGGGAAAAGCATATACCGTTAGATTTTTCCAGCTGAAGGATAGGGCGTCCACTTTCCATGCTTGCTTGTGATAAATCCTTGTGCAAAGTCTCTGCAATTGACAGCTGTAAGGGGAGGCAAATAGATGTCTGGGCATCCCCATTTCCTTATTATCATGCTGAAGACTTGTGGATCCAGTTTCCATTCATGGGGATCCATGAGGTTTCTGCTTAGTTCGTCTGCCAGAGTATTTGTTTTTCCTGGCAGAAATTGTGCTTGCAGGTGAACTTGAAAAGCAAATGCTGTGGCCCATAAGGTCATTGCTTGTCTGCAGAGGGGGTAGGAATGTGTACCTCCCTGCTTGCTTATGTACCACATGACCGTAGTGTTGTCTGTCTATCAGTAACTGTCCTGGATGAAGCAGATCCTTGAAAGCTGTCAGGGCATTTTGAACAGCTAACATCTCTTTTTGATTAATGTGAAGATGCATCTGGTTTGCAGGCCATGTGCCCTGAATGCATTTTCCTGCCATATGGGCCCCCCAGGCATAATTTGATGCATCCGTTGTCAGTGTCTGTCTGGCTGTGGGTAAACTGAATGGCAGACCCTTGTTGTGGTGACAGGCTTCTGCCCACCATTGAAACTCCTGTTGCAGGCAGGGAATGAACGCAATTACTGTCTCCAGGCTGTGGCAATGCTGAGTCTAAACACTTTTTAGATACCAATGTAGTTTCCTCATATGCAGTCTGGCATATGGAATTAGTAGAATGCAGGATGCCATGAAACCCAAGGCCTGCAGGATTTTCCTTGCAGATAAGCGGGTTTTTGTTGCCAATTTCTTGAAGTAAGTAGTCAGCTGCTTTTGTTTGGCATGAGATAAGCCATCTGGGAAGTTGTATTTAAGCTTGCACCCAGGAATATTATCTCTTGAGAGCGGACTAGTTTTGATTTCTTTTTGTTTACTGTGTACCCTAGGCCAATTAGTAATATTTTTACAAACGCCAGATGCTTTAGAAGAATGTCTTTGTTCTCTGCTTGAATTAAGCAGTCGTCCAAGTAGGGATATATTTGGACTCCTTTTTGTCTGCAAAATGCAATTACCGGTGCCAGGCATTTTCTGAAGAACCTGGGCGCAGTAGATAACCAAAGGGCAGTGCAGAGAATTGGTAATGCATTGAGCCAGCTATGAATCTGAGGTATCTTCTGCAAGATTGTCTGATTGGGACATGCAGGTATCTACAATGTCTAGAACAGGTGGAATAGCAAGGGGTCTGTGCTGAGGAAGTAGCAGAAAGTCTCCGAGCCTTTTCTTAGATTCAGAATAATCTTGGCTCTCCCAGTGGAAATGCTCCCTCATGGTATGCAGGGTTTCCCCAAAAGAATAATCCTCAGGAGGAGAGGCTGAAGGAATGGATTCTTCAGCATCAGAATCCTCATAGGGACGCATGGAGTAATCCAGTTCAGAAGAGGAATCAGAGGAAATAGAAACCTGATCAGAAGAATCATACTCTCTCTCTTGTCTAGGCCTCTTATCAGGAGGGGGATGGGAGCCCCTGATCAAAGTAATTAGGTCTTCGGCCATTTTGAGCATCTGTTTTTTAGGCATGGAAGTCCGAGTAGGAGAATGCTGTACTTGTTTCTTTGTCTTTAGAGCTGCTTTAGTCTTTGAAGCTGAAGATGGCTTAATATATAGTTGTGTAGGTCTGAAGACACCCTCAGAAGCCGAAGCCTGCTCAGCGGCTCCGGACCCATCTGAGGGAATGAATTCAGTGTCTCCAATACCTTGAGTACCCAAAGGCCCAGTCGGCACACGTGGGAGTCGGAAGCAGCCTGTGGCTCTGAGGTAGCAGGCGTCAGGGACTGCGAAAGCGCCTCACTGAGAACCGGCGACTTGCTTAGCAGAGGCTTCGTCGTCAGTTTTGGACCTCGGATGCCTATCGTTTTTTTTGTCCTTGCGTTTTATTAAACTCCGGTTGTCGGCTGGTCCGGCGGCATTATATAATTAAATCTTCGGCCAAAGTAATGAAATGCAAAATCGAACCAACGCTTGATAGTGCCGACACTAGCAATGTTGTGATCAGGGCCTAGGCAAGGAATACAATAAGAGTGAAAATCCTTATGAGGTATTTGCTTCCCACAAGAAATACAATTGTTAACTTTTTCTGACATCGGTCTGGAGCAAGAAAAAATTTCCCCAACTGGGTACTTAGCTTTAATGAAGACTTCGGTTCTGAAATTCGGATTTGAAAATCTCAGGAGTCGGCCGACCGGCACTTGCGAACTGCTTTTGCTTCGGGCACTGCGTGGCAAGAAAGACTGAAGAAAATGGCGTCAGCTGCATCTTTTATACCCCTGGCGCACTGACGTCAGGGAAGAGGCGACAGCAACCGATGCCGGACTTAGACTTTGGAATTCTGGCCAACTGAGGGTAGCCTGCCAGCAGGATAACCCAAGAGTAATGACTGCAACAGTGAAAAGTACAGTTTTGTACCTACCATAAATGTAGATGTTCGAGGATCCACATTGCTGCAGTCCTAACTATTGGGTAGTCCGCTGTCCAGTCGGCCCGAATACCAAAGTATATATTGCTGACGCCGGTCAGGGCGCATTAGACTGACGCCAGTACGTCAGGGTACTAATGCGCATGACCGACGTCATATCCTCAGTCTTTTCTTGCCCCAGATGTCAGAAGACCCTGAAAAGCTAAGGCCAAAAAGTACAGTTTTGTACCTACCATAAATGTAGATGTTCGAGGATCCACATTGCTGCAGTCCTAACCATTGGGGTAGTCCGCTGTCCAGTCGGCCCGAATACCAAAGTATATGGCTGACGTCGGTCAAGGCGCATTAGACTGACGTCAGGACGTCAGGGTACTAATGCGCATGACCGACGCCATATCCTCAGTCTTTTCTTGCCCCAGATGTCAGAAGACCCTAAAAAGACAAGGCCTAAACCAAAAACACCAAAAAAAACCCCTGCACCAAACATATATACAATATATACAAATTTACAAGAATATAGCCTAACCCACACCACCACCCCTAAACACAGAGGGAAGGAGGGAGTATTGACTGCAGCAATGTGGATCCTCGAACATCTACATTTATGGTAGGTACAAAACTGTACTATGTTCTTCATTCCACATTGCTGCAGTCCTAACCATTGGGTAGAATCCCAAAGCAGAGGTAAGGGAGGCTGGCAAATCATAAGGAAGCAGGAGCTGTCAACATGCCTTGCAAAATAGCTGTGGCAAAACCAGCCCTAGATTTAGAGTAGAGAGGAAGGTGGTAATGCTTAGAGAAAGTATGTACTGAACTCCAAGTAGCTGCCTCCAAAATATCCTTAGTTGCCACCCCCCTTAGAAATGCTGTAGAAGTGGCAGTAGCCCTAGTGGAATGAGGCCTAATCCCAGCTGGAATCTCCTTGCCATGATGGGAATAACAAAATGAAATGCAAAACCCAATCCACTTAGAAATAGTTTGCTTAGACACAGGCTTGCCCTGAGAACTCAAAGCAAAAGAAACAAACAACTGCTGAGACTGCCTGAAATCCTTAGTCCTGCTTAAATAATAACGTAACTGCCTATGTACATCCAAAGTGTGCAAAATCTTTTCTCCCTTATTTTGGGGATCTGCATAGAAAGTAGGCAAATGAATAGTTTGGTTTAAAGCCACACTAGAAACCACCTTAGGCATAAAGGAAGGATTAGTACGTAATGATACCCTATCCTTATGGAAAATCAAAAGGCTCTACTGCCATAAGGGCCTGCAACTCAGAAACCCTTCTTGCAGAAGTAATAGCCAACAAAAAGCAGTCTTCCATGACAAGTATTTCAATTCAGCAGTAGCCGCAGGCTCAAAAGGTTGTAGAGTAAGTTTTTCCAACACAAAATTGAGATCCCAAGCAGGAGTAGGAGCTCTACGGGGGTCTTATATTCTTTGCCCCTCTAAGAAACTGCTTGAACAAAGGATGCGAAAACAATGGAGGGTCACAATCATAGTGAGCTGAAATTGCTGCAGCATGAATCTTAATGGAAGAGAAGGACAAACCTTTGTCCAATAACTCAGTAAGATATTGAAGAGCCACACTCAAATTAGGCTCAGAAATCTCCAAATTCTTTGCTGCACTCCAAAATAAAAATCTCTTCCATTTTTCTGCATACACTTTCCTTGTACTAGGTCTTCTGGCTTCCATAATCACATTTAAAACTTGTTGAGGAAGTTGAGACCTGCTGTGGTTCAAAACAGAATATGCCATGCTGTTAGATGAAGAGAGTGAAGCTTGACATTGAGCAGGTGACCGTCCTTCTGAGATAACAGGTGTGGAATCAAAGGTAAAGGCCATGGAGGCTTCCTTACCAGACTCCTTAGTAGTGGGTACCAGTGTTGCCGAGGCCAATCTGGAGCTATTAAAATCATCCTTGGCTTGTCTTGTCTGACCTTTAGGAGCACCTTTGGGAGAAGAGGCAGAGGTGGAAAGGCATACACATGAAGATTTTTCCAACTGAAAGAAAGAGCATCCACTTTCCAAGCTGTATGATGAAACCCCTTTGTGCAAAACTTTGGCAGCTGGTGGTTCAGTGGAGAAGCTTAACAGATCTATGTCTGGAGTTCCCCATGACACTGTCAATTTCTGAAATACATGAAGATCCAGTTTCCACTGTGGGGATCCATGATTTGCCTGCTTAACACATCTGCTAAGGAGTTCTGTGCTCCGCAGAAACCTTGCCTGAAGAGTTAGTTGCAAGCTGAGCGCAGTCTCCCATAAAATCATTGCTTGCCTGCATAGAGGATAAGAATGTGTTCCCCTTGTTTGTTGATGTACCACATGACAGTTGTGTTGTCTGTTAGAATCAACACCTGCCCAGGAAGAAGTAACTCCTTGAAAGCCATTAATGCAAACTGGACTGCTAACATCTCTTTCATGTTGATATGTAGATGCTGTAGTCTGGCAGGCCACTTGTCTTGTATCCACTTTCCATTTAGATGAGCTCCCAAGCAATGTCCGAGGCATCTGTCGTTAAAATCTGACTCGCCTCTGGCCGGGTCACAGAGAGTCCCTTGTTTAGGTGACATTCCTGAGCCCACCACAAAAATTCTTTTGAATGCAAGGTATTATTTGAATGACAGTGTCCAAATCCTGGCAGTGCTGTGTCCACACATTTTGAGATACCATTGCAGCTTCCTCATATGCAGTTTGGCATTGGGAAGCACCAGAATACAAGATGCCATGAACCCTAAGGCTTGAAGGACTGTCCTTGCAGTCAGCCCGGACTGAAGAGATAGTTGATGGAAGTAACTGGAAAGATTCTGTTGTTTGTCCGGGGTAAAAAGGCCATCTGGGCTGCTGTATTCAGTCTCACACCCAGAAAGCACATGTCTTGAGAGGGTACTAGACTGGACTTTATTTCGTTCACAGAATACCCTAGGCATCTTAGCACTGCTATGACATATTCCAGATGCTGTAGAAGGTCTTCCTTTTCTTGAGCCAGAATCAGGCAGTCGTCCAAGTAAGGATAGATTTGAATTCCTTTTAGCCTGAAGTAAGCTATCACTGGAGCCAGAACTTTTGTGAATACTCTGGGCGCAGTAGATAAGCCAAAGGGCAATGCAGAGAACTGATAATGAGAATTTCCAGCTCGAAAACGCAGATACTTCCTGCAACTTAGTCTTATAGGCACATGAAGGTAAGCTTCCTTGAGATCTAAAGTTACCATCCAATGATCTTTGCCCAGCAGAGGTAAAAGCTGTTGTAACGTCAACATCTTGAACTTGGGAATATCCAGATAAGTGGTGAGGATAGATAAATCCAAAATTGGTCTCCACGTGTTCCCCTTCTTTGGTACCAGGAACAGGCGAGAATAAAATCCTAGGCCCCTTTCTGGTACAGGGACTGGCTGAATGGCCCCTATTTGGAGTAACAGAGAAATTTGCTTGTGAGCCTCTTTCCTTTGTGGAGGGGGAACGTCTGGCATGCCTTTGAAAGGGGGCAATGTATGGAAATAAAACCTGTAACCGTGGTGAATGATATCCAACACCCATCTGTCTTGAGTGATTAAATCCCAATTTTCTTTGAAAAGAGACAGTCTTCCTCCCAAAGGAGCTGCCAGACGAGAATCTACTGGCAGCTGAAAAGGCAGGTCATTGGGTCTGTTTACGAAAGGACTGACCCCTGCCCTCACCAGAAGTCTGAGCAGGTGAACCCCTGTTCTAGGCCTAAAAGAACCTTGAGCTCTGCCCCTACCACGCCTGGACCTACCCCTAGACTGAGAATCATAAGCAGGATATGTCCATCCCTTAGTAGGCCAATTTCTACTAAACTTCGGTGGCTGCACCTGCAAAAATCTTTAACAGTTTGCATAGACTTAGCTTTGTCCTCCATTTTCTTTAAAACTGCTTCCACAGGCGAACCAAATAACACATCAGACTGTAAAGGAGCATCCAAAATCCTAGTCTTAACATGCTCTGCTAAATTCTGATCCCTCAACCAGGCATGCCTGCGAAGAACAGAACTAGTGGCAGCCACCCTCGAGGAGGCCTGCACAGCATCAAAACCACATTGCAAAGAATGCTTACCCACTTGTTCAGACACATGAACTAAATCCAGCAACTCTTTACACTCTATACCTTCCGCCAAAGCATCCACCTTAGATTTCAATTGTGAAAGGAGATAATTTTGATATTTTAGCATGTGAAACTGACAATTCAACGCCTCATGGCTAAAGTGGAAGAAGTATACACTTTCTTTCCCCACCTATCCAAAGCCCTTGCCTCTTTATCAGTGGGAACAGGATTTTTAACAACAGAGGCCTTAACACCTTTAGGCCCCTGAGAAATAGTTTCGGGTCTGCCCTAGGACTCTTAAACAGATACTTATGAGCTTCAGGCACCCTATAGTACCTATCAGGTTTAACAGGGCAGGAGGCAAAGAATCAGGGTTCAGGGAAGCCTCTGCAAAAACATCTTCCACCACATTCAACACAGGAGGTATAGCTAAGGGCCTATGCTGGGGTAAAATAAGAATTCCCTAAGCCTTTTCCTGGAATCAGAGTAATCTTGGCCTTCCCATTTAAAGTGCTCCCTCATGGAATGCAGAGTCTCTGAAAATGAGAAATCCTCAGGAGGAGAAGCTGTAGGAGTGGAATCATCCACATCAGAATCAGAATAAGGAGGAAACTCCTGCAAGTCTTCCGAGAAGACTCAGAAGCCTCTGAACACTGTTCAAAACTCTCAAACTCAGGTTCCACCCTAGGCCTCTTATCAGGAGGGGCATAGAGCCTCTAATCATAGTAATTAAATCTTCTGCCATTTTAAGCATATGTTTCTTAGGCACAGAACCTGAAGTGCTAGGAGAAGCCCCCACTGAAGCTAAACTTGGCCTACCTCTCAAAGAAGTTTTGGAAACAGAAGGAGAGGCTCTAACTACCTTGGGAAGAGAGGGAAGAACAGTCACCTGAGAAGCCCCCTCTGCCTGGCCTACCTCCTGAGAGGGCACATCCTGTAACAGTAAAGTCTCTGCCTGAGACTCCAAAGAAACTCCTGGCAAAACCTCTGGCTCCACTGAGTTTCTAAAGAACCGACGTCCGGGACTGCCGGTTCATCAACCCTAGGCTTTGCTGTTTTGTCTTTGCGCTTTTGACGAAGCGGGCGCCGGAGCATCCGACGGCATTTTATAATTACAACGCTTCCCAAACACCAACCTGGCACAGTCTAACCTTCTCTTAATTGTGCGTTTGTTAAATCTAGCACAAGAGCGCAACCAACAACGCCGTGCTCAGGCCCTAAACAAGGTATACACAAAGTATGGTAATCCCTATGAGGTATCTGCTTCCCACAAGAAATACAGTTATTCACTTTTTCTGACATCCGTTAAATACTGAGGCAAGAAAAACCAAAATGTTCCCAACGCGGTACTTAGCCAACTTTGATTCGGTCTGAAACTCCGACTTCGGAAATTTTTCAGAACGCCAACCTGCACTCGCAAAACTGCTTCTGCATCGGACCATGCAGCAAAAAGACTGAGGATATGACGCCGGTCATGCGCATAGTACCCTGACGTCCTGACGTCAGTCTAATGCGCCTTGACCGACGTCAGCCATATACTTTGGTATTCGGGCCGACTGGACAGCGGACTACCCCAATGGTTAGGACTGCAGCAATGTGGAATGAAGAACATCCAAAAATTCCAAACATACCTGCACCAAAAATATGTACAATATATACAAAATTACCAGAATATAACCTCACCTACACAACCACCCTTAAACACAGAGGGAAGGAGGGAGGGTATTGACTGCAGCAATGTGGATCCTCGAACATCTACATTTATGGTAGGTACAAAACTGTACTATGTTCTTCATTCCACATTGCTGCAGTCCTAACTATTGGGTAGAATCCCAAAGCAGAGGTAAGGGAGGCTGGCAAATCATAAGGAAGCAGGAACTGACAACATGCCTTGCAAAATAGCTGTGGCAAAACCAGCCCTAGACTTAGAGTAGAGAGGAAGGTGATAATGCTTAGAGAAAGTATGCACTGAACTCCAAGTAGCTGCCTCCAAAATATCCTTAGTGGCCACCCCCCTTAGAAATGCTGTAGAAGTGGCAGTAGCCCTAGTGGAATGAGGCCTAATTCCAGCTGGAATCTCCTTGCCATGATGGGAATAACAAAATGCAATGCAAAACCCAATCCACCTAGAAATAGTTTGTTTTGACACAGGCTTGCCCTGAACCCAAAGCAAAAGAAACAAACAACTGCTGAGACTGCCTAAAATCCTTAGTCCTGCTCAAATAATAACGCAATTGCCTGTGTACATCTAAAGTGTGCAAAATCTTTTCCCTTTATTTTGGGGATCTGCATAAAAAGTAGGCAAATGAATAGTTTGGTTTAAAGCCACACTAGAAACCACCTTAGGCATAAAGGAAGGATTAGTACGTAAAGATACCCTATCCTTATGAAAAATCAAAAAAGGCTCTACCGCCATAAGGGCCTGCAACTCAGAAACCCTTCTTGCAGAAGTAATGGCCAACAAAAAGCAGTCTTCCATGACAAATATTTCAATTCAGCAGTAGCTGAGGCTCAAAAGGTTGTAGAGTAAGTTTCTCCAACACAAAATTGAGATCCCAAGCAGGAGTAGGAGCTCTACGTGGGGTCTTATATTCTTTGCCCCTCTAAGAAATTGCTTGAACAAAGGATGCGAAAACAATGGTGGGTCACAATCATAGTGAGCTGAAATTGCTGCAGCATGAATCTTAATGGAAGAGAAAGACAAACCTTTGTCCAATAACTCAGTAAGATATTGAAGAGCCACACTCAAATTAGGCTCAGAAATCTCCCAATTGTTTGCTGCACTCCAAAATAAAAATCTCTTCCATTTTTCTGCACACTTTCCTTGTACTAGGTCTTCTGGCTTCCATAATCACATTTAAAACTTGTTGAGGAAGTTGAGACCTGCTGTCTTTCAAAACAGAATATGCCAGGCTGTTAGATGAAGAGATTGAAGCTTGACATTGAGCAGGTGACCGTCCCTCTGAGACAACAGGTGTGGAATCAAGGGTAAAGGCCATGGAGGCTTCCTTACCAGACTCCTCAGTAATGGGTACCAGTGCTGCCGAGGCCAATCTGGAGCTATTAAAATCATCCTTGGCTTGTCTTGTCTGACCTTTAGAAGCACCTTTGGGAGAAGAGGCAGAGGTGGAAAAGCATACACATGAAGATTTTTCCAACTGAAAGAAAGAGCATCCACTTTCCAAGCTGTGTGATGAAACCTCTTTGTGCAAAACTTTGGCAGCTGGTGGTTTAGTGGAGAAGCGAACAGATCTATGTCTGGAGTTCCCCATGACACTGTCAATTTTTGAAATACTTGCCTGAAGATTGAGCTGTAAACAGAGCAGTCTCCCACAAAATCATTGCTTGCCTGCATAGAGGATAAGAATGCGTTCCCCCTTGCTTGTTGATGTACCACATGACAGTTGTGTTGTCTGTTAGAATCAACACCTGCCCTGGAAGAAGTAATTCCTTGAAAGCAATTAATGCAAACTGGACTGCTAACATCTCCTTCATGTTGATATGTAGATGTTGTAGTCTGACAGGCCACTTGTTTTGTATCCACTTTCCATTTAGATGAGCTCCCCAAGCTTTGTCTGAGGCATCTGTCGTTAAAATCTGACTTGCCTCTGGCCGGGTCACAGAGAGTCCCTTGTTTAGGTGACATTCCTGAGCCCACCACAAAAATTCCTTTTGAATGCAAGGTATTATTTGAATGACAGTGTCCAGATCCTGGCAGTGCTGTGTCCATACATTTTGAGATACCATTGTAGCTTCCTCATATGCAGTTTGGCATTGGGAAGTACCAGAATACAAGATGCCATGAACCCTAAGGCTTGAAGGACTGTCCTTGCAGTCAGCCCGGACTGATGAGATAGTTGATGGAAGTAAAGGGATAGACTCTTTTGTTTGTCCGGGGTTAAAAAGGCCATCTGGGATGCTGTATTCAGTCTCACACCCAGAAAGCACATGTCTTGAGAGGGTACTAGACTGGACTTTATTTCGCTCACAGAATACCCTAGGCATCTTAGCACTGCTATCACATATTCCAAATGATGAAGAAGCTCTTCTCTTCTTTGAGCCAGAATTAGGCAGTCGTCCAAATAAGGATAGATCTGTATTCCTTTTAGTCTGAAGAAAGCTATCACTGGAGCCAGAACTTTCGTGAACACTCTGGGCAGTAGATAAGCCAAAGGGCAATGCAGAGAACTGATAGTGAGAAGTCCCAGCTCGAAAACACAGATACTTTCTGCAACTTAGTCTGATAGGAACATGAAGGTAAGCCTCCTTGAGATCCAAAGTTACCATCCAATGATCTTTGCCCAGCAGAGGTAAAAGCTGCTGCAACGTCAACATTTTGAACTTGGGAATGTCCAGATAAGTGTTGAGGATAGACAAATCCAAAATTGGTCTCCACGTGTTCCCCTTCTTTGGTACTAGGAACAGGCGAGAATAAAATCCTAGGCCCACTTCTGGCAGAGGGACCGGCTGTATGGCCCCTAGTCGGAGCAACAGAGAAACCTGTTTGTGAGCCTCTATTCTTTGTTGAGGAGGAACGCCTGGCATGCCTTGGAAAGGAGGCAAGGTATGGAAATAAAACCTGTAGCCGTGGTGTATGATATCCAATACCCATCTGTCCTGGGTAATTAAACTCCAATTTTCTTTGAAAAGTGCCAGCCTTCCCCCCAAAGGTGCTGCCAGAAGAGCAGGCTCTGGCAGCTGAAAAGGTAGGTCATTGGGTCTGTTTACGAAAGGACTGACCCCTGCCTTCACCCGAAGCCTGTGCAGGAGAACTCCCTGTTCTAGGCCTGAAAGAGCCCTGAGCTCTGCCCTTACCACGCCTAGATCTACCCCTAGACTGTGAATCATAAGAAGGATACGTCCACCCTTTAGTAGGCCAATTTCTACTAAACTTTGGAGGCTGGACCTGCAAAAAATCTTTAACAGTCTGCATAGACTTAGCCTTGTCTTCCATTTTCTTTAAAACAGTCTCAACAGGAGGACCAAACAACACATCAGATTGTAAAGGAGCATCTAAAATCCTTGTTTTAACATGTTCAGACAAATTCTGATCCCTCAGCCAGGCGTGCCTGCGAAGAACTGACCCAGTGGCAGCCACCCTAGACGAGGCCTGTACAGCATCAAAACCACATTGCAAAGAATGCTTACCCACCTGTTCAGAAACATGCACTAAATCTTGCAACTCCTTACAATCAATACCTACTGCCAGAGCATCAACCTTAGATTTCAATTGTGAAAGGAGATAATTTTGGTATTTCAACATGTGAAATTGGCAATTCAGAGCCCTCATAGCAAGAGTGGAGGAAGTATAGACTTTCTTGCCCCATCTATCCAAGGCCCTAGCCTCCTTGTCTGCAGGAACCGGATTCTTAACAACAGAAGCCTTAACACCTTTAGGCCCATGGCTAACAGTTTCTGGGTCTGCCCTAGGACTCTTAAAAGATACTTATGAGCTTCAGGCACCCTGTAATACCTATCCGGCTTAACAGGAGCAGGAGGCAAAGAATCAGGATTAAGAGAAGCTTCCATAAAAACATCTTCCACTACATCCAAAACAGGAGGTATAGCCAAAGGCCTATGCTGGGGTAACCACAGAAATTCCCTAAGCCTTTTTCTGGAATCAGAGAAGTCCTGACCTTCCCACTTAAAATGCTCCCTCATGGAATGAAGAGTTTCTGAAAAAGAAAAATCCTCAGGAGGGGTAGCAGAAGGAGTAGAATCATCTACATCAGAATCAGAATAAGGAGAGTACTCCTGCAAGTCTTCAGCCGAAGACTCTGAAACATCTGAAGCCTGCTCAAAACCCCCCAGCTCAGGTTCCACCCTAGGCCTCTTATCAGGAGGGGGCATAGAACCCCTGATTAAAGTAATCAAATCTTCTGCCATTTTAAGCATATGCTTCTTGGGCACAGTACCTGAAGAGCTAGGGGTAACACTAACTGAAGCTAAACCTGGCCTGCCCCTGGGGGAAGCCTTTGAAACAGAAGGAGAGGGCCTAGCCACCTTAGGAAGGGAGGGGAGTATAGTAACATGAGGAGCCCCCTCAGCCTGACTAGTCTCCTGAGAGGCCACATCCTGTAATAACAAGGTCTCCCCCTGGGAACACAAAGAAACCTCCGGTGGAGCCACCGCTCCACCGACACCTCTAAAGAACCGGCGCCTGGTACAGACGGTTCGTCTAGCCTAGGCTTAACTGCCTTGTCCTTGCGCTTCTTTGAAGAAGCGGGCCGGAGCATCCGACGGCATTTTATAGTTACACCGCTTCCCAAAGACTAACCTCGCACAATCCAACCTTCTCTTTATAGTGCGTTTATTAAATCTAGCACAAGAGCAACAGCCAACAACGCCGTGCTCAGGCCCTAAGCAAGGAATACACAACGTATGATAATCTTTATGCTGTATCTGTTTCCCACAAGAACTGCAATTATTAACTTTTTCTGACATCCGTAAATGACTGTGGCAAGAAAAAACTAAAATATTCCCCAACGGGGTACTTAGCCAACTTTGAACTCGGTCTGAAACTTCTAAATCGAAAAATCTCAGAACGCCAACCGGCACTTGCAATACTGCTTCTGCATCGGACCATGCGGCAAAAAAGACTGAGGATATGACGTCGGTCATGCGCATTTGTACCCTGACGTCCTGACGTCAGTCAAATGCGCCCTGACCGACGTCAGCCTTATACTTTGATATTCGGGCTGACTGAGGACAGCGGATTACCCAAGTGTAAGGACTGCAGCAATGTGAGATGAAGAACATCATACCCTTCCAAGAAAATGAGAGGGCATCCATTTTCCATGCCAGAGAACTTGGGACTATGGTGCAAAAGAAAGGAAGTTCTCTGTTTAGAGGGGAGGCAAAAAGATCTACCTCAGGGATATCTCACTGGTGGACAATGTCCAGAAACACATCACTGTGAAGCATCCACTCATGAGTCTGTGTTATGGACCTGCTCAGTCTGCCATAAGGTTCTGTTGTGAAGAAATATAAATGGCCTGAAGAGTCACCTGGTACTGGACAGCCAGAACCCAAACCTGAAGAGTTAGTCTGCACAGCAGGTAAGACCGTGTGTCAGTCTCTTGCAGGTTGATGTCTTACATCACAGAGATGGTGTCTGTAAAGATTTTGAGAGGCCCTAAAAGGCACACAGTATGAAAGGCCTGAAGAGCAAGGAGGAGAGCTCTCATCTTCTTGATGTTGATATGGTCTGCCCTCTGACAAATGGACAAAAGGCCCTGAACCTTTAGAGGACAAAAAGAAACCCTCCCACTTCACATCTAAGGCATCCGAAGAAAAACTCCTGAGGAGGCTGAAAAGGAAGCCCTGGGTTGAGACATAGCTGATGAATCCACCACTGAAGGTTTAGCTTGAGGCATGGAAGAGGAACTAGAAAGTCTAAAAGATGAGAATGTTGAAGCCATAGTGACTTTAAGCACCGCTATAGCTTTCTCATATGTAGTCTGGCTAGATGAAGCAAAGGAATGGTGGAAGCCATATAACCCAGCACCCTTAAAAACTCCCTGGCTTTAACTACAACCTGAGGAAGAAGGAACTGAAAAAAGGCAATTTAGAGTCAGAACCCTGGGTGGCAGCATGGATGTCCGCATAGGAATGGTCTGGAACCTTCACACAAGAAAAACACGATCCTGAGGAGTCAGAAAAGATTTCTGAAAATTTACTATAAACTCTAGGTTTTGCAAGAAGCAAATAGTACAGTGGAGGTGCTGAAGGAATGTCTCTGGAGAGGAAGCCTGAATGAGCAGGTTGTCCATGTAAGGAAAGATTTGTATCCCCCTTACCCTGCAAAAGACAATCATGGGAGAGAGGTATTTGAATAACCTTGGGGCAGTAGAGAGGCCAAAGGGCAAAGAAGAGAAAGTACAGTTGTGTACACCTACCATAAATGTAGATGTTCGAGTGTCTTCACTGTTGCAGTCATAACTGTAGGGTGCTCCTGCCGGCAGGCAGCCCGAGGTCGGCCAGAATCCCAAAGTCTGGGTCCGGCGTCGGCTGTACAAGCTAATACCCTGACGTCATTACACTCTGGTACAGAGCCCTCAGCCGACGCCATCTTCTCCAGCCTTTCTTGCCCTAGATGTCAGAAGTCCCCAATAAATCAAAAATGAATCCAACAAGGAAACACAAATACACCACAAAAGAGAGAAAAAGAGAAGATAGGAGGGAGGGAAACACCGACTGCAACAGTGAAGACACTCGAACATCTACATTTATGGTAGGTGTACACAACTGTACTATGTTCATCGTGTTTCACTGTTGCAGTCATAACTGTAGGGTGGAATCCAAAAGCAGTGAAAAAAGGGAGGAGGTTTAGACAGAAGAAGGGGCAGCAAGAAAACCCTGCAAAACAGCAGAGGCAAAGCCTGCCCTGGTCTCAGAATACAAAGGGAGATTGTAGTGCTTGGAAAAAGTATGCACAGAACTCCAAGTGGCAGCTTCCAAGATATCCTTGGTAGGAACTCCTCTGAGAAAAGCTGTAGAAGTAGCAGCTGCTCTAGTAGAATGACTTCTCACAGTACCTGGAAACTGTTTCCCATGATGAGTGTAACAAAATCTTATTCCATAAGAAATCCATTTGGAAATAGTTTGTTTGGAAATAGCCTTTCCAAGAGAACTGGAGGCAAAAGAAACAAACAATTGGTTAGATTTTCTGAACTCTTTAGTCTTGTCCAAATAAAATCGTAACTGTCTGTGCACGTCCAAGGAATGCAAAATCCTTTCCCTTTATTTTGAGGATTAGGAAAGAAGGTAGGAAGGTGAATTGTTTGATTTAAAGCCACTTTCGAAATCACCTTAGGCATGAAAGTAGGATTGGTCCTCAAGGATACTCTGTCCTGGTGGAAAATAAGGTATGGTTCCACAGCCATGAGAGCTTGCAACTCTGAGACCCTTCTGGCAGAAGTCAAAGCTAACAAAAGAACTGTCTTCCAAGATAAAAACTTAATATCTGAAGATGCAGCAGGCTCAAAAGGAGGCAAAGTAAGTTTTTCTAAAACATAATTAAGATCCCAAGCAGGAACAGGAGGGGTCCTGGGAGGCCTTAAATTCTTAGCCCCTCTCAAGAATTGTCTCACCAAAGGATGAGAAAAAAACAGGGGGATCAGTATTGAAATGAGCAGAAATAGCAGAAGCATGAATCTTAATGGAAGAAAAGGAAAGTCCATTAGACAAAAGATCCGAAAGGTAAAGCAAAATAGAAGAGAGATCAGGCACCAGAGGGTCCAAGCCTCAGTCCTGCATCCAAATGCAAAATCTCTTCCATTTAGAGGCATAGGATTTCCTAGTGCTAGGCCGTCTAGCTTCCAAAAGAACATCCAAAACTTGTTTGGGAAGACTAGAAGAAATCAAATTCCTTTGAAGAGCCAAGCTGCCAGGCAAAGGGTCTTGAGATTGGAATGTAGCAACTGACCCTGATGCTGGGACAGAAGAGAAGGGTTCAGAGGGAGAATCCAAGGAGGCTCCAAGAACAGGTGCTTTAAAGTTGGATACCAAAACTGTCGAGGCCAATTTGGAGCAATCAAGATGAGGAACTTGGGCTTGTCCTGTTTTATCTTTAGTAATACCCGAGGAAGTAGAGGAAGAGGAGGGAAGGCATATCCTGAAAGGTTTCTCCAGCTGAAGGACAGAGCATCCACTTTCCAAGCTGTTTTGTGGAATGACCTGGTGCAAAATCGAGGCAGCTGATGATTGAGATGGGATGCAAACAGATCTATCTGGGGACATCCCCAAACTGCAGTAATCCTGTTGAATAAGTTGGTGTCTAGCATCCATTCGTGAGGATCTAAAATATGTTCCTGCTCAGGCTGTCTGCTAAGAGATTCTGTTCTCCTGGTATGAATTGGGCCTGGAGATGTAGGTTCAGATTTAGAGCTGTGTCCCATAAAGCCATAGCTAGTCTGCAAAGGGGGTACGAATGAGAACCCCCCTGCTTATGTACCACATGACTGTGGTGTTGTCTGTGCAAATCAAAAGAGGCCCTGGATGCAAAAGGTTCTTGAAGGCTATAAGAGCATTTTGAACTGCCAACATTTCCTTCAGATTGATGTGCCAGTGAAGATGATCCTTTGTCCATGTTCCCTGCTGGCAACTGCCTAGAAAATGTGCTCCCCAAGCATAATCCGAGGCGTCCGTGGTTATGATTTGAGAAGGTTGAGGAAGACGGAAAGGCTTTCCTTCGTTTAAAGCACACACCCTGGACCACCAAAGGAACTCCTTCTGGAGGCAGGGGATCAGAGGAATCAGAGTGTCCAGATCGTGGTAATGCTGCGACCATACACTTTTCAGATACCATTGAAGCTTTCTCATATGAAGCCTTGCATTTGGAATCAACAGAATGCAGGAAGCCATGTAGCCCAGTGCCTGCAGGAATTTCCTTGCAGTGAGCTGAGGTAGAGTTGCCAAAGTCTTGAAAATTGAAGCCAGCTGTATTTGTTTTTCTGTAGTGAGGAAGGCCCTTTGTAAGGTTGTATTTAAGAGGGCTCCCAAAAATACCATTTGTTGAGAAGGGATCAAATGTGACTTTTCTGTGTTCACTGAAAATCCCAGTAGGAGGAGAAGACGTTGAACAAAATCCAGATGTTGAAGTAAAAGATCCTTGCTGTCTGCCTGAATAAGGCAGTCGTCCAAATAGGGGTAAATCTGAATCCCCTGGAGTCTGCAATAAGCCACTACTGGTGCCAGGTACTTGGTAAAGACTCTGGGCGCAGTAGATAAACCAAACGGCAGCACAGAGAATTGAAAGTGTCTCGAACCTGCCTTGAATCTGAGGAACTTCCTGCGTTCCTGCCTGATGGGAATGTGTAAATAAGCTTCCTTTAGGTCCAATGTCACCATCCAGGCGTCCTGAGAGAGCATTGGAATCAGCTGCTGCAGAGTAAGCATCTTGAATTTTGGAATTTCCAAAAAGGTGTTTAACACAGAAGGGTCCAGAATAGGTCTCTATGAGCTTTGTTTTCTTGGAACCAGAAACAGTCTTGAATAAAAACCTTTTCCCATCTCTGAGAGTGGAACAGGCTCTATGGCTCTCATGGCCAGAAGAGCATCCACTTGATTTAAGGCCTCTGACCATTGATGTTTTGGCAGATCTGGCCAACCGAAAGCCCTTGGCAGGGTATGAAAGTGGAATTTGTAGCCTTTTAAAATCACGTCCAATACCCATTTGTCCTGGGTAATATGAGTCCAATTTCTGTAAAAAAGAGAAAGTTTTCCACCGAGAGGGGCATCCAGGTAAAGAGGTCCTGTAGCCCAACCGAGAGAGTCATTGAGTTTGCTTTCTTTGAGATTGGGATCTGTCTTCTCCCCTTCTAGGTGAAGAAGCAGTCCATTGTCTCGATCTGTAGGAGGCCTGAGCTTGGCCACGACCTCTGGAGCGTCTATATCTTCCCCTTTGAGGCCTGTCAGACGTGGGAAAGGACCAATTTTTGGAGGGGCAATTCCTGGAAAATCTAGGAGGCTGAACTTGCAAGAAATCTTTCACAGCTTGCATAGATTTTGCCTTTTCTTCCATCTTTTTAATAACCTCCTCAGCCTTAGATCCAAAAAGAACATCATGCTGAACAGGGGCATCTAATAATTTAGCCTTAACCTGTTCAGGTAAACTTTGCTCACGAAGCCAAGCATGTTTCCTGATAACAGTACCAGAGGCTGCGGCCCTGCAAGAAGCATCCAAAGCATCAAAACCACAATGCAAGCTATGTTTGTTCAGTTGTTCAGTTGCATGCAATACATCCTGTAGTTCCTTATCTTCTGCACATGCAGGAACGGAAGCAAGCTTTTGCTTTAAAACAGACAAAAGAAATTGCTGATACTTAAAACATAGGAAACTGGCAATTTAAAGCCCTAACAGAAAGGGTAGCAGAAGTATATACCTTTTTGCCCCACCTGTCTACGGCACGAGAATCCTTCTCAGAGGGAATAGGATTCTTAGAAGTAGCAACTTTAGCAGCCTTAGAACCCTGAGATATAGTTTCAGGATCTGCAGAAGGATTCTTAAATAAGAACAAATGAGACTCAGGAACCCTATAAAACCTATCAGGCTTAGAGGGAGCAGGAGGCATGGAATCAGGATTCAAATTAGCCTCGGAAAAAGCATCATCCATAATGTCAAGAACAGGAGGGACAGCCAAAGGCCTATGTTGAGGAAGAAGGAATTCTCTAAGCCTCTTCTTGGAAGCAGAATAATCCTGACCTTCCCAATGAAAATGTTCCCTCATCTCATGTTAGGTTTCCCCAAAAGAAAAATCTTCAGGCGGAGAGGCAGAGGGCAAGGAGTCCTCAGCATCCGAATCCTCATAAGGAGGGAAAGAATATTCCTGATCAGAGGAAGAGACAGAAGATATAGAAGCCTGGTCAGAGGAATCCATAGAAACATCCTGTCGAGGCCTTTTCTCGGGGGGGTGAGAACCCCTAATCATTGTAAGCAAATCTTCAGCCATCCTTAACAATTGCTTCTGTGTCCTGGGAGTAGATTCAGAAGTAGCTTGAGCAGGAGCTTTAGACTTAACAGGAGTCTTTGTCTTTGCCTTTGAAATAGTGATGTGAGTAGGCCTGAATACCCCCTCAGAAGCCGGTACCTGCACAGCGTTCCGGACCCATCTGAGGAGCGACGTCAAGGTCCTGCAGCAGATAAAATAGAAGGCCTTGATGGCTCCCTATGGGAGTCCAGATCGCCATCGGTTCAGAAGTGGCGGACGACAGGGGCTGCAAAGCGCCTCACTGACGACAGCCGAACCGACACTGGCTCCAGCTGCAACGAGTCCTGTTTGGACCTCGGAGGCCTGTCCTTGTCTTTGCTTCTTTGAATTCCGGTAGTGTCCGACGACATTCTATAATTGAAGCGTCTGCCAAAGTAATTCAGAGCCCAGTCGTACCTGCGCTTGATAGTACGAGAATTGAACCTGGCACAGAACCGACAAGAAATGTCGTGGTCAGGGCCTAAGCAAGGTAGACAGTAAGAGTGGAAATCTTTATGAGGTATTTGTTTTCCACACGAAATACAATTAACTTTTTCTGACATCGGAGGAACAAGAAAAAGATTCCCCAACGGGGTACTTAGCTTTGAGAAGAGAAGTAAGAACTTCGGACCGACAACAACCAAAAACGCTGTTCAAAAATCGCCAACCAACGACTTGCGAGCTGCTTTCCACTGCACGGCAAGAAAGACTGCAGAAGATGGCGTCGGCTGAGGGCTATGTACCAGAGCGTAATGACGTCAGGGTACTAGCTTGTACAGCTGACGCCGTACCCAGACTTTGGGATTCTGGCCGACCTCGGGCTGCCTGCCGGCAGGAGCACCCTACAGTTATGACTGAAAAGTACAGTTTTGTACCTACCATAAATGTAGATGTCCGAACTGGATAGCATCTGCAGTCATAACAACTGGGTTGTCCTGTCGTCAGGCAGCCCTGCAGTCGGCCGGATTCCAAAGTCCGGGTCCGGCTTCGGCTGATGTCGCACTTCACCCGACGTCATCTCTGCTGGACTCCGGGTATAAAGGCATCAGCCGACGCCATTTTCTTCAGTGTTTCTTGCCCCAGATGCCAATTGCCCTTCCTGGAAGGCTAAATTTTGGATAAATGCCAATGTTTCCAAAAGGATAGAAGGCAAACTCAGAAATTAAGCATGTATGTACATATATACAAACAAATACACCATAAGAGACTCCCCCCACTAGCTAGCTATTAGGAGGGTAAATACCCTAGGAGTACCACAGAGGGGAAGGAGGGAGGGTAATCCTGACTGCAGATGCTATCCAGTTCGGACATCTACATTTATGGTAGGTACAAAACTGTACTATGTCCTTCATGGATGCATCTGCAGTCATAACAACTGGGTAGAATACCATAGCCAACTAAGGGAGGAGGAAGAATTTAGATTATGGTGTGGTTAGGATCCCTTGCAGCACAGCAGTGGCAAACCCTGCTCGGGATCTGGAGTACATTGGTAAGTTATAATGCTTGGCAAATGTATGCACGGAGGTCCAAGTAGCCTCAATAATGTCCTTGGTTGCCACACCTCGTAGGAAGGCTGTGGTAGTGGCTGTTGCCCTTGTAGAATGAGGCCTTATGTTCTGTGGAATTGGTTTTCCATGGAAGGAGTAACAGAACCGTATGCAATTTCCTATCCATTTGGAGATTGTCTGTTTGGAAATTGCTTTTCCTTCCCATCCTGTTGCATAGGCTACAAACAGCTGGTCAGTTTTTCTGCTACTTTTTGTTCTGTCCAGGTAGTAGCGTAACTGTCTATGTACATCCAAGGAGTGCAGCATTCTTTCCCTCTGTTTTGTGGGTTGGGAAAGAAGGTAGGTAGGTGGATTGCCTGGTTTAAAGACACTCTGGATATCACCTTAGGCATAAATGTAGGATTAGTCCTCATGGACACTATCTTGGTGGAAGATTAGGAAGGGCTGTACCGCCATTAGGGCCTGAAGTTCAGAGACCCTCCTTGCTGAGGTTATTGCCAGTAGGAAAGCAGTCTTCCACGATAGATACTGTAGGTCCGCTGTAGCTGCTGGTTCAAAAGGTGAGTGTCAATTTTTCTAGCACAAAGTTCAAATCCCAAGCTGGCAATGGTGGTTTCCTTGGAGGTTTTACATTCTTGATTCCTCTGAGGAACTGCCTGAGTAAAGGATGTGAAAAGACAGGTGGATCAAAGCTGTATTCTGCTGAAATAGCTGATGCATGTATCTTGATGGAGGAATAGGACAGGCCTGTATGTAGAAGCTCTGCCAGATACTCCAGAATGTTAGCCATATCTATAATTGACACATCTTTTCCTCTTTCAGTGCTCCAAATGACAAACCTTTTCCATTTTCCTGCATAGTTCCTTCTTGTTGAAGGTCTGGGCTTCAAGGATAATGTCTTTAACCCTTTGGGAAAGTTCTGGGTTAGTTGCTGCTATGTGATGTTCCATGCAGTCAGTTGCAACGTTTTAGGTTTGGATGCATGATGCTGTAGTTGCTCTGAGTTAACATCAAAGGCATCAGGCCTATTGGCCACATGTTGTCCCGAGACATGCTCCTCAGTAGTGGGTACCAGTGTTGTCTTGGCCAGTTTGGAGCTATCAGGGTTATCCTTGGACGTTCCTCCTTGATTTTTAGTAATACCTTGTGTATCAAGGGAAGAGGTGGAAATGCATATGCTGTTAGACCTTTCCAGCTGAAGGAGAGCGAATCCACTTTCCATGCAAGTGGGTGGAATGTCCTTGTGCAGAATTTTTGAGTTGGTGATTGAGAGGGCGAATAGATCTATCTGTGGTCTTCCCCATTTCTTTGAGATGGTCTTGAAGATGTCCGGGTGTAGCATCCATTCGTGGGCATCCGATGGGGTTCTGCTCAATATGTCTGCTAGAGTATTGTCCTTTCCCGGTACAAATATTGCCTGTAACTGGATGTTGTAGCTGAGTGCCAGGTTCCAAAGCTCCAAAGTCATTCTGCATAGGGGGTATGAATGAGTGCCTCCCTGCTTGTTGATGTACCACATGACTGTGGTGTTGTCTGTCCTTATCAAATGGCCCTCTTTGAGAAATGGTCTGAAATTTTGGATTGCCAGTTTTACTGCCAGCATTTCTTTTAGGTTGATGTGCAGGTGGAGTTGATCCCGGCCCACAATCCTTGTACGCATTTGTCCAGCATGTGAGCCCCCCATCCTAGGTCTGAGGCGTCTGTTGTGATGGTCTGGCTTGCTTGATAGCTGTGAAAGGGTAGGCCTGGGTTTGACTGGCATGCTTGTGCCCACCATAGGAACTCCTGTTTTAGGCATGGGATTAGTGGAATTTCTGCTTCTAGGCTGTGCCTGTGTTGGGACCATAAATTCCTTAGGTACCATTGTAGTTTTCTCATATGTAGTCTGGCATGTGGAACCAGGATTATGCATGATGCCATGTAGCCCAAGGCCTGCAGGACTTTTCTTGCTGTTAACTTGTTCTGGTTTGTTAGAGCCAAGAAGTAAAGAGGGAGTTCTTTTTGTTTTTCTGCGGTTAGGAATGCCATTTGTTTTACAGTGTCCAATTCCGCGCCCAGGAATGTCCTTGTTTGGGATGGTATCAGCCTTGACTTTTGTAAATTGACTGTGTATCCCAGTGCTTGTAGCAAGTAAATGACCCTTTGTAAATCTGTTGTCAGCTTGCTTTTGTTGTCCCCTTGTAGCAGGCAGCAGGTATGGATAAATTTGGATTCCCTGTAGTCTGCAGTGGGCGATTACTGATGCCAGGCATTTTGTGAATACTCTGGGCGCAGTAGATAAGCCAAAGGGCAATGCTGAGAATTGATAATGCTCTGATCCTGCAAGAAATCTGAGGTATCTTCTGCAAATAGGTCGAATGGGGACGTGCAGGTATGCCTCCTTGAGATCTAGAGTTACCAGCCAACACTCCTTGCCCAGCATGGGAAGAAGTTGCTGTAGGGTCAGCATTTTGAATTTTGGGACAATGATGTATGTATTTAAGGTGGACAGGTCGAGAATAGGTCTCCAACTTTTTCCTTTCTTGGAACTAGGAATAGTCTGGAGTAAAATCCTTTGCCTTGTTCTGTTATTGGCACTCTTTCCACAGCTCTCATCTTTGCTAATTGCATTATCTGCTGTAGAGCTTCTGTTTTTGATTTGGAGGCAGGTTTGGCATTCCTCTTTGACTGGTAAAGTGTGAAAGTGGAACCCGGTAACCTTGGTCTATGGTTTGCAAAATCCACTTGTCTTTGTGATGTAGTGCCAGTTTTTCGAAAATAAGGTTAATTTTCCGCCTAATGGAGCTGCTATTTGTTCCCTGGTAGGCGGATGTAGAGTTAAGTCACTGAGATTGTGCTGTTGTAGTGGTAGTGGCTGAGTCTGTGCCTCTGTTATTACCTTGCCACTGTCGACCTCTGTTGGCACCTCCTCTGGATTGGAGTCTGCCTCTGGAACGTCTATTCCTGCCCCTTTGGGATCTTGTGGAGTCAGGAAAGGACCAATTTTGGCAGGCCAGTTCCTGCTAAACCTTGGGGGCTGAACCTGCAAGAAATCTTTAACCGTTTGAACAGATTTTGCCTTTTCTTCCATTTTCTTCATTACCTGCTGGGCAGGTGTACCAAACAAACTGGTCTTATCCATAGGAGCATCTAATAACTTAGCTTTAACATGATCCGTAAGACTTGTTCCTTCAGCCATGCATGTCTTCTTATCACTGTGCCAGTCATGGCTGATCTAAATGAAGCCTCCAGTGCATCATAGCCACATTTTAAGGAATGGTTACTAACCTGTTGTATGTTATTTACCATTTCTAATACATATTTCTTATCTATAGAGTCATCAGAGGATAGTTTTTTAGTTAACTGATCAAGCATAAACTCTTGGTATTGTATCATGTGAAACTGACAGTTTAAAGCTCTAGCTGAGAGAGTAGCTGAGGTATAAACTTTTTTGCCCCATCTGTCTAAAGACCTGGCTTCCCTTTCAGAAGGAATAGGGTTTTTTGCTGTGGTCGAGGCTACTGCCTTAGGCCCCTGGGGTATAGTTTCGGGGTCTGCAAGAGGGGCCTTGTATAGGTGATGATGCGTGTCTGGTACCCTGTAAAATCTGTCTGGTTTGGCAGGGGCTGGAGGTAAAGAATCTGGTGCAGAGCAGACATCATTAAAGGCATCGTCCACAACAGAGAGGACAGGAGGTATAGCTAAGGGCCTGTGTTGTGGAAGGTGCAGAAAAGTCCTAAGTCTTTTCTGGAATCTGAGAAATCCTGTTGCTGCCATTGGAATTGTTCTCGCATGGCATGTAAGGTTTCCCAAATGAGAATTCTTCAGGTGGAGAGGCAGCTGGAATGGATTCTTCAGCATCTGAGTCTTCATAATTAGAGAAAGGAGCCTCTGGCTGGTCTGTAATATCTGAGTCATCCGCAGAATCATCAGAGGACACAGGCTCGGGGGGCTCTGCCCTAGGTCTCTTCTCTGGGGCTGAGAGGCCCTGTCTGGGTGAGATTGAGATCCCCTAATTAAGGATATTAAATCTTCTGCCAGAGTAAGCATTTGTGAACTAGAAGTGGGCCTGATTGAGGGGGGTTTAACAGGCACTGATTTAGTAGACTTGGCTGCTTTAGCCCTGGCAAAGGCCTTAATGGACATGGCTGCAGGAGGCCTAGCAGCACCACGTGCTGGGGTAGAGACATCTAAAGGGATGGTGTCTGATAATTCACTAGAAGCCACTGTAGTAGGTAAAATTTCAGAGGCCGATTCAAGTAAGGTAGCAGGAACCTCAGAAGTAGTCAAAGATTCAGCTGTGCTTTGATCAGTTTTCTCGGTTTCGGCCGAAACCGAGACACTCGCGGTTTGCTTTACCATGGTTTCGGCCGAAACCGTGGACCGCGAGTGTCGGTCTTTTCTTTGCGTTCTTAACAATTTGGGTAGTCGGAGGATCCGACGGCATAATGTACGCAAATTCTGAACCGAAAAACTGTTCAGCAAACTCTGACCGACGCCTAAGCGTTCGTCGGTTGAATGAAGCACAGGCCGAACAGGCTGCTACGTCGTGGTCTGGGCCTAAACAAGGCAAACAGTAAGAGTGGAAATCTTTATGGGGTATTTGTTTCCCACAAGTTAAACAGTTATTGACTTTTTCTGACATCGGCTGAGGCAAGAAAGAGTCCCCAACAGGGTACTTAGCTTTTTAGAAGTCTTCGAAGTAGTATTCGGTACTACAAATCTCTGCCTCCGACCGACCGGCACTTGCGACCAGCTTCTGCTTGGCCACGCGGCAAGAAAGACTGAAGAAAATGGCGTTGGCTGATGCCTTTATACCCGGAGTCCAGCAGAGATGACGTCGGGTGAAGTGCGACATCAGCCGAAGCCGGACCCGGACTTTGGAATCCGGCCGACTGCAGGGCTGCCTGACGACAGGACAACCCAGTTGTTATGACTGCAGATGCATCCATGAAGGACATCAGTGAAACACGATGAACATCTGGAATTGCAAGAAGAAACAGAGAAACAAACTTTCTGAAACAAAGATGAACAGGGATGTGAAGATAGGCACCCTTGTGATCCAGAGAGACTAGGAAAGCCTTAAGAAAGGCGTTGTGCTGAGAAAAATTCCAGAATGGCTTCCAAGTGCCTTCTTTCCTGGGAACCAAAAACATTCTGGAATAAAACCCCTTCCCCCTTTAAGGAGCAGAAACTGCTTAGATGGTGCTTTTTGATACAAGGCTCTGAAGAACATCCAGAACAAGAGCAGCTGTTCCTGAGGTTGAGGAATGCCCAAAAAGGGCGGGAGAGATTTCTACAAAATAAAAAGCCCCCTGAAGAATGATGGATGGAACCCAATAATCCTGAGTGACCCTTAACCAATTGTGAAGAGACAGAGAAAGACTAACAGCTAAAGGAACCTGACTTAGGAGGGAGGGAAGAAAGTAGTCAGACAGAACCTGGCTTGTCTGGAAAAGGAGGCTTCTGAGTAGTAGGGGTTTGGGTAGACTCAGCAGGAGAAGACCTTCTAGAATAAGAAGTTATGTACTTACCATAACGTTCCATGTTAGTTGTCTTCTTCTCGCTTTCTTTCTTGCTGGATGGGTTCGGAGCCAAACCTTGGCTCCAACTCGGCCGAATACTAAAGCTCGAGAGCTACTTTTACCAGCTCGAGGCTATCCTATGTCCCATAATGCTAGGCGAAATATACCCAGATCTCGTTTGATAGCTAACACTATGGACAGACATGTCCCGCCACTAGAAAAAGATAAAACTGAGAGCTATGTAAAATTATAAACCCTACAGCCTGCCTGTCACCAGGGGTACCAAAGGGGAGAAAGAGCTCTAGATGAAGGTATAATCCTGGTGACAAGGAAAAACTCACCCAATACTCTAGGTCTTTCCAGGTTCGGGGGATGGAGGGTGGGACGCAAGAAAGAAGGCGAGAAGACAACAACTAACATGGAACGTTATGGTAAGTACATAACTTCTTAATGTTAAGTTGTCAATCTCGCCTTCATTTTTGCTGGATGGGACAGCGTCCCTAACACCTTAGTCCCGGGTGGCTCAATGGAACAGACTCTTGAGTACAGTGGAACCAAAATCAGCCCTATTTCTGGAGGCAATATCCAGTTTGTAATGAGAGATGAAGGTATGAGGAGAGGCCCATGTGGCCGCTACACAAATAGAGTCCATAGGTAATCTCACCTGAAAAGCAGCTGAGGAAGCTAATGCTCTAGTTGAATGAGCTCTAGGTTTGGTAGGGAGCTCCTTATGCCTCACTTGATAGGTCAAAGAGATAAGAGAGGTTAACCATCTTGACAAGGTCACTTTAGAAACCGGAAGGCCTTGCTTCCCTTCGGCGTAAGACAAGAAGAGTTGGTCTGATTTTCTCTTTGGCTTGGTTCTATCCAGATAGAAACGTAGTTGCCTATGGACATACAAACAATGTAATTTTCTCTCAGCTCTATCAGTGTAATTTGGAAAGAAAACTGGGAGATCAATGGTCTGATTCAGATTTTTTTCTGAGAGTACCTTAGGTAAAAAGGATGGATTTGTCCTAAGCGCCACTCTACCTTTGTGAAAAACAAGATAAGGGGGGTGCACAGAAAGTGCTTGCAGTTCAGAAACCCTTCTGGCTGAGGTAATAGCTACCAAGAAAAGTGTTTTCCACGAGAGCAGTTTTAACGAGCAGGAGGCAGCAGGCTCAAAAGGAGGTAGAATCAAAGACGACAGTACCAAATTTAGATCCCACGGTGGAGGAGGGTCTTTGACTGGGGGCCTAAGTAATAGGGTACCCTTCAGGAAAGCTTTGCAGAGCTTGTGAGACATAATACTAGACTCTGACAAGCCAACATGGAAATTTGCAATAGCCACCAACTGGACTTTGATAGTGGCTGAAGAGGAACCTTTTTGAAAGTGTTCCGCTAGAAAATCTAGAACTGTTTGGACAGGGGCAGTAAAGGGATCAACTTGGTTCCTTTCTGCCCAAATAGAGAAACGTTTCCATTTACTTGCGTACGTCCTTCTGGTGTTATTGTGAGAAGCAAGGATAATCTGACGGGGAGATTAAGGAAAGTCTGGCTAAGGCTGGAAGTGGAGCAACCAAGCTGTGAGGTTGAGAGATGACAGGGATTAGTGCAGCCTGCCCGATTGATGGGTCAGAAGGTCTGGTACAGGGTCCATATGCCAGGGCTGCTCCAATAGATGACGTTGTAGGAACGGAAACCAGACTTGTCGGGGCCAGTAAGGGGCAATGAGGATCATCCTGGATCTCAAGGCAGTTGCTTTCTCAACTAACAGTGTGATTAAGGGAAAGCATAAAGGAGACCCCGGGGCCAATCGTGGACTAGAGCGTCTCTGGGAGAGAGGCCCGGAAGAGGGAAGAGGGTGAAGAAGTCTTGACACTTGCTGTTTTGAGGGGTTGCGAAAAGGTCGCAGCAAGGCTGCCCCCACTTTCTGAAGATTTGGTCCGCTACTAGTTGGTTGAGAGACCACTCGTAGGGCCATGAGAATGTCCCTGCTCAGCCTGTCTGCTATGACACTGGACTTCCCAGGAATGTGTTTTGCTACCAGAAAACGCTGAGAAGAGATCGCCCATTGCCAGAGTCTGAGCGCTTCCCGACAAAGAGGGTAGGATCTGGTTCCGCCCTGTTTGTTGATGTACCATACTACAGACATATTGTTGTCTGTATTGCAATTGTTCCAGTGGGAAGAGAGTCCGGGAGAGCCTGCAACACCAACAGGACCACTCTAATCTCCAGGACATTGATGTGCAAGTGGCACTCGAAGGGTTGCCATGTGCCCTGGACTGTCCTTTCCTGAACCCCCCCCCCCACCCAATCAGGGAGGCGTCCGTTGTCACGGTGGCAACCAGAGGGGGGAGAACAACCGGTCTGCCTTGAAGCACCTGGGGTGAGTCCATCCACCACGATAGGTGTCGTTTGCTAGACTGAGTGATGAGAATCCTGTGTGACATGGGAAGCTGCTGAAAGGACCACTGGGAAAAAAGCATCCACTGTAGTATCCGCATATGAAAATGAGCTAGGGGGAGCAAGGTGATTGTTGCAGCAATCAGACCAAGCGTTTTCAGTACAAACCTGGCTTGGACCCTGTCTTGGAACATGACTGCGAATGTCGCATACTCTGCGTAGGAAGTTTTGCTGACAACTCTACCGTGTTTAACACGGCGCCTATGAAGGTAATATGCTGACAAGGCGACAAAGCAGATTTTTCGAAATTTATAGAGATGCCCAGCGCTTTGCAGGTTTGTACAGCGTAATCCCTGGCTTGAAGAAGCTGATGCCTGGTGGTGGCAGTAAGGAGCCAGTCGTCCAAATATGGAAACACCTGGAATCCTCGATGTCTCAAGTGAGCCGCAACCACTGCCATGCATTTGGTAAACACCCTGGGGGCTGTGGTGAGGCCAAAGGGCAGGGCTCTGAATTGGTAGTGACTGGCTCCCAGCCGGAAGCGGAGAAACCTCCCTGTAGTGCCTGTTCATTTTGATATGGTAGTACGCATCCTGAAGGTCTATAGAGCACATCCAATTGTCCTGACCCAGAAAGGGAAGAATGAACTGTAGCGTGACCATCCAGAATTTTGTTCTTTGAAACGATTTGTTCAGTCTGCTGAGATCCAAAATAGGTCTCCAGTCCCCTGTCTTTTTTGGTACCAAAAAGAATTTGGAGTAGATTCTGGATCCTTGTTGGTCTGCCAGGACTGGCTGGATGGCTCTTTTTAACAGCAGCTTTGAAATTTCTAGTGCTGCTTGGTCTCTCAGACCGGGTGGAACGTCTGGAAGAGGCCCTTTTGGTTGATGTGGGGTGTGGATAAATGGGATTTTGTAACCCTCGGATATGAACGACCGTACCCATCTGTCCTGCGCAAGGGAAAACCAGGCTTCTGGGTACAGCGAAAGTCTTCCCCCGACTGTCTCTGAAGGTGGACAGTCAGGCAGCTCCTCAGGGGTGCTGAAAGGGTTTGTCAGAGAAAGATTCTCTGCTTCCCTGATTCTGCGGACCCTCCCTGCCCCTAGGGCGGCGTATGTTATTGTTCCCTCCTCTGCCTCTAGAGGGAAGCTCACTACGTGCGTTCGGCACAACTCCCTGAGATTTGTGGAATTAGAAGTTATGTACTCACCATAACGTTCCATCTGAGTAGGTGTATTAATTTGTCTGCAACCTGTGGGTTATGGATCCGATATCGGATCCGAACCGGCATGGTTAACCAGCTATGGATCCGAGCTCTCAGCTCCTCCCCTCACCCATAATGCCCTGCTCTCCCTACATGACCTCAGATCGAGTTTGCCAACAGCATGAACACCCTGAAAAGGGTAACACATATTATACAGGAAACTGAAAAAGGCCAGGGGGATAGGAGGGCGGGATGGTTGCAGACAAATGAATACACCTACTCAGATGGAACGTTATGGTGAGTACATAACTTCTAAATCTGAAGTAGGAGATTCATTTGTCTGCAACCTGTGGGACAGAGTCCCCAGCTACCTGAATCTTGGGACATCATGGAAGGATATTCGAGCACGGAGCCAAAGGATGCTCTACCCTAGATGTAAGATCCAACTTGTAGTGGGAAATAAAGGTATGAGATGAAGCCCAAGTGGCTGCTGCACAAATATCATCTAGAGGAATCCTAGCCTTAAAGGCGGCCGAGGTAGAGACTGACCGGGTTGAATGGGCATGTACACCCTCCGGTGTGGGCCTTCCAGAAGCTTGATAAGCCAATAAGATGCACTGTGAAATCCAGCGAGATAATGAGACTTTAGAAATTGGCTTAAATTTAGCAAAGGAAATAAACAACTGGTCGGATTGCCTATGACCAGCCGTCCTGTTTAGATAAAATCTAAGTTGCCTGTGAACATCTAAGGAATGAAGCTTGTATTCACCCTTGTTTTGATATTTAGGAAAGAAAACCGGGAGGTTAATGGATTGATTAATGTTTGCTTCAGAAGCTACCTTAGGAAGAAAGGACGGGTTGGTCCTGAGGTATACACGGTCCGGATGAAAGACCAAGTAAGGAGGTTTGGCTGATAATGCTTGAAGTTCTGAGACTCTCTTGGCCGAAGTAATGGCTACTAAAAAGGCCGTCTTGAAAGATAAAAATTTCAGATCTACCGTCACCGCCGGTTCGAAGGGGGGAGCGGTCAAGGCTTGGAGGACCAAGGAAAGATCCCAAGGAGGAACCACTTGCTTTACAGGGGGCCTGAGAAGGAAAGAACCTTTTAGGAAAATCTTACACAATTTGACAGACATCAGTGGACTGGAGTCATGACCAATATGATAATGAGAAATTGCCGCAAGTTGTACTTTGACCGTGGAACTGCTGGCACCATCATTAAAAAGAGTGGTTAAGAAGTCAAGCACCAGAGGAAGGGGAACTGTGAAGGGGTTTAGGCCTTGCCGCTCCGCCCACAAGGAGAACCGTTTCCACTTACTGCGGTAGACTTCCTTAGTGGATGGTTTATGAGCCGCCACCAGGATGGCCTTAACCGGGGACGAAATACCGGGAGTCCTGATCAGGAGTGGAACTGGAGCAGCCAAGCGGTCAGCTTCAGGTTGTCCAGGTTCGGGGGTGGTAAGCGGGATGGGTGAGATATCAGATCCGGAATGGGATATAGAATCCAAGGAGGATTCACTGAGTGAGACCTTAGGAAAGGGAACCAGATCTGTCGAGGCCAAAATGGGGCAATGAGAATCATACTGCACCCCAACCGAGAGGCTTTCTGAAGAACATGCAGCATCAGAGGCAAGGGGGGATAAGCATAAAGAAGACCGGATGGCCAAGCATGCACCAGAGCGTCTCTTGGGGTACCTCCGGGAGGAGGTATTAGAGCGAAAAAACTGTCGCACTTGGTGTTTGAGGGAGACGCAAAAAGATCGCAAAAAAGGAGCCTAAACTTTCACTCAAACTTTCAAAAACAATTAAATTTTAACACTAAAACACTTTATATAACCACTTAGCTGAAGAGCTCGAGAACACCAATCTGGTCACCAGCGCGGCAAACTAGATCTGAGGTCATGTAGGGAGAGCAGGGCATTATGGGTGAGGGGAGGAGCTGAGAGCTCGGATCCATAGCTGGTTAACCATGCCGGTTCGGATCTGATATCGGATCCATAACCCACAGGTTGCAGACAAATGAATCTCCTACTTCAGATCCAAATTTTCCCGCCCTTTTGACCATTAGGATACGGTCTAGAAGGGGCGGTAAAACGGACTCCCACGGCAGAGAGAGTCTTGCCTTCTTGTTCGCACCTGGTTAAGTTGTCCTTCACTTGAGGTCCAAAAAGAGCAGAACCATCAAAGGGGGTGTTAGTGAATGATGCCTTGAAGGGGTCAGCAAAATTGCAGAGCCGCATCCAGGCGTGTCTCCTTAGAGCAACACCTGTACCTGCGGCTCTACTCGCTCCATCGGCTGCATAAGAGATGAGCCGCATGGAAGAGTTGACGATAGAGTTCAGGGTCCCTAGCTGGGAGTTGATCTTTTCCTGAGACCCCGCAACTGTTGGTTCCTGCAATGTTTCACCCAGTTCTTTGAGAAGGTCCCTCTGAAGTCGGGTGAAATGGCATAAGTAATTCAGCGACCGCATAGCAAAGGTCGCTGAGGAAAACATCCGCTTGCCGTACTTATCCATCGTCCTAGATTCCTTATTAGGAGGATGGACAGGTACTGAAGGGTCAGCCAACTCCTTAGTGGCTGCTGCCACCACCATGGCATCCACGGGGACACCCTTGGAAAGAAACTGCTTATCTGTGGGAGCAGTAATAAATTTAGTGGGCCTCCGGGGAGTTGGTTCCATAGTATCTGGAGCCGTCCACGCCCTCCGAGCCACTACCTCAATAAGAGGGTCGAAAGGCGGGGACACCCAGGAGGTGAAAGGACGAGAACCGAAGGCATCCAGGTACACTGACTCGTCCTTGGATGGGTTAAGGGCAGACCAGTTTCCCCTCTGTTTAAGGATCTCTAAGATGTCAGAAAAGGAGACATCCTCAAAGGGGGACCTTGGGGATCCTTCCGAATCATCCAAGTCGGTGTCAGATATCACTGACTCAGGAGAATCAACAGGTTTCCTCTTACATGTCCTCTTCCGAGGGGGCTCCCCCGCAGGGTCAGGGGAGGCCTCGGAAGAGGAAGAAAGGCCCAATGGGGCAGCATGGAGCGTCAGTTCTCCTCGCAAGGGGTCAGGAGGGTAGGCAGGGGTCGAAGCAGGCACCATGGAGGGAGGGGCCGAGGAGGCCGACCGTGGTGCCAGTATAGGAGCCAGCACGCTCCTCATCACCTCAAAGGCGCCCGTCAGGCAGAGAAGGACCCAACTCCGAGGAGATGAGAACTCCCCACGGCACAGAAAGGGACAACTCCGAGGCCGATGTCAGGGTCGAGCTCACCTGCGCCGAAGCTCCGAGAGGGAGAGCGGGGTCGGACAAGGGTCCGATGCCACTCGCCCCCTCAGAGCCGACGAAGGAATCTTAGCGCCTGGATCCCTCCAAAGACGGAGCCAAGGACGGGAATGGAGCCGACAAAGGAACCAACAGGGGAATCGGTTCCGACGCCCCCACAGTACTCACCTCGACAACCTCTGGCTCCGAACTCAGCAGGGTAGTCGGAGGAGGAACTTGAGCGGGTGTAGGGGTAGCCCCTGTCTGTTGAGACGGGCTATGTAGCAACTGGGCCAGTGCCTGCGACTTTAAAAGCTGGCTGACTACCCTCTCAAGGTCATGGTCCGAAAGCCTGGAAGACCTAGAGGAATGAGATCTATGGCTCCACTCCGACAAGAGTGGAGACTTCAGAGCTGATCTAACCGACTCGAGAGATGGAGACCTAGAGCGCTTTCTGCTCAGGGACAGCTCCGACACTAAAGTCGGAGCAGACTGAGGTCTAGATGCCTCGGTTCCAGCCGGAACCGACGAGGCAGCAAGAGCACCGCTTGGCGCCGACTCCGAACATGGAGCCGACAATTTGGCGGGCTTTGAAGGTTTCCCAGCCATAGTCTTGGCCGGGGAATCTTCAGGCTTTAACAGGCCTCTAAGTATAAGTTTGTTTCTGCGCTCCTGCAGGACTCTAGGGCTAAAAGCATGGCAGATGGAACACGAGTCCTGCAGGTGCAAAGGGCCCAAACAATACACACAAGAAGTGTGACAGTCTGTCAGAGACATCTTCTGACAGCACGAGTCACACTTCTTGAAACCCGATACCTTAGTATCCTTAGACATACTGTGCAAAAAACAACACACAATACCCTAACTATAATAACAATTACTATAAAAGAGGGAACTACTACTAAGTAGAAGGACAGAATTCCACACACCCACAGAACAACCAGGGGAAAAACTGTACTACATGGGGAGGGTCAGAGGCCCAACCACCTTAAGGGTGGAGAAAAAGGGAGATTAGCAACTAAAGGGGGGGGGAGACTAGTCGCTAACTCTACTGATACTAAATGAACAAAAAAGGATAAAAAAAAACTGACTAAAAACTACCTCAAAAGTTAATAAAAATATACGACCTGGAGCCAGTGAAAATGCAACCTTGTAGCTAAGCGGCAAACGAGATTTGGGTATATTTCGCCTAGCATTATGGGACATAGGATAGCCTCGAGCCGGTAAAAATAGCTCGAGCTTTAGTATTCGGCAGAGTCGGAGCCGAGGTTCGACTCCGAACCCATCCAGCAAGAATGAAGGCGAGATTGACAGCTTAACATCCCTTTTTACCTGCACAGCAGCTGTGGACCCTTCCAAGGTAGAGATCTGCAGGTTCCACAGTTGAAGCATCTCGCGGCATACTGGACTCCGAAAGGGTCTCAAGTAGAGGTCTGCGAATCTGAAGTAGTGGGTATCAGGGGCTGCGAAAGCACCTCACTGAGTACCGGCGAACTGGCGACTAGCTTAGGAGAAGCGTCGTCTGCAGCTTTGGACCTAGGCGGCCTGTCTCTGTCTTTGCGTTTTTTCAGAATGTCGGTAGTCAGGTGGCTTACCGAAGCCATATCTGGATAGTTGAAACGAGTACCAAAATATTTAGAAGTGTAAATATACCGACGAATAGTTTGTTGTTTAAATAAGGCACAAAACCAACAGCGGGGTACTTCGTGGTCAGGGCCGAGGCAAGAGATACAGTACGAATGAAAATCTTTACGAGGTATTTGCTTTCCTCAAGAAATACAATTATTGATTTTTACTGACATCGGTTTAGAGCAAAAAAAAGTTTCCCCAATGGGGTACTTAGCTTTAGTTGAAGACTTCGGTTCTGAAACTCGAAAATGAGAAGTTATGTACCTACCATAACATTCCATGTTAGTTGTCTTCTCTTGCCTTCTTTCTTGCTGGATGGGTTCGGAGCCGATCCACGGCTCCGACTCGGCCACTTACTAAAGCTCGAGAGCTTATTTTACCGGCTCGAGGCAACCTTATATCCCATGATGCTAGGCGACAACTCCCCAGATCTCGTTTGGAAGCTGACAAACCTAGCATAGGCCAAAAAAAAAAATCCTCCAACTGGAAGGAGGAGGAAGAGTGATAAAAACCTCCAAAGATAATTATTTACACTATATATATCCTAGGACACCTAGATAGTGAACAAAGGAATAAAAGGACCCTTCAAGGAAGGGAAGATCTTCTCGGTCTGTCCAGGCTAGGGGGATGGTGGGTGGGATGCAAGAAAGAAGGCGAGAGAAGACAACTAACATGGAACGTTATGGTAGGTGCATAACTTCTCAATGTTAAGTTGTCAATCTCGTCTTCATTCTTGCTGGATGGGACCGCGTCCCTAGCACCTTCAATCTGGGTGGCTCATTGGAACAGACTCTTAAGAATGGTGGAACCAAATGTTGCTCTGTCCCTGGAGGCCATGTCCAATTTGTAATGCGAAACAAAGGTATGAGGAGAGGCCCATGTGGCTGCCGCACAGTGTCTATTGGTAGTCTAGCTTGAAAAGCTGTAGATGTAGCTAGTGCTCTAGTTGAATGGGCTTTTGGCTTAGAAGTTAATTTCCCTGCCTCTGAGTTGATAAATAGATGTAATCACAGAAGACAGCCACCTAGATAGGGTTACCTTGGAAACAGGAAGGCCTTTCTTATTTTCTGCATATGATAAAAACAGTTGATCAGACTTCCTTATTTGTTTGGTTCTATCCAAATAGTATCGGAGCTGGCGGTGAACATCTAGATAATGTAGCTTTTGCTCCGCTATTAGTATAGTTTGGGAAAAAACTGGGAGATCAATTGATTGATTTAAATTTGTCTGAAGCCACCTTGGTAAGAAGGATGGATTAGTCCTTAGAGAAACTCTGTCTTTATGGAAGATTAAGTAGGGAGGGCGAATGCAGAGGCGTGAAGCTCTGATACTCTCCTAGCAGAAGTAATGGCGACTAGGAAAAGTGTCTTCCAGGAAAGAAATTTCAATGAACAGGAGACCTTGGGTTCAAGGGGGATTAAGGATGTTAAGACGAAATTAAGATCCCACTGAGGAGGAGGGTCTTTGATCGGAGGCTTAAGTAAATATACACCTTTAAGGAAGGCTTTGCAAAGCTTATTGGACATGATGTTGTGGTCCGATAAGCCTGTATGAAAATTCGATATGGCTGCCAACTGAACCTTTACTGTAGAAGCAGAAGACCCTGAATGAAAATTTGCTAGGAAGTCTAAGACCGAATGAATTGGGGGTAAAAGGATCTATATTCCTTGCCTTTGCCCAGAAGGAGAAAGCGTTTCCATTTACTAGTGTAAATCCTTCTGGTGGAAGATTTAAGGGAAGCTACTATGATATCCCAGGCGGGATTAGAAATCATAGGAAGCCTGTCTAGGGACGAAAGTGGAGCAACCATGCTGTGAGGGTGAGAGAGTGTAGGGATTGGTGCAGCTGCCCCGACTGATGGGTCAACAGATCTGGAGCTGGGTCCAGATGCCAAGGCTGTACCAAAAGATAATAATGTAGGAACGGACACCATATCTGTCGAGGCCAATAAGGGGCAATGAGAATCAACTTGGCTCTCAAGGCGGTTGCTTTCTGAATTACTTGTGGAATTAGAGGAAAGGGTGGAAAGGCATAGAGAAGTCCCCAAGGCCAATCTTGGACTAGAGCGTCTCTGAGGGGATGGCCTGGAAGGGGGAAGAGGGTGAAGAAGTCGGGGCATTTGCTGTTTTGGGATGTAGCATAAAGATCGCAGCAAGGAAGACCCCACTTCTGAAAAATCTCTTCCGCTACCGATTGTTTGAGAGACCACTCGTGTGGCATGAGTATGGCTCTGCTCAACCTGTCCGCTATGAAGTTGGACTTCCCGGGGATATGCGTTGCTATCAGAAACCACTGAGAGGAGATCGCCCATTGCCAAAGTCTGAGTGCCTCTCGACACAGGGGATAGGACTTGGTTCCACCTTCCTTGTTGATATACCACACTACGGACATATTGTCTGTTTGAATTGCAATAGTTCCTAGGGGAAGGGAATCGTGGAGGGCTTGCAACATTAAAAGCACTGCTCTCATCTCCAGGACATTTATGTGCAGGTGGCGCTCGAAAGGTTGCCAAGTGCCATGGACCATCCTGCAATGAAAATGCCCCCCCCACCACCCGATCAGGGAGGCGTCCGCGGGAGGAGGAACAAAGGGTCTGCCCTGATGGACTTGAGGGGACAATATCCACCAGGACAGATGACTTTTGCAAGTTTGAGTTATCATGATCTTGTGGTGCATGGGGAGTTACTGAAAAGACCATTGGGCGAACAGCATCCACCGTAGAAGACGCATGTGAAATCGTGCAAGGGAAAGAAGTGTTATGGCGGCCGCCATAAGACCCAATACTTTCATGACATACCTGGCCTGAATTTTGTCGCTCTGAAGAACATGGACATGGCTTTGAGTATCTAAGACTCTTTGGTCTGTTAACTTTGCTGAAAGTTGTACGGTGTTCAAGTTGGCGCCTAAAAAGGTAATAGATTGACAAGGCGACAAGGCAGACTTTTCGAAATTTATAGAGATTCCTAGCCCTCTGCAAATGTGAATAGTGTAAGCTCTGGCTTGGAGAAGTTGATGCCTGGTGGTGGCAGTGAGGAACCAGTCATCTAGATATGGAAAAGTACAGTTTTGTACCTACCATAAATGTAGATGTCCGAACTGGATAGCATCTGCAGTCATAACAAGTGGGTTGTCCTGTCGTCAGGCAGCCCTGCAGTCGGCCGGATTCCAAAGTCGGGTCGCCCGGCTGATGTCGCACTCACCCGGCGTCATCTTTGTTGGTCTTCGGGTATAAAAGCATCAGCCGACGCCATTTTCCTCAGTGTTTCTTGCCCCAGATGCCAGTAGCCCTCTTGCAGGCTAAAAATTTGGATAGATGCCAATGTTTCCAAATGGATAAAGGTAAACACAGTAATAATATACAAACAAATACACCATAAAAGACTCCCCCCCAACAGCTAGCTATTAGGAGGGTAAACACCCTAGGAGTACCACAGAGGGGAAGGAGGGAGGGTAATCCTGACTGCAGATGCTATCCAGTTCGGACATCTACATTTATGGTAGGTACAAAACTGTACTATGTCCTTCATGGATGCATCTGCAGTCATAACAAGTGGGTAGAATACCATAGCCAACTAGGGGAGGAGGATAAAAGTAGATTATGGTGTGTTTAGGATCTCTTGCAGTACAGCAGTTGCAAACCCTGCTCGGGATCTGGAATATAGAGGCAAATTATAATGCTTGGCAAATGTATGCACGGAGGTCCAAGTAGCCGCCTCAATAATGTCTTTGGTTGCCACTCCTCATAAGAAGGCTGTGGTAGTGGCTGTTGCCCTTGTAGAATGAGGTCTTATGTCCTGTGGAATTGGTTTTCCATGGAAGGAGTAACAGAATCGTATGCAATTTCCTATCCATTTGGAGATTGTCTGTTTGGAAATAGCTTTTCCTTCCCTTCCTGTTGCATATGCTACAAAAGTTGGTCAGTCTTTCTGCTATTTTTGTTCTGTCCAAGTAGTAGCGTAGCTGTCTATGTACATCCAAGGTATGCAGTATTCTTTCCCCTCTGTTTTGTGGGTTGGGAAAGAAGGTAGGTAGGTGGATTGCCTGGTTTAAAGACACTCTGGATACCACCTTGGGCATAAATGTAGGATTAGTCCTCATGGACACTCTATCTTGGTGGAAGATTAGGAAGGGTTGCACTGCCATTAAGGCCTGTAGTTCTGAAACCCTCCTTGCTGAAGTAATTGCCAGTAGGAAAGCAGTTTTCCATGACAGGTGTTGTAGGTCTGCTGTTGCTGCTGGTTCAAAGGGTGATAGTGTCAACTTTTCTAGCACAAAGTTTAAATCCCAAGCTGGTAATGGTGGTTTCCTTGGAGGTTTTACATTCTTGATTCCTCTGAGGAACTGCCTGAGCAAAGGGTGAAAAAACAGGTGGATCAAAGCTGTATTCTGCTGAAATAGCTGATGCATGTATCTTGATGGAGGAGTAGGACAGGCCTGAATGAAGAAGTCCGGCCAGATACTCCAGAATGTTAGGCATATCTATGCTTGACACATCTTTTCCTCTTTCCATACTCAAATGACAAACCTTTTCCATTTCCCAGCATAGTTCCTTCTTGTTGAAGGTCTGCGTGCTTCAAGAATAATGTCTTTAACTCTTTGGGAAAGTTCTGGATTAGCTGCTGCTATGAGATGTTCCATGCAGTCAGTTGCAGCGTTTTAGGTTTGGATGTATGATGCTGTAGTTGTTCTGAGTTAACATCAAAGGCATCAGGGTATTGGCCACATATTGTTGCGAGAAATGCTCTTCAGTAGTGGCTACCAGTGGTGTCTTGGCCAGATTGGGGCTAACAGGACTGGCCTTGGGCGTGCTTCCTTGATTTTAGTAGTACCTTGTGTATCAAAGGAAGAGGTGGGAATGCATATGCTGTTAGGCCTTTCCAGTTGAAGGAGAGTGAGTCCACTTTCCATGCTAGTGGGTGGAATGCCCTTGTGCAGAATTTTTGAGCTGGTGATTGAGAGGTGATGCGAATAGGTCTATCTGTGGCATTCCCCATTTCTTGAGATGGTCTTGAAGATGTCGGGTGCAGCTTCCATTCGTGGGCATCCGAAGTGGTTCTGCTTAATATGTCTGCTAGAGTATTGTCTTTCCCGGTACAAATATTGCCTGTAACTGAATGTTGTAGCTGAGTGCCAGGGTCCACAGCTCCAAGGTCATTCTGCATAGGGGTATGAATGAGTTCCTCCCTGTTTGTTGATGTACCACATGACTGTGGTGTTGTCTGTCCTTATCATCAACTGGCCCTCTTTGAGAAATGGTTTGAACTTTTGGATTGCCAGTTTTACTGCCAGCATTTCTTTTAGATTGATGTGCAGGTGAAGTTGATCCTGTGTCCACAATCCTTGCACGCATTTGTCCAGCATGTGGGCCCCCCATCCTAGGTCTGAAGCGTCTGTTGTGATGGTCTGGCTTGGTTGACATCTGCGAAAGGGTAGGCCTGGGTTTGACTGGCATGCCTGAGCCCACCATAGGAACTCCTGTTTTAAGCATGGAATTAGTGGGATTTCTGTTTCTAGACTGTGTCTGTGTTGGGACCATAAATTCTTTAGGTACCACTGTAGTTTCCTCATATGTTGTCTGGCAAATGGGACCAAGATTATGCATGATGCCATGAAGCCCAAGGCCTGCAGAACTTTTCTTGCTGTTAACTTGCTCAGTTTTGTTAGTGCCAAGAAGTATAGAGGAAGTTCTTTTTGTTTTTCTGTAGTCAGGAATGCCATTTGTTGTACTGTGTCCAATTCGCCAAGAATGTCCTTGTTTGGGATGGTATCAGCCTTGACTTTTGTAAATTGACTGTGTATCCCAGTCCTTGTAGCAAGTAAATGACCCTTTGTAAATCTGTTGTCAGCTTGCTTTTGTTGTCCCCTTGTAGCAGGCAGTCGTCCAGGTATGGGTAAATTTGAATTCCCTGTAGTCTGCAATGGGCGATTACTGATGCCAGGCATTTTGTGAATACTCTGGGCAGTAGATAAGCCAAAGGGCAATGCTGAGAATTGATAGTGCTCTGATCCTGCAAGAAATCTGAGGTATCTTCTGCAGATTGGTCGAATTGGGACGTGCAGGTATGCCTCCTTGAGATCTAGAGTTACCAGCCAAGACTCCTTGCCCAGCATGGGAAGAAGTTGCTGTAGGGTCAGCATTTTGAATTTTGGGACAATGATGTATGTATTTAAGGTGGACAGGTCGAGAATTGGTCTCCAACTTTTTTCCTTTCTTGGAACTAGGAATAGTCTGGAGTAGAACCCCTTTCCTTGTTCTGCTGTTGGCACTCTTTCCACAGCTCTCATGTTTGCTAACTCCATTATCTGGGGTAGAGCCTCTGTTTTTTGATTTGGAGGTAGATTTGGCATTCCTCTTTTGACTGGTAAAGTGTGGAAGTGAAACAGATAACCTTGATCTATGGTTTGTAAAATCCACTTGTCTTTTGTTATGTAGTGCCAGTTCTTTGAAAATAAGGTTAACTTTCCGCCTAGAGGAGCTGCTATTTGTTCCCTGGTAGGCGGATTTAGGATTAAGTCACTGTGGTTGTGCTGATGTAGTGGCAGTGGCTGTGTCTGTGCCTCTGTTGTTACCTTGCCACTGTCGTCCTCTGTAGGCACCTCCTCTGGATTGGTTTCTGCCTCTGGAACGTCTATTCCTACCCCTTTGAAATTTTGTGGAGTCAGGAAAGGACCAATTTTTGGCAGGCCAGTTCCTGCTAAACCTTGGGGTTGAACCTGCAAGAAATCTTTAACAGTTTGAACAGATTTTGCCTTTTCTTCCATTTTCTTCATAACCTGCTGGGCAGGTGTACCAAACAAACTTGTCTTGTCCATAGGAGCATCTAGCAACTTAGCTTTAACATGATCCAGTAAAGCTTGTTCCTTTAGCCATGCATGCCTTCTTATCACTGTGCCTGTCATGGCTGATCTAAATGAAGCCTCCAGTGCATCATAGCCACATTTTAAGGAATGGTTGCTAACCTGTTGTATGTTATTTACCATCTCTAATACATATTTCTTATCAAGAGATTCATCAGTGGTTAGTTTTTAGTTAACTGATCAAGCATAAACTCTTGGTATTGTATCATGTGAAACTGACAGTTTTAAGCTCTAGCTGAGAGAGTAGCTGAAGTGTAGACCTTTTTACCCCATCTGTCTAGTGACCTTGCTTCCCTTTCAGAAGGAATAGGGTTTTTAGCTGTGGTCGCTACTGCCTTGGGACCCTGGGATATAGTTTCTGGGTCTGCAAGAGGGCCTTGTAAAGGTGGTGATGAGTATCTGGCACCCTGTAAAATCTGTCTGGTTTGGCAGGGGCTGGGGTAAAGAATCTGGAGGCGAGCAAACATCATTGAAAGCATCATCCACCACAGGGAGAACAGGAGGTATAGCTAAGGGCCTGTGCTGTGGGAGGTGCAGAAAAGTCCTAAGTCTTTTCTGGAGTCTGAAAAATCCTGTTGCTGCCATTGGAACTGTTCTCGCATGGCATGCAAGGTTTCAAAGGAGAATTCTTCTGGTGGGGAAGCAGCTGGAATGGATTCTTCAGCATCAGAATCTTCAAAATTGGAGAAGGAGCCTCAGGCTGGTCAGTTATGTCTGATTCATCAGAGAATCATCAGAAGACACTGGCTCAGGGGCTCTGCCCTAGGTCTCTTCTCTGGGGCTGAGAGGCCCTGTCTGGGTGAGATTGAGATCCTCTAATTAAAGAAATTAAATCTTCTGCCAAGGAAAGCATTTGAGAACTCGAAGAGGGCCTGGTTGTGGGGCGTTTAACAGGCACTGTTTTAGTAGTCTTGCTCGCTTTAGCCCTGGTGAAGGCCTTAATGGACATGGCAGCTGGAGGCCTAGCAGCACCACGTGCTGGGGTAGAGACATCCAAGGGATGGTGTCTGATAAGTCAACCACCGTAGTGGGTAAAATTTCTGAGGTCGATTCAAGAGTTGTAGCAGGGGCCTCAGTTGTAAGAGTTCAGCTGTACTTTGAGCAGTTTTCGGTTTAGGCGAAACCGAGACACTCATGATTTGCTTTACCGTGGTTTGGCGAACCGCGGACCCGAAAGTGTCGGTCTTTATCTTTGCTTTTTGGGGGTAGTCGGAGGATCCGGCGGCATAATGTACGCAAAATCAGAACCGAAAACTGTTCTGCAAACTCCGACCGGCCTAAGCGTTCGCCGGTTGAAAGAAGCACAGGCGAACAGGCTGCTACGCGTGGGCTGGGCCTAAACAAGGCAGACAGTAAGAGTGGAAATCTTTATGAGGTATTTGTTTCCCACAGGTTAAACAATTGTTAACTTTTTCTGACATCGGCTGAGGCAAGAAAGAGTCCCCAACGGGGTACTTAGCTTTAGAAGTCTTAAGTAGTATTCGGTAGAAGTAATCTCTGGATCCGACCGACCGGCACTTGCGAACAGCTTCTGCTTTGGGCGCCACGCGGCAAGAAAGACTGAGGAAAATGGCGCCGGCTGATGCTTTATACCGAAGACCAACAGAGATGACGCCGGGTGGAGGCGACATCAGTCAAGCGGACCCGGACTTTGAATCCGGCCGACTGGGCTGCCTGACGACAGGACAACCCACTTGTTATGACTGCAGATGCATCCATGAAGGACATCAATTGTTAACTTTTTCTGACATCGGCTGAGGCAAGAAAGAGTCCCCAACGGGGTACTTAGCTTTAGAAGTCTTGTAGTATTCGGTAGAAGTAATCTCTGGATCCGACCGACCGGCACTGAACAGCTTCTGCTTCGGCCACGCGGCAAGAAAGACTGAGGAAAATGGCGCCGGCTGATGCTTTTACCAAGACCAACAAAGATGATCGGGTGGAGTGCGACATCAGAAGCGGACCCGGACTTTGGAATGCCGACTGCAGGGCTGCCTGGCGACAGGACAACCCACTTGTTATGACTGCAGATGCATCCATGAAGGACATCACCTGGAATCCTGCCGTCTCAGGTGAGCCGTAACCGCTGCCATACATTTGGTGAACACTCTGGGGCTGTAGTGAGACCAAAGGGCAGGGCTCTGAATTGGTGACTGGCCCCCAGTGAAAGCGGAGAAACCTTCTGGAGCCTGTGAATTTTGATGTGTTGATGCGCATCCTGAAGGTCCACGGAGCACATCCAATTGCCTTTGCCCAGAAAGGGCAAAATGGACTGTAGCGTGACCATCTGGAATCTTGTTCTCTTTACAAACTTGTTCAGTTTGCTGAGATCTAATATTGGTCTCCAGTCCCCTGTCTTTTTCGGTACCAAAAAGAACCTTGAGTAGATTCTGGATCCTAGTTGGTCTGCTGGGACTGGCTGGATGGCTCTTTTTGCTAGCAGTTTTGATATTTCTGATACTGCTAGCTCCCTTAGACCGGGTGGAACGTCTGGAAGGGTTCCCTTTTGTTGAATTGGGGTTTGGATAAAGGGAATTTTGTAACCCTCGGATATGATCGACTGTACCCATTTGTCTTGAGTAAGGGAAAGCCAGGCTATCGGGTACAGTGACAATCTTCCCTCGACTGCCTCCGAAGGTGGACAATCGGGCAACATCTCAGGGATGCTGGAAGGGTTTGTCAGAGAGAGGCTCCCTGCTACCCTGGTTTTGCAGACCCCCTCTGCCTCTGGGGGTAAACTGACCTGTTGCGTCAGACGTGACTCCTTGAGATTTGCGGAACCACATTTTCCCACCCTTCTGACCCTTAGGGTATGGTCTTGAAGGGGTGGAGAAAAGTACAGTTTTGTACCTACCATAAATGTAGATGTCCGATAAGACATGCAACTGCAGTCATAACATGTGGGTTGTCCTGCCTCAGGCAGCCCTCAGTCGGCTGGATTCCAAAATCTGGGTCCAACGTCGGCTGATGTCGCATTTCTCTCCGACGTCAGAGCGGCTGGAGTACATAAGCATCAGCCGACGCCATCTTCTTCAGTGTTTCTTGCCCCAGATGCCAGGTGCCCTCCAAGGAAGGCTGTAATCAAATTGGAAGACAAAAACAGGATTCCAGAGAAATAAATGAGCAATAAAACAAATACACCATAACAAATATCCCCAGCTAAGAGAAATTGGGATAGGAGTGTGTCCTAGGCATAGAGGGGTATGGAGGGTGGGAAAATCCGACTGCAGTTGCATGTCTATCGGACATCTACATTTATAGTAGGTACAAAACTGTACTATGTCCTTCAAGAATGCAACTGCAGTCATAACATGTGGGTAGAATACCATAGCTTAGCTGGGGGAGGAGGTATGCTCTAGGAAAAAGATGGTGTGGCGATCAAACCCTGCAGGACTGCCGAAGCAAAGCCTGCTCTGGATCTGGAGTATAGAGGGAGATTGTAGTGTTTGGAGAATGTATGCACAGAGCTCCATGTAGCAGCTTCTAGAATGTCCTTAGTAGGCACCCCTCTTAAGAATGCTGTAGAGGTGGCTGTAGCTCTTGTGGAATGTGGTCTGACATTGGCTGGAACAGTATTTCCATGAAAGGAATAACAAAATCTGATGCAATGTCCAACTGCGTTTTGAAATTGTCTGTTTTGAAATTGCTTTTCCTTGGACTGCAGGGGCGTAAGCTACAAAAAGTTGTTCAGACTTCCTACTGGCCTTGGTTCTGTCCAGGTAGTATCGAAGTTGTCTGTGAATGTCCAAGGTATGCAACAGTCTTTCCCCCTTATTCTCAGGATTGGGGAAGAAAGCAGGCAAATGAATAGCTTGATTCAAAGAGACCCTAGATACCACATTTGGCATAAAAGTAGGGTTGGTCCTTAATGAAACCCTGTCTCTGTGAAAAATTATGAACGGTGGAATTGCCATTAGGGCCTGTAGTTCCGAAACCCTTCTTGCTGAGGTAATTGCCAACAGGAAAGCTGTCTTCCATGAGAGAAATTGCAAGTCCACTGAAGCTGCTGGCTCAAAAGGAGGTAGAGTCAGTTTTTCTAGGACAAAATTGAGGTCCCAGGCTGGCACTGGGGCCTTTCTTGGTGGCTTGATGTTCTTGATTCCCCTGAGGAATTGCCTTAGCAAAGGGTGTGAAGACAGGAGGATCAGTGTTATATCTAGCTGAAATAGCTGATGCATGTATCTTTATGGAAGAATATGAGAGGCCGTTATTTAGCATATCCGCCAAGTATTCCAAGATGAGTGGGATGTTCAACAGAGTTGCATCATGCCCCTTGCTGGTATTCCAATTGCTGAACCTCTTCCATTTTGCTAAGTAAACCTTTCTGGTGGATGGCCTTCGAGCCTCTGTCAGTATCCGCTGAACTTCCTTGGAGAGAGATAGGTTGAGGTTATTTATGGGATCTCCCAGGCTGTTAGCTGCAGTGTCTGAAGGTTTGGATGCACTGTTTTGAGATTGTGTTGTCAAAAGCAGAGGCCATTGGCAAAGGGCCCACCTCCTGGTGTGACATATGCTCCTTAGTAGTGGGTACCAGTGTTGTCTTGGCCAGTCCGGGGCTATTATGATTCCCTTGGGTCTCTCTGCTTTGATCTTTAGTAGTACTGAGGTCATCAGTGGCAGAGGTGGGAATGCATAGATTGTTAGGCAGTTCCAGTTGAATGAGAGAGCATCTATTTTCCAAGCTTTTGGATGGTATGTCCTTGTGCAGAATTTTTGTAGATGATGGTTGAGGTGGGAGGCAAAAAGGTCTATTTCTGGCCTGCCCCATGTCGAAGTGAGTTGTGTGAAGATCTTCGGATGTAACCTCCACTCGTGTGGATCTGTGAAATTCCTGCTTAGGCTGTCCGCCAGCACATTGTCTTTGCCTGGAACAAACTGTGATTGTAACTGGATGTTTAGGCTCAGTGCTTTTTCCCAAAGATGCATTGTCAGTCTGCAAAGGGGGTAAGAGTGGGTGCCCCCTTGCTTGTTTATATACCACATCACAGTGCTGTTGTCTGTCCGCATTAGTAAATGGCCCTGTTGAAGTTGGTGTTGAAAGGCCTCGATGGCATGCATTACTGCCAGCATTTCCTTTTGATTTATATGCAGATGTGTTTCCTTTTGAGACCATTGTCCTTGTATACACCTGCCTTCCATGTGCGCCCCCCATCCAAGGTCTGAGGCGTCTGTGGTCATGATCTGAGTTATCTGTGGTTTTTTGAATGACATACCTGTGTTGGCCTGGCTCACCGAGGCCCACCATAGGAATTCCTTTGCAGGCATGGAATGAGCGGTATGGTTGCCTCCAAGTTGTTGCTGTGCTGAGACCAAATGCTTTTTAGGTACCATTGAAGCTTTCTCGTAGTCTTGCTAATGGTACCAGGAGAATGCAGGATGCCATATAACCCAGGCCTGTAGGAATCTCCTTGCAGTCATCTGGGTGAGTTTTGCTAAACCTTTGAAGTAATGAGTTAACTTCTCTTGCTTGTCTTCTGTCAAGTAAGCCATTTGAGAGGCTGTGTCTAATTTGGCTCCCTAAGAAGATTCTTTGCTGGCATGGCTGCAGCCTTGACTTTTCAAAGTTGACTGTGTATCCCAGAGCTTGTAGTAGTCGTATGACATAGTCCAAGTTTTTTGTCAACATCAATTTGTCGTCCGCTTGTATGAGGCAGTCGTCCAGGTGCGGGTAAATTTGCATCCCTTGAGTCTGCACTGAGCAATTACTGAAGCCAGGCATTTTGTGAATACTCTGGCAGTAGATAAGCCAAATGGCAATGCTGAGAATTGATAATGCTCTGGCCCTGCAAGAAATCTGAGGTGTCTTCTGCAGCTGTCTCTGATAGGGACATGCAGGTATGCCTCCTTGAGGTCCATAGTAATCAGCCAAGACCCCTTGCCCAGCATGGGAAGGAGTTGCTGTAGTCAGCATTTTGAACTTTGGAACTATGAGAAAGGTGTTTAATGCGGACAAATCCAGTATTGGTCTCCATGGAATTCTTTTCTTGGAACAAGGAACAGTCTTGAGTAAAACCCCTGGCCTTGTTCTTGTTGTGGAACTCTTTCTATTGCTTTCATTGAGTGAGCAGAGATTTGCTTGATAGCCTCTGCCCTCTGGTTTTGTGGTAGGTTTGGCATGCCTTGTTTTCTTGGCAAGGTATGAAAATGGAACCTGTAGCCTCGGTCTATAATGTCCAAAATCCATTTGTCCTTTGTCAGTCTGTGCCAATTTTCTGCAAACAGAGATAATTTCCCGCCCAAGGGAGCCCAATTTGTTCCCTGGTAGGCGGAAGTAGAGGAAAGTCATTGAGATTGTGGCTGTGGGGCAGGTGAAACCCCTGCGTCACTTATTTGGTTTCCTGGCTGCCACTGTCGTCCCCTGTAAGGACCTCTGTTATTGGCCTCTTCCTCGGCCACGTCTGTTTTTACCCCTTTGAAACTTTTCTGGATTAGGAAAGGACCAGTTTTTTGAAGGCCAATTCCTACTGAATCTGGGGGGTTGAACCTGGAGGAAATCTTTCACCGTCTGAACTGATTTGGCTTTTTCCTCTATGGTCTTTAACACATCCTTAGCATTAGCACCAAAAAGCTTGTTCTTTTCCAAAGGTGCATCCAGAAGTTTTGCCTTAACATGATCTGGTAGAGGTTGATCCTTTAACCATGCATGTCTACGAATGACTGCCCCTGTCATAGCTGCCCTACATGAAGCTTCCAGTGCATCATATCCACACTGCAGGAAGTGATTGCTTACTTGCTGAGTGTTATGTACTGCTTCCTGCAAAGCCTTCCTGTCTAAAGGATCAGGAGTGGCCAATGTTTTTTGTAAATCTTCCAACAGGAAATCCTGATATTGTAACATATGAAAAAGGCAATTCAAAGCTCTCATAGATAAGGCAGTGGATGTGTAAACCTTTTTGCCCCATCTCTCTAGTGACCTAGCTTCCCTGTTGGAGGGCAATGGATTTTTAGAGGTGGAAGCTGAAACTCCCTTAGGCCCCTAAGAAATAGTTTCCAAATCAGCAGCATGGGCCCTGAATATATGAGAATGAGTTTCTGGGACCCTGTAATACCTGTCTGGCTTGGCTGGAGCAGGAGGAAGAGAGTTAGGGGTAACACTAGAGTCAGTATATAAATCATCCAAAACATCAAGTACAGGAGGAATAGCTAAGGGCCTGTGCTGGGGCTTCTTAAGGAAAGTCCGGCTTTCTGGAATCAGAATATTCCTGGCCTTGCCACTTGAAATGTTCCCTCATGGTATGCAGAACTTCCCCAAAAGAAATATCCTCAGGCGGGGAGGCCGAGGGGATGGAATCCTCTGCATCAGAGTCCTCAGAATCTTCATCTAACGGAGTAGGGTCAGAAGGTTCAACCCGGGGTCTTTTATCAGAAGGAGGCTGGGATCCTCTCTCAGGATGGGCCTGTGAACCTCTAATCATAGAAATTAAATCAGCAGCCATAGACATAATTTGTGTCTCTGGAGCAGGCTGAGGAAAGGTTTTAGTAGTAAGATGCTTTGTTTTGCTGGCTGCCTTAGCCCTGGTGTAGGCCTTAATAGACATGGCCATAGGAGGCCTGGCAGCTGCACGTGCAGGAGTGACCTTGTCTACAGCAATGGTCTCGGGCATTTCCTCGGTTTCAATGTCCGGAGGAAAATCAATGACTGGCGGAGTGATATCAGGAATAGGAGTCGTCGGTAATGCGGTGACTTCGGTTCGGAGCGGTGGAGAGACCGTCTCTGAGGGAACCGGAGCACCTGCGATAGGCTTTGGCGTGGAGTCGGTGGCAGACGCGGGCCGAGGATGTCGGTCCCGGTCTTTTCGCTTCTTGGGAGTTTGTGATGTCGGAAGATCCGACGGCATTGTGTAAGCGAATTTATCGCCGAAAAAATCTTCAGCGAACTCCGCCCGGTGCCTGAGAGTGCGCTTGTTGGGCGAACACAGGCTACACAGGCCAGGCGTCATGGTCTGGGCCAAGGCAAGGAAGACAGTAAGAGTGGAAATCCTTATGAGGTATTTGTTTACCACAAAAAAGACAATTGTTAACTTTTTCAGTAATTTCTGACATCGGCTGAGGCAAGAAAAGGTCCCCAACGGGGTACTTAGCTTGTTTGATGACTTCGGTATCGAAGAATACAGGAGCTGACCGACGGCACATGCGAACTGCTTCTGCTCGGGCACCGCACGGCAAGAAAGACTGAAGAAGATGGCGCCGGCTGATGCTTATGTACTCCAGCCGCCGGACGCCGGAGAGAAATGCGACATCAGCCGACGTCGGACCCAGACTTTGGGATCCGGCCGACCGAGAGCTGCCTGGGGCAGGTCAACCCACATGTTATGACTGCAGTTGCATTCTTGAAAGTCATCGGACTCCTACGGCAGAAAGAGTCTTGCCATCTTGCTCGCATTCGGCCAAGGTGTCTTTCACTTGAGGTCCGAACAAAGCCGAACCATCAAAAGGGGAATTTATGAAGGACACCTTCAAAGGGTCTGCGAAATTACACAGCCGCATCCAGGCGTGACGCCTTAAGGCCACTCCTGTGTTTATGCGCCCTACCGCTCCATCGGCTGCATATGAAATCAGACGCATGGAGGAGTTAATCGAGTTCAGGGTTCCAAGCTGTGAGTTTATTTTATCCTGTGACCCATCAGCTGATGGATCCTGTAAGACTTCTCCCAACTCTTTGAGAATATCTCTCTGAAGGCGGATGAAGTGACGCAGGTAATTCAGCGACCGCATGGCAAAGGTCGCTGCAGGACATTGATGCCAGGTGCATTTTGTGAATACTCTAAGAGCTAGATAAGCTTCAAAGGGCAATGCTGAGAATTGATAATGCTCTGATCCTGGGCAAGAAATCTGGAGGTAATTCTTCTGCAACAGGGTCGAATGGGGACGGCAGGTATGCCTCCTTGAGATCTAGAGTTACCAGCCAACACTCCTTGCCCAGCATGGGAAGAAGTTGCTGTAGGGTCGCAAGACATTTTGAATTTTGGGACAATGATGTATGTATTTAAGGTGGACAGGTCGAGAATAGGGTTCCAACTTTTTCCTTTTCTTGGAACTAGGGAATAGTCTGAGCAAAACTTTTGCCTTGTTCTGTTATTGGCACTCTCTTCCACAGCTCTCATCTTTGCTAACTGCATTATCTTGCTGTAGAGCTTGTTTTTGATTTGAGGCAGGTACTTGGTATCTCTCTTTTGACTGGTAAAGTGTGAAAGTGGAACCGTAACCTTGGTCTATGGTTTGCAAAATCCACTTGTCTTTTGTGATGTAAATGCCAGTTTTCTCGGGGTAAAATATATTAATTTTCTCCGCCTAATGTGAGCTGCTATTTGTTCCCTGGTAGGCGGATGTAGAGTTAAGTCACTGAGATTGTGCTGTTGTAGTGGTAGTGGCTGAGTCTGGTGCCTCTGTTATTACCTTGCCACTGTCAGCCCTCTCTGTGGTAAGCACCTCCTCTGGATTGGTGTCTGCCTCTTGAACGTCTATTCCTGCCCCCTTTGGGATCTTGTGGAGTCAGGAAAGGACCAATTTTTGGCAGGCCAGTTCCTGCTAAACCTTGGGGTTGAACCTGCAAGAAAATCTTTAACCGCTTAGGAACAGTAGATTTTGCCTTTTCTTCCATTTTCTTCATTACCTGCTGGGCAGGTGTACCAAACAAACTGGTCTTATCCATAGGGAGCATCTAAATAACTTAGCTTTAACATGATCCCTCGTAAGACTTGTTCCTTCCAGCCATGCATGTCTTCTTTATCATTGTGCCAGTCATGGCTGATCTAAAATGAAGCTTCCAGTGCATCATAGCCATTATTTTTAAGGAATGGTTGGCTAACCTGTTGTATGTTATTTACCATTTCTAATACATATTTCTTATCTATAGAGAGTCATCAGAGGATAGCGTTTTTTAGTTAACTGATCAAGCATAAACTTCTTGGTATTGTATCATGTGAAACTGACAGTTTAAAGCTCTAGCTGAGAGAGTAGCTGAGGTATAAACTTTTTTGCCCCATCTGTCTAAAGACCTGGCTTCCCTTTCTCAGAAGGAATAGGGTTTTTTGCTGTGGTCGTAGGCTTACCGCCTTAGGCCCCCTGGGTATAGTTTCGGGTCTTGGGCGAGAGTGGGCCTTGTATAGGTGATGATGCGGTCTGGTACCCTGTAAATCTGGTCTTGGTTTGGCAGGGGCTGGAGGTAAAGAATCTGGTGCAGGCTGCACATCATTAGAAGGCACTCGGCCCACAACAGAGAGGACAGAGGTATAGCTAAGGGCCTGTGTTGTGGGAAGGTGCAGAAAAAGTCCTAAGTCTTTTTTCTGGAATCTGAGAAATCCTGTTGCTGCCATTGGAATTGTTCTCGCATGGCATGTAAGGTTTCCCCAAATGAGAATTCTTCAGGTGGAGAGGCAGCTGGAATGGATTCTTCAGCATCTGAGTCTTCATAATTAGAGAAAGGAGCCTCTGGCTGGTCTGTAATATCTGAGTCATCCGCAGAATCATCAGGGGACACAGGCTCGGGGGGCTCTGCCCTAGGTCTCTTCTCTGGGGGCTGAGAGGCCCTGTCTGGGTGAGATTGAGATCCCCTAATTAAGGATATTAAATCTTCTGCCAGAGTAAGCATTTGTGAACTAGAAGTGGGCCTGATTGAGGGGGGTTTAACAGGCACTGATTTAGTAGACTTGGCTGCTTTAGCCCTGGCAAAGGCCTTAATGGACATGGCTGCAGGAGGCCTAGCAGCACCACGTGCTGGGGTAGAGACATCTAAAGGGATGGTGTCTGATAATTCACTAGAAGCCACTGTAGTAGGTAAAATTTCAGAGGCCGATTCAAGTAAGGTAGCAGGAACCTCAGAAGTAGTCAAAGATTCAGCTGTGCTTTTTGATCAGTTTTCTACGGTTCGCCGAAACCGGTGACACACTCATGCGTTTGCTTTACACCATGGTTTCGCCGAAACCGTGGTTACCGCGAGTGTCGGTCTTTTCTTTTGGGCGTTTTTAACAATTTGGGTAGTCGGAGGATCCAACGCATAATGTACGCAAATTCTGAACCGAAAACTGTTCAGCAAACTCTGACCGACGCCTAAGCCGCTAAGTCGGTTGAATGAAGCACAGGCCTAACAGGCTGCTAATACGTTAAGTGGTCTGGGCCTAAACAAGGCAAACAGTAAGAGGAAATCTTTATGGGGTATTTGTTTCCCACAAGTTAAACAGTTATTGACTTTTTCTGACATCGGCTGAGGGTAGAAAGAGTCCCCTAACGGGTACTTTAGCTTTTAGAAGTCTTCAAGTAGTATCTCGGGTAGTAGAAATCTCTGGATCCGACCGGACCGCACTTATGCGAACAGCTTCTGCTTCGGGCTTCACGCGCTGACAAGAAAGACTGAAGAAAAATGGCGTTGGCTGATGCCTTTATACCCGAGTCCAGCAGAGATGACGCCGGGTGAAGTGCGACATCAGCCCGCCGGACCCGGACTTTGGAATCCGGGCCGACTGTGCAGGGCTGTCCTGACGACAGGACAACCCAGTTGTTATGACTGCAGATGCATCCATGAAGGACATCAGTGAAACCACGATGAACATCTGGAATTGCAAGAAGAAACAGAGAAACAAATCTTTCTGAAACAAAGATGAACAGGGATGTGAAGATAGGCACCCTTGTGATCCAGAGAGACTAGGAAAGCTCTTAAGAAAGAAGTTGTGCTAGGTTGAGAAAAATTCCAGAATGGCTTCCAAGTGCCTTCTTTCCTGGGAACCAAAAACATTCTGGAATAAAACCCCTTCCCCCTTTAAGGAGCAGAAACTGCTTAGATGGTGCTTTTTGATACAAGGCTCTGAAGAACATCCAGAACAAGAGCAGCTGTTCCTGAGGTTGAGGAATGCCCAAAAGGGCGGGAGAGATTTCTACAAAATAAAAGCCCCTGAAGAATGATGGATGGAACCCAATAATCCTGAGTGACCCTTAACCAATTGTGAAGAGACAGAGAAAGACTAACAGCTAAAGGAACCTGACTTAGGAGGGAGGGAAGAAAGTAGTCAGACAGAACCTGGCTTGTCTGGAAAGAAGGAGGCTTCTGAGTAGTAGGGGTTTGGGTAGACTCAGCAGGAGAAGACCTTCTAGAATAAGAAGTTATGTACTTACCATAACGCTCCATGTTAGTTGTCTTCTTCTCGCTTGCTGGATGGGTTCGGAGCCAAACCTTGGCTCCAACTTCGGCCGAATACTAAAGCTTCGAGAGCTACTTTTACCAGCTCGAGGCTATCCTATGTCCCCATAATGCTAGGGCTAAATATACCCAGATCCTCGCTTGATAGCTAACACTATGGACAGACATGTCCCGCCACTAGAAAAAGATAAAACTGAGAGCTATGTGAATTTATAAACCCTACAGCCTGCCTGTCACCAGGGGTACCAAAGGGAGAAAAGAGCTCTAGATGAAGGTATAATCTTGGTGACAAGGAACTCACCCAATACTCTAGGTCTTTCCAGGTTCGGGATGGAGCTTGGGATTACAAGAAAGAAGGTTTTGAGAAGACAACAACTAACATGGAACGTTATGGTAAGTACATAACTTCTTAATGTTGGTTGTCAATCTCGCCTTCATTTTTGCTGGATGGGACAGCGTCCCTAACACCTTAGTCCCGGGTGGCTCAATGGAACAGACTCTGAGTACAGTGGAACCAAAATCAGCCCTATTTCTGGAGGCAATATCCAGTTTTGCAATGAGAGATGAAGGTATGAGGAGAGGCCCATGTGGCCGTGCTACACAAATAGAGTCCATAGGTAATCTCACCTGAAAAAGCAGCTGAGGAAGCTAATGCTCTAGTTGAATGAGAGCTCTAGGTTTGGTAGGGAGCTCCTTATGCCTCACTTGATAGGTCAAAGAGATAAGAGAGGTTAACCATCTTGACAAGGTCACTTTAGAAACCGGAAGGCCTTGCTTCCCTCTCTCGGGCGAAGACAAGAAGAGTTGGTCTGATTTTCTCTCTGGCTTGGTTCTATCCAAGATAGAAACGTAGTTGCCTATGGACATCCAAACAATGTAATTTTCTCTCTCTCAAAAGCTCTATCAGTGTAATTTGGAAAGAAAACTGGAGATCAATGGTCTGATTCAGATTTTTTCTGAGAGTACCTTAGGTAAAAAGGATGGATTTGTCCTAAGCGCCACTCTACCTTTGTGAAAAAACAAGATAAGGGGGGGGTGTACAGAAAGTGCTTGCAGTTCAGAAACCCTTCTGGCTGAGGTAATAGCTACCAAGAAAAGTGTTTTCCACGAGAGCAGTTTTTGAACGAGCAGGAGGCAGCAGGCTCAAAAGGAGGTAGAATCAAAAGACGGCATAAGTACCAAATTTAGATCCCACGGTGGAGGAGGGTCTTTGACTGGGGGGCCTACCGTAATAGGGTACCCTTCAGGAAAGCTTGCAGAGCTTGTGAGACATAATACTAGACTCTGACAAGCCAACATGGAAATTTGCAATAGCCACCAACTGGACTTTGATAGTGGCTGAAGAGGAACCTTTGAAAGTGTTCCGCTTAGAAAATCTAGAACTGTTTGGACAGGGGCAGTAAAGGGATCAACTTGGTTCCTTTCTGCCCAAATAGAGAAACGTTTCCATTTTACTTGCGTCACGCCCTTCTGGTGTTATTGTGAGAAGCAAGGATAATCTGACGGGAGATTAAGGAAAGTCCTGGCTACAGGCTGGAAGTGGAGCAACCAAGCTGTGAGGTTGGAGAGATGACAGGGATTAGTGCAGCCCGTCTCGATTGATGGGTCAGAAGGTCTGGCAGGGCCAGGGTCCATATGCCAGGGCTGCTCCAATAGATACGCAGTAGGAACGGAAACCAGACTTGTCGGGGCCAGTAAGGGGCAATGAGGATCATCCTGGATCTCAAGGCAGTTGCTTTCTCAACTAACAGTGTGATTAAGGGAAAGCATAAAGGAGACCCCGGGCCAATCGTGGACTAGAGCTGCCTCTGGGAGAGAGGCCCGGAAGAGGGAAGAGGGTGAAGAAGTCTTGACACTTGCTGTTTTGAGGGGTTGCTTGAAAAAGGTGCTTGCAGCAAGGCTGCCCCACTTTCTGGAAGGATTTGGTCCGCTACTTAGTTGGTTGAGAGACCACTCGTGGGGCCATGAGAATGTCCCTGCTCAGCCTGTCTGCTATGACACTGACTTCCCAGGAATGTGTTTTGCTACCAGAAAACGCTTGAGAAGAGATCGCGCATTGCCAGAGTCTGAGCGCTTCCCCGGACAAAGAGGGTAGGATCTGGTTCCGCCTCTGTTTGTTGATGTACCATACTACAGACATATTGTTGTCTGTATTGGTAATTGTTCCAGTGGGAAGAGAGTCCGGGAGAGCCTGCAACACCAACAGGACCAATTCTAATCTCCAGGACATTGATGTGCGGCACTCGAGAGGGTTGCCATGTGCCCTGGACTGTCCTTTCCTGAACCCCCCACCCAATCAGGGGGGCGTCCGCCCAGTGTCACGGTGTAGCAACCAGAGGGGAGAACAACCGGTCTGTCCTCTGAAGCACCTGGGGTGGAGTCCATCCACCCACGATAGGTGTCATTTGCTTAGACTGAGTGATGAGAATCCTGTGTGACATGGGAAGCTGCTGAAAGGACCACTGGGAAAAAGCTCCACTGTAGTATCCGATATGAAAATGAGCTAGGGGGAGCAAGGTGATTGTTGCAGCAATCCGTAGACCTGCCGCTTTCAGTACAAACCTGGCTTTGGACCCTGTCTTGAACATGACTGGCGAATGTCGCATACTCTGGGCGTGAGGAAGTTTTTGCTGACAACTCTACCGTGTTTAACACGGCCCTATGAAGGTAATATGCTGACAAGGCTGACAAAGCAGATTTTTCGAATTTATAGAGATGCCCAGCGCTTTGCGGTAGGTTTGTACAGCGTAATCCCTGGCTTGAAGAAGCTGATGCCTGGTGGTGGCAGTAAGGAGCCAGTCGCCCAAATACGTGGAAACACCTGAAGTCCTCGATGTCCTGCTAAGTGAGCCGCAACCACTGCCATGCATTTGGTAAACACCCTGGGGCTGTGGTGGGCCAAAGGGCAGGGCTCTGAATTGGTAGTGACTGGCTCCCAGCCGAAGCCGGGAGAAACTCCCCCTGTAGTGCCTGTTCATTTTGATATGGTAGCACGCGATCCTGAAGGTCTATAGAGCACATCCAATTGTCCTGACCCAGAAAGGGAAGAATGAACTGTAGCGTGACCATCCAGAATTTTGTTCTTGAAACGATTTGTTCAGTCTGCTGAGATCCAAAATAGGTCTCCCAGTCCCCTGTCTTTTTGGTACCAAAAGAATTTGGAGTAGATTCTGGATCCTTGTTGGTCTGCCAGGACTGGCTGGATGGCTCTTTTTAACAGCAGCTTTGAAATTTCTAGTGCTGCTTGGTCTCTCAGACCCGGGTGGAACGCTCTGGAAGAGGCCCTTTGGTTGATGTGGGGTGTGGATAAATGGGATTTTTGTAACCCTCGATATGAACGCTAATCGCACTCCATCTGTCCCGGGCCGCAAGGGAAAACCAGGCTTCTGGGTACAGCGAAGTCTTCCCCGACTGTCTCTGAAGGTGGACAGTCAGGCAGGCTCCTCAGGGGTGCTGAAAGGGTTTGTCAGAGAAAGATTCTCTGCTTCCCCTGATTCTCGCGGCGGGACCCTCCCTGCCCCTAGGGCGCTGCAGATGTTATTGTTCCCTCCTCTGCCTCTAGAGGGAAGCTTCTACCTACGTGCGTCCGCACAACTCCCTGAGATTTGTGGAATTAGAAGTTATGTACTCACCATAACGTTCCATCTGAGTAGGTGTATTCATTTTGTCTGCAACCTGTGGGTTATGGATCCGATGCATCCCGGATCCGAACCCGGCATGGTTAACCAGCTATGGATCCGAGCTCTCAGCTCCTCCCCTCACCCATAATGCCCTGCTCTCCTACATGACCCCTCAGATCGAGTTTGCCAACAGCATGAACACCCTGAAAAGGGTAACACATATTATACAGGAAACTGAAAAGGCCAGAAGGGGATAGGAGGCGGGATGGTTGCAGACAAATGAATACACCTACTCAGATGGAACGTTATGGTGAGTACATAACTTCTAAATCTGAAGTAGGAGATTCATTTGTCTGCAACCTGTGGACAGAGTCCCCAGCTACCTGGAATCTTGGGCTAGACATCATGGAAGGATATTCCGGAGCACCTGAGCCAAAGGATGCTCTACCCCTAGATGTAAGATCCAACTTGTAGTGGGAAATAAAGGTATGAGATGAAGCCCAAGTGGCTGCTGCACAAATATCATCTAGAGGAATCCTTAGCCTTAAAGGCGGAGGTAGAGACTGACCGGGTTGAATGGGCATGTACACCCTCCGTGTGGGCCTTCCAGAAGCTTGATAAGCCAATAAGATGCACTGTGAAATCCAGCGAGATAATGAGACTTTAGAAATTGGCTTAAATTTAGCAAAGGAAATAAACAACTGGTCGGATTGCCTATGACCAGCCGTCCTGTTTAGATAAAATCTAAGTTGCCTGTGAACATCTAAGGAATGAAGCTTGTATTCACCCTTGTTTTGATATTTAGGAAAGAAAACCGGGAGGTTAATGGATTGATTAATGTTTGCTTCAGAAGCTACCTTAGGAAGAAAGGACGGGTTGGTCCTGAGGTATACACGGTCCGATGAAAAGACCAAGTAAGGAGGTTTGGCTGATAATGCTTGAAGTTCTGAGACTCTCTTGGCCGAAGTAATGGCTACTAAAAAGGCCGTCTTGAAAGATAAAAATTTCAGATCTACCGTCACCGCCGGTTCGAAGGGGGGAGCGGTCAAGGCTTGGAGGACCAAGGAAAGATCCCAAGGAGGAACCACTTGCTTTACAGGGGGCCTGAGAAGGAAAGAACCTTTTAGGAAAATCTTACACAATTTGACAGACATCAGTGGACTGGAGTCATGACCAATATGATAATGAGAAATTGCCGCAAGTTGTACTTTGACCGTGGAACTGCTGGCACCATCATTAAAAGAGTGGTTAAGAAGTCAAGCACCAGAGGAAGGAACTGTGAAGGGGTTTAGGCCTTGCCGCTCCGCCCAAGGAGAACCGTTTCACTTACTGCGGTAGACTTCTTAGTGGATGTTTTATGAGCGCCACCAGGATGGCCTTAACCGGGACGAAATACCGGAGTCCTGATCAGGAGTGGAACTGGAGCAGCCAAGCGGTCAGCTTCAGGTTGTCCAGGTTCGGGGGTGGTAAGCGGGATGGGTGAGATATCAGATCCGAATGGGATATAGAATCCAAGGAGGATTCACTGAGTGAGACCTTAGGAAAGGGAACCAGATCTGTCGAGGCCAAAATGGGGCAATGAGAATCATACTGCACCCCAACCGAGAGGCTTTCTGAAGAACATGCAGCATCAGAGGCAAGGGGATAAGCATAAAGAAGACCGGATGGCCAAGCATGCACCAGAGCGACTCTTGGGGTACCTCCGGGAGGAGGTATTAGAGCGAAAAAACTGACGCACTTGGTGTTTGAGGGAGACGCAAAAAGATCGCAAAAGGAGCCTATACTTTCACTGAAACTTTCAAAAACAACTAAATTTTAACACTAAAACACTATATATAACCACTTAGCTGAAGAGCTGGTGAACACCAAGCTGGTCACCAGCGTGCAAACTAGATCTGAGGTCATGTAGGAGAGCAGGGCATTATGGGTGAGGGAGGAGCTGAGAGCTCGGATCCATAGCTGGTTAACCATGCCGGTTCGGATCTGATATCGGATCCATAACCCACAGGTTGCAGACAAATGAATCTCCTACTTCAGATCCAAATTTTCCCGCCCTTTTGACCATTAGGATACGGTCTAGAAGGGGCGGTAAAACGGACTCCCACGGCAGAGAGAGTCTTGCCTTCTTGTTCGCACCTGGTTAAGTTGTCCTTCACTTGAGGTCCAAAAAGAGCAGAACCATCAAAGGGGGTGTTAGTGAATGATGCCTTGAAGGGGTCAGCAAAATTGCAGAGCCGCATCCAGGCGTGTCTCCTTAGAGCAACACCTGTACCTGCGGCTCATTTCCGCTCCATCGGCTGCATAAAGAGATGAGCCGCATGGAAGAGTTGACGATAGAGTTCAGGGTCCCTAGCTGGGAGTTGATCTTTTCCTGAGACCCGCAACTGTTGGTTCCTGCAATGTTTCACCCAGTTCTTTGAGAAGGTCCCTCTGAAGTCGGGTGAAATGGCATAAGTAATTCAGCGACCGCAGCAAAGGTCGCTGAGGAAAACATCCGCTTGCATTCTATCCATCGCCCTAGATTCCTTTATTAGGAGGATGGACAGGTACTACAGGGCAGCCAACTCCTTAGTGGCTGCTGCCACCACTCATGGCATCCACGGGGACACCCTTGGAAAGAAACTGCTTATCTGTGGGAGCAGTAATAAATTTAGTGGGCCTCCGGGAGTTGGTTCCATAGTATCTGGAGCCGCCCACGCCCTCGAGCCACTACCTCAATAAGAGGGTCGAAAGGCGGGGACACCCAGGAGGTGAAAGGACGAGAACCGAAGGCATCCAGGTACACTGACTCGTCCTTGGATGGGTTAAGGGCAGACCAGTTTCCCCTCTGTTTAAGGATCTCTAAGATGTCAGAAAAGGAGACATCCTCAAAGGGGACCTTGGGGATCCTTCGAATCATCCAGGTCGGTGTCAGATATCACTGACTCAGGAGAATCAACAGGTTTCCTCTTACATGTCCTCTTCCGAGGGGGCTCCCCCGCAGGGTCAGGGGAGGCCTCGGAAGAGGAAGAAAGGCCAACAAGGGCAGCATGGAGCCGGTTCTCCTCGCAAGGGGTCAGGAGGGTAGGCAGGGTCGGGTAAGCAGGCACCATGGAGGGAGGGGCCGAGGAGGCCGACCGTGGTGCCAGTATAGAGCCAGCACTCCTCATCACCTCAAAGGCGCCTCAGGCAGAGAAGGACCCAACTCCGAGGAGATGAGAACTCCCCACGGCACAGAAAGGGACAACTCCGAGGCGATGTCAGGGTCGAGCTCACCTGCCGAAGCTCCGAGAGGGAGAGCGGGTGGGACAAAGTCCGGCGCCACTCGCCCCCTCAGAGCCACGAAGGAATCTTAGCGCCTGGATCCCTCCAAAGACGGAGCCAAGGACGGGAATGGAGCCGACAAAGGAACCAACAGGGGAATCGGTTCCGACGCCCCCACAGTACTCACCTCGACAACCTCTGGCTCCGAACTCAGCAGGGTAGCCGGAGGAGGAACTTGAGCTGGTGTAGGGGTAGCCCCTGTCTGTTGAGACGGGCTATGTAGCAACTGGGCCAGTGCCTGCGACTTTAAAGCTGGCTGACTACCCTCTCAAGGTCATGGTCCGAAAGCCTGGAAGACCTAGAGGAATGAGATCTATGGCTCCACTCCGACAAGAGTGGGAGACTTCAGAGCTGATCTAACCGACTCGAGAGATGGAGACCTAGAGCGCTTTCTGCTCAGGGGACAGCTCCGACACTAAAGTCGGAGCAGACTGAGGTCTAGATGCCTCGGTTCCAGCGGAACCGCACGAGGCAACAAGAGCACTGCTTGGCCCGACTCGAACATGGAGCCGACAATGGGCTTTGAAGGTTTCCCAGCCATAGTCTTGGCCGGGGAATCTTCAGGCTTAACAGGCCTCTAAGTATAAGTTTGTTTCTGCGCTCCTGCAGGACTCTAGGGCTAAAAGCATGGCAGATGGAACACGAGTCCTGCAGGTGCAAAGGGCCCAAACAATACACACAAGAAGTGTGACAGTCTGTCAGAGACATCTTCTGACAGCAAGTGTCACACTTCTTGAACTCCGATACCTGTAGTATCCTTAGACATACTGTGCAAAACAACACACAATACCTAACTATAATAACAATTACTATAAAAGAGGGAACTACTACTAAGTAGAAGGACAGAATTCCACGCACACCCACAGAACAACCAGGGGAAAAACTGTACTACATGGGGAGGGTCAGAGGCCCAACCACCTTAAGGGTGGAGAAAAGGAGATTAGCACTAAAGGGGAGACTAGTCGCTAACTCTACTGATACTAAATGAACAAAAAAGGATAAAAAAAAACTGACTAAAAACTACCTCAAAAGTTAATAAAAATATACCTAACCTGGAGCCAGTGAAAATGCAACCTTGTAGCTAAGCGGCAAAGCGAGATTTGGGTATATTTAAGCCTAGCATTATGGGACATAGGATAGCCTCGAGCCGGTAAAATATAGCTCGAGCTTTAGTATTCGGCAGAGTCGGAGCCGAGGTTCGACTCGAACCCATCCAGCAAGAATGAAGGCGAGATTGACAGCTTAACATCCCTTTACCTGCACAGCAGCTGTGGACCCTTCAAAGGTAGAGATCTGCAGGTTCCACAGTTGAAGCATCTCGCATACTGGACTCGAAAGGGTCTCAAGTAGAGGTCTGCTAATCTGAAGTAGTGGGTATCAGGAAAAGCACCTCACTGAGTATCTGCGAACTGGCGACTAGCTTAGGAGAAGCGTCAGTCTGCAGCTTTGGACCTAGGCGGCCTGTCTCTGTCTTCTTTTTCAGAATGTCGGTAGTCAGGTGGCTTATCAAGCCATATCTGATAGTTGAAACAGTACCAAAATATTTAGAAGTGTAAATATACCGAATAGTTTGTTGTTTAAATAAGGCACAAAACCAACAGCGGGTACTTCGTGGTCAGGGCCGAGGCAAGAGATACAGTACAATGAAAATCTTTACGAGGTATTTGCTTTCCACAAGAAATACAATTATTGATTTTTACTGACATCGGTTTAGAGCAAAAAAAAGTTTCCCCAACGGGGTACTTAGCTTTAGTTGAAGACTTCGGTTCTGAAACTCAAAAATGAGAAGTTATGTACCATAACATTCCATGTTAGTTGTCTTCTCTTGCCTTCTTTCTTGCTGGATGGGTTCACAGCCGATCCACGGCTCGACTTCGGCCACTTACTAAAGCTTCGAGCTTATTTTGGCTCGAGGCAACCTTATATCCCATGATGCTAGGCGACAACTCCCAGATCTCGCTTGGAAGCTGACAAACCTAGCATAGGCAAAAAATCCTCCAACTGGAAGGAGGAGGAAGAGTGATAAAACCTCCAAAGATAATTATTTACACTATATATATCCTAGGACACCTAGATAGTGAACAAAGGAATAAAAGGACCCTTCAAGGAAGGGAAGATCTTCTCTCGGTCTGTCCAGGCTAGGGGGATGGTGGTGGGATGCAAGAAAGAAGCTAGAGAAGACAACTAACATGGAACGTTATGGTAGGTGCATAACTCTCAATGTTAAGTTGTCAATCTCGCCTTCATTCTTGCTGGATGGGACAGGCCCCTAGCACCTTCAATCTGGGTGGCTCATTGGAACAGACTCTTAAGAATGGTGGAACCAAATGTTGCTCTGTCCCTGGAGGCCATGTCCAATTTGTAATGCGAAACAAAGGTATGAGGAGAGGCCCATGTGGCTGCCGCACAGTGTCTATTGGTAGTCTAGCTTGAAAAGCTGTAGATGTAGCTAGTGCTCTAGTTGAATGGGCTTTTGGCTTAGAAGTTAATTTCCCTGCCTCTGAGTTGATAAATAGATGTAATCACAGAAGACAGCCACCTAGATAGGGTTACCTTGGAAACAGGAAGGCCTTTCTTATTTTCTGCATATGATAAAACAGTTGATCAGACTTCCTTATTTGTTTGGTTCTATCCAAATAGTATCGGAGCTGGCGTGAACATCTAGATAATGTAGCTTTGCTCCGGCTCTATTAGTATAGTTTGGGAAAAAAAACTGGGAGATCAATTGATTGATTTAAATTTGTCTGCGAAGCCACCTTGGGTAAGAAGGATGGATTAGTCCTTAGAGAAACTCTGTCTTTATGGAAGATTAAGTAGGGAGGATAATGCAGAGGGCGTGAAGCTCTGATACTCTCCTAGCAGAAGTAATGGCGACTAGGAAAAGTGTCTTCCAGGAAAGAAATTTCAATGAACAGGAGACCGCAGGTTCAAGGGGGGGGGGGGATTAAGGATGTTAAGACGAAATTAAGATCCCACTGAGGAGGAGGGTCTTTGATCGGAGGCTTAAGTAAATATACACCTTTAAGGAAGGCTTTGCAAAGCTTATTGGACATGATGTTGTGGTCCGATAAGCCTGTATGAAAATTCGATATGGCTGCCAACTGAACCTTTACTGTAGAAGCAGAAGACCCTGAATGAAAAATTTCGGCTAGGAAGTCTAAGACCGAATGAATTGGGGCGGTAAAAGGATCTATATTCCTTGCCTTTGCCCAGAAGGAGAAACGTTTCCATTTACTAGTGTAAATCCTTCTGGTGGAAGATTTAAGGGAAGCTACTATGATATCCCAGACGGGATTAGAAATCATAGGAAGCCTGGCTAAGGACGGAAGTGGAGCAACCAAGCAGTGAGGTTGAGAGAATGTAGGGATTGGTGCAGCTGCCCCGACTGATGGGTCAACAGATCTGGAGCTGGGTCCAGATGCCAAGGCTGTACCAAAAGATAATAATGTAGGAACGGACACCATATCTGTCGAGGCCAATAAGGGGCAATGAGAATCAACTTGGCTCTCAAGGCGGTTGCTTTCTGAATTACTTGTGGAATTAGAGGAAAGGGTGGAAAGGCATAGAAGTCCCCAAGGTCAATCTTGGACTAGAGCGTCTCTGAGGGGATGGCCTGGAAGGGGGAAGAGGGTGAAGAAGTCGGGGCATTTGCTGTTTTGGGATGTAGCATAAAGATCGCAGCAAGGAAGACCCCACTTGAAAAATCTCTTCCGCTACCGATTGTTTGAGAGACCACTCGTGTGGCATGAGTATGGCTCTGCTCAACCTGTCCGCTATGAAGTTGGACTTCCCGGGGATATGGCGCTATCAGAAACCACTGAGAGGAGATCGCCCATTGCCAAAGTCTGAGTGCCTCTCGACACAGGGGATAGGACTTGGTTCCACCTTCCTTGTTGATATACCACACTACGGACATATTGTCTGTTTGAATTGCAATAGTTCCTAGGGAAGGGAATCGTGGAGGGCTTGCAACATTAAAAGCACTGCTCTCATCTCCAGGACATTTATGTGCAGGTGGCGTCGAAAGGTTGCCAAGTGCCATGGACCATCCTGCAATGAAAATGCCCCCACCACCCGATCAGGAGGCGTCCGCGGGAGGAGGAACAAAGGGTCTGCCCTGATGGACTTGAGGGGACAATATCCACCAGGACAGATGACTTTTGCAAGTTTGAGTTATCATGATCTTGTGGTGCATGGGGAGTTACTGAAAAGACCATTGGGCTAACAGCATCCACCGTAGAAGACGATGTGAAATCGCAAGGGAAAGAAGTGTTATGGCGGCCGCCATAAGACCCAATACTTTCATGACATACCTGGCCTGAATTTTGTCGCCTGAAGAACATGGACATGGCTTTGAGTATCTAAGACTCTTTGGTCTGTTAACTTTGCTGAAAGTTGTACGGTGTTCAAGTTGGCGCCTAAAAAGGTAATAGATTGACAAGGCGACAAGGCAGACTTTTCGAAATTTATAGAGATTCCTAGCCCTCTGCAAATGTGAATAGTGTAAGCTCTGGCTTGGAGAAGTTGATGCCTGGTGGTGGCAGTGAGGAACCAGTCATCTAGATATGGAAAAGTACAGTTTTGTACCTACCATAAATGTAGATGTCCGAACTGGATAGCATCTGCAGTCATAACAAGTGGGTTGTCCTGTCGTCAGGCAGCCCTGCAGTCGGCCGGATTCCAAAGTCCGGGTCCGGCTTCGGCTGATGTCGCACTCCACCCGACGTCATCTTTGTTGGTCTTCGGGTATAAAAGCATCAGCCGGCGCCATTTTCCTCAGTGTTTCTTGCCCCAGATGCCAGTAGCCCT
>NC_056737.1:447817682-447940975 GCF_019279795.1 Protopterus annectens | reverse complement strand
CTGCACAGCGGCTCCGGACCCATCCAAGATAGAGACATCCACAGGTTCTACAGTTGAAGCATCTCGTGGCATAACATACTCCAAATGGGTCTCAGTAGAATGCCTGCGAATCCGAAGTAGCGGGCATCAGGGGCTGCGATAGCACCTCACTGAGTACCAGCGAACTGACGACTGGCTTAGGAGAAGCATCTTCGGCAGCTTTGGACCTTTGCATTTTTTCGGAATGTCGGTAGTCCGATATCCTACCGAAGACATATCTGGATAATTGAACAGAGTACCAAAATATTTAGAAGCGTAAATATACAGACGACGAATAGTTTGTTGCTTAAATAAGGCACAAAACCGATAGCGAGGTACGGTGTGGTCAGGGCCTAGGCAAGGAATACAGTACGAATGGAAATCTTTATGAGATATTTGCTTTCCACAAGAAATACAATGATTGACTTTTACTGACATTGGTTTAGAGCAAGTAAAAGTTTCTCCAACGGGGTACTTAGCTTTAATTGAAGACTTAGGTTCTGAAACTCGAAAAAGAAAATTTCAGGAGTCGGCCGACCGGCACTTGCGAACTGCTTCTTCTTCGGGCACCACACGGCAAGAAAGACTGATGTAATGGCGTCGGCAGCATGCTTTATATCCCTGACTACTTGATGTCATGGAAAATGAGACAGCAACAACCCAAATGTGACGACTGCAACAGTGAAACACTAAGAACATCTGTCGGTGAAGTGTATCTGTAGACAAAAAGAACTGAAACAACTCAAGAGTGCATACCTTTCCACCCTTTCTGGGATTATACATCTTAAGAAATAATGCCTACTTTGGGAATCTAAATGTCTGAAAGTTAAATGTGAGAAGCTTGGAAGGGTCAAGTCTGCCAAGAAAACAAAACACTAGTATATGCCAACATACAGTTAATAGAAAAAAAATTATAACAGAGATGCTGACTATAACCAGTAGCTAACTTGTGACACAATCTTCTGAAGTGCTCGAGTAATGATTTCCTTTTCTGATCTCAGATCTTGTGCTTCAAAGCACACTTGCCTCTGGCCAGTGTACAACTTAATACCCAATGTATCTGACTACGAGTGCACAGGCAAGCTTCTGTGGTTTCCAGTTCAAACCCCATGCAAACAATAAGTAACACAAGAGAAAAACAATGAAGTCAGAACGGTTTCTGAAACACTAGTGCTTGACACTCGCAGATCAGTCAGTAAAGTGCAGCTAATGGTCTTTTCCCTGGAAAGTCAATTTGCTGTGTACCAAGGATTTCTCCTTTTCCTGTGATGGTGCAGACTTCTGGTAAGTATGCGTTTTTGACCTGTTTTTATGTTTCTGAATGCCATTTTCCTTCTCAACATTATTAGTATGTGAATGATCTTTTGTGAATCAAACACAACTGAGTCTGTCAGAAATCATATTAAACTATACATCTATCTCATCTACAAGAAACCTAGCCACAGGTCATGGGTGGTGGGGCTGTTCAGACATAATGGAGAGTGGGAAGAAATAAGTACCCACTGGAGAATGGCATTTCACAGATCAAATGAAATGACACACAAATTATATTTGACTTCAAATGTCCTCTGGTCCCATGCAATGGGTAACTGTTCGTAGGAATCCTAACCAAATTAAAAATAAATCTCTATAACAGGCTGAAGCTGGAGATGGATCAAAACTTAAGGGTTCAGAAGGTGGAGTTCTAAAGCACAAAGGAACACCTTGCATCACAATCCAATAATGCTTAGTGAATGTGAGAACCAATGACCAATGCACAGCTGTTTGCAATGGAGGCATTTTTGAAGCAAGAAATGGAAGAAGCCACACTCCAGTGCAGTAGACATTGATGGATCTTTTTTGATGAGCAGTTAGTCATCTGATGGCAAAAGCCAATGCAGTAGCAATCAACTTTAATGGATTTGCTTAGTCACAGCAACCCCTCCCCCAAAGCTTACCTGGATCAAAGGAAGCAACTGTCTTGTCTTAACTTTTGTGCCACTCTTTAGGTAAAGCCTAATGCAGATACTGCAAATCTGTAATAAAAAGGTCCTACTCTCCCCTGATGTTCAATCCAGGAAGATGAATGGAAGGCATTTTTAGGAGAGAATGTGAAACAGTTCTAAGTGACACCTAATCCTTGTTGACCAACAGATCTGCAGATAAAGGGAACTGTCCACCAAAGAAAAGCAACTACCATAAGATGAACTTCACAGCCAATGAACCAGAAAAGTTAAGAGAATAAGCAAGCCAAGGTTAAGTTCAAGGAGGACTTTTAAAAGGGGGCTAAAAATGCAGAGATCTATTAGGAGGCTACTCAACCAGCAGGTGCTGGGCTAGTTTATGATCTACCCAAGGTACAGCCCAATACCTCAGAACAACTAAGGTAAAGTCAAAAAAGTGCACCAGACAGGGCAGACACTAACCATTTAAAATGCTGGAACATGCATGAGCGGGTATTGTAAAAGTGGAGACTGACCAGCCATAAAAATGGACATAAATATATTAAGTCAGAGACAGCCATTTCTCAGATTATTGCCTTTTCTCTGAGGTATGGCAATATCAGACTTGGTTTATAGGAGTTTGGGGGTAGGGCTTTGTCCTCTGCAAAACAGAGAAGAGCAATGTTTGAGATTTGTACTGCTCTTGGATTTTTGATCTTTTTTTTTTTTTTGAAAGCATATCCAAACTTGATGTTACAAGTGGCAAAATTTCAATAAGGAGATGACATATCCTCCTGCGAGATAAACTAAGGTGCCACAGAATACCCAATCTACACAGATGGAAAAATTCTTATTAGGCAGAATTTGTCTGACAAGCAGAAGGCATCTTGTCAGCATACACACAAATCAAACTGACACCTTGAGATCGAGCCTGAGCACAAACTATGCACTTACTAACCATCGGCCACTCCCCATAGCTCTTGAGATCATTTATCTCCCATTACCAAAGAATCTCAGGGGATGTTAGGAGGAGATTACAGGCAATCAGAGAAGGAAGTCATCCATGCAGACATACAGGTTGTTTTGAAACGTCTACAACCTTTGACTTACTTTAGCAGATCCACAGGTCATATTGCTCTCCTCATTTCAATCGCTTTGAAGTCTGGCTTCAAACCACCCCCCCAGACTAAGCCTCCTGTGTTTAATGGAGAACCCTAAGTATCCCCAAAATGAAGAAATACCCATAAGCCCTATTTCTTTGAGCTGCATCATTACTAATGAAAAGCTTAGGTTGCACTCTAAGGCCCTAACATCCTGCACTCCTATCAGTCAGGGTCTACTATGCCTTCACCCTAATGTTTGCATACATGCTCCATAAGGGCCTACTGCAAATGGTTTGGCACCGCCAAGTACACACCTACTTCTAATGCACCTTTTTACTGATAAGTGCAAAAGTACAGCTGTGTACACTTACCCTAAATGTAGATGTTAGAGTGTTATTCACTGTTGCAGTCATTACATTTGGGTAATCTGCTGGCAGGGTGCCCTCAGTCGGCCTGAATTCCAAAGCCTTGGGTCCTGCGTCAGTTGCTGTCTCCTCTTCCATGACGTCAGGTCGTCAGGGGTATAAAACAGACAGCCAGCGCCATTTTCTTTAGTTTTTCTTACCCCAGATGTCAGGTGCCCCTCAAATGGGTAGCAAAAATATATATACAAGCTATATATACACATGCAACAATACAAACTTTACCTTTATCTACAAGCAAATACACCACAAAGGCTGAAGAAGATAGTGAAGGAAAGAGAAACTCCAGAATAAAGGGGGTGGCGGGCGGGTAACCTGGACTGCAACAGTGAATACACTCAAACATCCATGACTTTTTAATGCTGTCTATACCCTTATGTTCTGTGGAAACTGGTTTGACTGCTTGAGGCCTATGCTTACTTTATTGATTGTATCCAGTCATAAGGATAGATGCTGCTTGCCTATACATTTATTCTAACTAGACTGCCTGATACCTATGCTTAGTATATTGATTGTATCCAGTCATTAGGATAAATGCTGTTTGCCTAAACTTATATTCTAGCTAGTAACTACTGTTAGATTTGTTCCTTGGGGACCCCACCGTATGTCTTTAGCAGTCTAGCTACTCTGCTTCATACAGTGTGCCCTAGAGTATATCCCTGTACTGTTCTTTTGTTTTGCTAGGATTTAAAGCAACTGTGCTAGTTTTTGTTGTATTCACATGACTGATTAACAATTTATTTTTTCCTTTGCTTGTTTTTTCTTTCTCTCTCTACCTTTGACTATTAACAGATTATACACCTGGGTTCCTGCCCTTCCCTAACCTAAGAGGCCCTGTGGACATCTTTTAAACACCAGAAATCCTGAATAGGATTAGACATCCTCTTAACAGACTGTCCTCCCAGATTTTTTGTGGAAAGTATGTCCTATCATTGTACTGCTTAGCTTTACTCACCAGGACATTTTTTTACTCCCCTGCCAGGTAAACCAGCAGCCCCCCCCCTCTAGATTGGCCTTTTGTTGATCCCCTCTCCTTCACTCCCTTTTTGCCTTTAGTCCATATAATCCTCTCTCTCTACCCCGTCTCTTGCTCCTTTTTCTTGGTTAACCCCCTGCTTGCTCTGTCTAATATTCTTTCCTAAACCTGGCCACCAGGTGGCGCCCTTCTTACCACACATCACACTACTACATTTTCTGAATATCCCACTGCAAATCCTACTGTCCTTTCTTGTTCCTTAGTCTACCTTTGTCTCTTACTATTTCTCTCAGGAGCAACTCCTCTATCTTACCCAGCACTATTTCATTTACCCCCCACTTACCATACAATCTCCTCAAACTCTCTACTGTTGAGCTCACCCTTACCTTTACACCTGTTGCTCTCTTCTTGCCTGATTGTTTTCTGCAACTTTTTGTCCTGTTCTTCCCCGCTCCGTTAAGCACGCTCACTCCGCTCCCACCCTACCCCAATTCCCACCCACCCCAGGGTCCTACCTTTAAACTTACTTAGACACACCCCTAATTAGCAAATAACCTATCTCTACTTCCTGCACATCTACCACTTAACTCCCTACTCCTAACACCACACCCTCTCTCTTATCTAAACTAAACTACCTCACCCTATTATCTCACACTGTGTAGTCCTTCACTTACTAACCTTTCACTCTATAAAAACATGCCTTTAACCCTCAACTCAATCATTCCTCTTCTTCTACTTAACATCCTGCTTTACTACTACACTCTTACCTCCTACGAACATCTTAGGCTTAGCCAAACTCCTGTATTAGCCAAACATACTACAACTACACTTCCTCTACCTGAACTACCCCATATTAATATACTTTCAACCTGCCCCTACCTTCCCCCTCTCTACCATAAAGTACACCATTACAAATTTACTACCTCTAAACGGTTCTATATAATACCCATCAAATACACAAGTATCTTTCAAAACTCACAAACACTTTTATTAATACATGGGGACATCCACCCCAACCCGGGTCCCAATACCCTCCTCAATCCCACCCCTTCAAACCATACAGCTAACTATACTAGCACACCCTTCTCCACTGACTCCCTCTCTATTGCTCACTTAAATATTCGTAGCATTAATAACAAATTAACACAACTCCATGCCTTAATTGATTTCTATGCCTTTGATATCCTCTGTCTCACAGAAACCTGGCTTAAACCCAGTACCAAAGACAACGAATTTACTCCCCCAGGCTATAGCACCTTAAGGCAAGATCGTCTTAATAAAAAGGGCGGAGGAGTGGCCATCCTATACAAATCACAACTTCAGGTAGCCTTAATTGACTGCTTGCCCCCCTCCCCAGGAAATGCTGAAATACTTTGCACCAAACTCCAAGTTAATAAATCCAAAGCTATAAACATAATATGTTCCTACATCCCTCCAGGCAAGAATATCAATACCCTTGAAAATATCCTTAGCTGGGCCTCCTGTAACTTTCCCCAAGAAACCATAATCTTAGGTGATTTCAACATTGACTGGAACTCCTGCAAATCCCCCACACCCTCCACTCACCTTAATCTCTTTAACTATCATCAAACCATCAACTCCCCTACTAGAATAAATAAATCCACCCACAAACAAACCATTCTAGACTGGATACTAACCAACAACAATCCCCTCTCCTATAAAACAGGAATACTCCCTGACAATATCAGTGACCACCTCCTTACCTTTATCACTAAACAAAAATTCAACAATCCCAAACCAACTACTTTCCGTACCAAACATAACAAAACAGATTTCGACTTAGCATCCTTTCAAAATGAACTCAAGGAATACAACTGGTCTACTCTAAAATACCTCCCAATAGATGAAGCTGTAACCTATTTCAACAATACCTTCCTACAAATTCTAAACCAACATGCCCCATCCCGCTTAGTCAGAGTCAAATCCAAAGCAGCCCCATGGCTTTCTAAAACAACTAAACAAACTATGCGAGCTAGAAATAAACTATGGTCTAAATGGAGGTCCACAAAAAACCCAATTGACCATCAAAACTTCAAACAGCTGAGAAATAAAACAAAGAAGCTTACCATTCTGGACAAGAAAAACTACCACCTTCAATACCAACAAAACCAACACCAAAACCCAAAACTATTTTGGTCAGGAATAAACAAACTACTCCATCCTGGCAACACCAAAACGCCTACCCCAGCTAGCCTAGCACAAACCCAACCTAACATAATAGCCGACACTTTCAACAACATTTTCTCTCAAACAGTCACCTCACTTGCAAGTACCATGACTCCCCCCCCAACCCTCCAAACTACCCCCACTCAAAACAGCACACACATGCTAAAGTTCAATACTGTCTCAACAACCTATATTCATAAGCTTCTATCTAAACTCAAACCCTGCACCCCTTCTGCAGACAAGCTTCCAGCTGAATATCTGCAACTAGCTGCATCCGAGATAGCCTACCCAGTCTCCATCTTAATAAACAGAACCATAACTGAATCCAAAATCCCATCCTGTTGGAAAATCTCCCATATTATTCCCCTCCATAAAGGAGGAAACTCCGACGAACTTTCCAATTTTCGGCCTATTGCCCTTCTATCTCCTCTATCCAAAATAATGGAACGCTGCATTCACCATCAACTTCTACATTATCTCTTAAATAACAACTTGCTTGTAGACTCACAACATGGTTTTAGACCCTACCACAGTACTTCAACTGCCCTTCTCTCCTTCACTGACTCTATCAATAAAAACCGCAACAACAACCTGTTCTCCTCTGCACTATTCTTAGACCTCTCAAAAGCGTTCGATATGGTCAACCATAAACTTCTCCTCGATACCCTACAATCCCTCTCACTTGATTCACAAGCATTACAGTGGTTCGACTCATACCTGACTAATAGAAAACAAGCAGTCCTCTGGGACAGCCATCTATCCTCTCAACTCCCAGTTACTATCAAGGCCCCACAAGGATCCATCCTAGGTCCCCTACTTTTCTCTATTTTCATAAATAACCTGCCCACTTCCCTCCCGACATCCACTTGTATACAGTATGCAGATGATTCCACTCTCATCTGCTCTGCTTCTTCCCCAGCACAACTCCACTCTGCTACCCAGGTGGTCTTCACTGCAGCAGAAAAATGGTTCCAACATATCTGTCTCCTCCTAAATCCCAAAAAGACCAAACTTCTACTGTTCACCCCTACCTCTAAATCCACCCCTATCACTTTTTCCATTGTATCGAGCAATGGCACTGTCATCCAACCTGACTTTTCCACTAAACTGCTAGGCGTAACCATAGACAATCAGCTAAATTTTGACTATCACATTGACTTAACTATCAAGTCAGTCAATAAAAAGATGGGTGCCCTTTACAGACTTAAGCCCTTCCTTACTGCCACTTCCCGAGTAGCTCTCGCCCAAACTCACCTCATTTCTACATTATTGTATGCCTCTCCTTCCTTTATCAATATATCTAAAGCTAATCTTCAAAAACTGAACACCGCCTACCACAGTATAGCCAGATTTGCCACTGGCTCTCTATTCCAAACTCATCACTGTCTTAACTTAAAGAAACTAAACTGGCTTGAACTTCCAAACCTAATACTACTACAGCAACTAATCATCACTTTTAAAATTCTACATTACCCCTCCAACACACCCACACTAAATAAACTCATCACTCCTTATAAAAATCTCACTTCACTTAGATCAGCCAACAAGCTACTAGTTACTACTTTGAAATCTCATAATAAATCAGGTGATTCCTTATTTGCAAACACTGTCGGTTCTTACTGGAATAAACTCCCCACAGAATTGACCTCCCTAGGCTCATGCCATCTTTTCAAAAAACAGATGAAAACTCACCTAATAACTCACTGGCTATGCCCCTGCTCTAACCCTGACTGACCTCAGCAAATTTATTACCCTCCCCAGTCTGCTCCTGTGTACTTTTGCTCTTCAGTTCTAACTTAAACTGACTTCCACAGTCCCTTTTTTATACCTCCACTCTTCTGTTCTGACTTGTGTTTGACTCCCCCTCTGACCACTCTGTTTATTCTGGCTCTTGCATCTAGTAGCTGACCTCCTATAATCCTGCTACCTTTTACATTTCTCACTATCTTTGTTTTTCCCCCTCTCCTTTACCTACTGCCTGTTCCTTAGCCTCATTAAGTCTAGAATTCCTATACCTAACAGTAACTGTACTTTATTATTTCCTTTCTCTTTACATCATTTCTGCCTCTTACCTATCTCTAACCTTTTAATATCTTTTACACTGCTAACCTGCCTGTTTAACACTATATTTTAACCACTTTTTATGCTTTCAGCCAATACCTATTTGTTGTCATGACTAGCTACTATGGATATTGTTTAACTTTAAATTGTTTTTTGATACTGAAGCTTTTCTCCTTAGCCCCTGACTGAATTTTAATTGTCATCTAGTCAGATTTGTACATGAAAAAGGATTTGCATTGGTATTTTGCCGTATTATACTATATTAGTTTTAGTTTTATTTGTATAGTTAGTATTATTAGTTACTTTATATATTGTAGTGTATTAGTCTGATAGTGGAGCTTTTCTCCTCGGGCCTCTGCTGAAAATGGACATATATCCAGCCAGACTAGCCCGGTTAACAAATGTAAAATAAATAAATAAAATAAATCTACATTTATGGTAAGTGTACACAACTGTACTATGTTCTTCATGTTTCATTGTTGCAGTCATTACATTTGGGTAGAATCCCAAAGCTATGGATGGGAGGCTGGAGCTAAACTGCCTTAGGGGCAGCTATAAGGCCCTGCAGAACTGCAGTAGCAAAGCCTGCCATGGACTTAGAGTAGAGAGGCAAATGATAATGCTTTGTAAAAGTGTGAACAGAACTCCAAGTAGCAGCCTCTAGAATATCTTTGGTTGGTACCCCTCTGAGAAAAGCTGCTGATGTAGCTACAGCCCTGGTGGAATGAGACCTAAAACCCTTGTGCACCGGTTTGCCATGGTGTAAGTAGCAGAAACGAATGCAGTGGCTTATCCACTTTGAAATAGTCTGCTTCGAAATAGCCTTTCCCTCTGAACCTGCAGCAAATGTCACTAGTAACTGCTCAGTTTTTCTTAGAGAGTTAGTCCTGCTCAAGTAGAATCTTAGTTGTATGTGTACATCCAAGAAATGCAGAATCCACTCCCCCTTGTTCTGTGGATTTGGATAAAAAGTTGGCAGATGAACAGTTTGGTTAAGAGCCACACTGGAAACGACCTTAGGCATAAATGAAGGATTGGTCCTGAGGGACACCCTGTCTGGGTAAAATATGATAAAAGTCTCAACAGTCACGAGGGCCTGTAGCTCTGAGACCCTTCTTGCTGAAGTAATTGCCAGGAGCTGAGCTGTTTTCCATGATAAGAACTTTAGATCTGCGGTAGCAGCTGGTTTAAATAGAGGCAGGGTAAGCTTTTCTAACACATAAATGAGGTCCCATGCAGGAATTGGTGATAGATCTGGGAGGCCTTAAATTTTTGGCCCCTCTAAGATACTGCTTTAGTCTTCTTCTTTCGGCTTTCCCCGGTTGGGGGTCGCCACAGCAGATCACATGTCCGATCATGATCGGCAGTGGAGTTTGGCAGTGTCGAGTTGCCAGCCCGGCGCCCAACCTTCCACAGAAGACACACACACACACACCTAGGGCAAATTTGGAGTGTCCAATCCACCTATACCATGTCTTTGGGATATGGGAGGAAACCAGAGAGCACCTGGAGGAAACCCACACGACCACAGGGAGGACATGCAGACTCTGCACAGAAGGCACCCCAGCCAAGGATCGAACTGGAGAACCTCTTGCTGTGAGGCGACAATGCTAACCACTGCACCACCGTGGCCGCCCTTAAGATACTGCTTTAGTAAAGCATGAGAAAAGATTGGTTGTTCTGTGTTGTAATGAGCCAAGATGGCAGAAGCATGGATTTTTATTGATGAAAAATATAGGCCTTTGTCAAGCATCTCAATCAAGTATTGTAAAATCTGAGGAATATTTGGCTCTGCTGTGTCAGTTCCTTGTGCTTGGTTCCAAGCACAGAATCTCTTCCATTTATCAGCATAAGATTTTCTAGTACTACGCCTTCTGGCTTCCAAAATGACATCCATCACAGCTTTACTGAGAGGTGTTGTTTGAATAACTACATGATCAGCCATGCTTGCCAGGTTCAGTGTTTGGAGCTGATTGTGCAGGATCTGATTGTTTTGCTGGGACAGTAAAGTAAGGTATTTGACGGCAAGTACCAAGCTGGTAATTGAGACATATTCCTTAGGATTGGCTACCAGTATTGGCAGGGCCAGTCCGGGGCAATTAGTATCATCTTTGGTTTCTCTTGTCTGACTTTTAGTAGGACTTTGGGAAGAAGAGGCAGAGGAAGAAAGGCATAAACGGATAGATTTTTCCAACTGAAGGATATGGTGTCCACTTTCCATGCTTGTCTGTGATAAGTCCTTGTGCAGAATGTTTCCAGTTGATAATTCCGAGGAGAGACAAATAGGTCTATGTCCGGGCTCCCCCATTTCTTTGTTATCATGCTGAAGACTTGTGGATCTAGTTTCCATTCGTGAGGGTCCATAAAGTTTCTGCTTAAATCATCTGCCAGAGTATTTTGCTTTCCTGGCAGGAATTAAGCTTGAAGATGTACTTGGTAAGTCAAGGCTGTGTCCCACAGTGCCATGGCTAGTCTGCAAAGGGGGTATGAGTGCGTGCCCCCCTGCTTGTTTATTTACCACATAACCGTGGTGTTGTCCATCTTCATGAGTAGTTGTCCTGGATGAAGTAAGTCCTTGAAGGCTGTTAGGGCATTTTGAACAGCTAACATCTCTTTTTGGTTGATATGCAGATGCATTTGTTTTGGGGTCCATATGCCCTGAATGCATCTTCCCACCAGGTGGGCCCCCCATGCATAATCTGATGCGTCTGTTGTTAAGGTTTGGCTGGCAGGGGGAAGAGTAAAAGCCCGTCCCATGTTTTGGTGGCATGCCCTTGCCCACCATAGAAACTTCTGTTGTAGGCAGGGAATGAGAGCAATCATTGTTTCCAGACTGTGACAATGCTGACTCCATAAACTTTTTAGGTACCACTGTAGTTTCCTCATATGCAGTCTTGCATATGGAATCAGTAGAATGCAGGATGCCATGAACCACAAAGCCTGCATAGTTTGTCTTGCAGATAACTGGGTTTTTGTTGCCATCAGTTTGAAGTAAGTAATCAGTTGCCTTTGTTTGTCTGGGGTAAGGAAAGCCATCTGGGCAGTTGTATTCAAGCTTGCACCCAGGAATGTTATCTTTTGAGAGGGTACCAGTTGTGATTTCTTTTCATTTATTGTGTACCCTAAGCATGTTAAAAGCCTTTTCACAAATGCCAGATGCTGAAGAAGAATGTCCTTGTTCTCTGCTTGAATGAGACAGTCGTCCAAGTAAGGATAGATTTGTATACTTCTTTGTCTGCAAAATGCAATTACTGGTGCCAGGCACTTTGTAAAGACCCTGGGTGCAGTAGATAAGCCAAAGGGCAGTACAGAGAATTGATAATGCATAAAGCCAGCCTTGAAACTGAGGTATCTTCTGGATGATTCCTTTATTGGGATATGCTGGTATGCCTCTTTTAGGTCTAATGTCACCAGCCAAGCGTTCTACCCCAGCATGGGTAGAAGCTGCTGCAAAGTTAGCATTTTGAATTTTGGAATGTCCAGGTATGTGTTCAAAATTGATAAATCCAGTATTGGGCGCCAGGCCTCATCTTTTCTGGGTACCTAGAACAGTCTTGAATAAAACCCTTGTCCTTTTTCCTGTTCTGGTATTGGCTGAATAGCCCCCATATCCATGAGGGACGTAACTTGTTTCTGTGCCTCTACCCAATGATTTTTTGGCAGAGCTGGCAAACCATTTGCAATTGGCAGAATGTGGAAGTGGAATCTGTATCCCTGAGACTCTATGTTTAACACCAACTTGTCTTGGGTTATTAACCGCCAATTTTGAGCATAAAGTGCTAATTTTCCTCCTAACGGTGTTGCCAAAAGATAAGTGCTTGGTGATGGCAGAGGGAAGTCACTGAGACTGTTTACTGTAGGGTTGCGCTTTATTTCCTTCAGATTTGGAGGAAGAAGCACCCCATTGCTTTGACCTGTAAGAATCCTGTGACTGGTAACTAGAACCTTTGGGGCACGTGGATTTGCCCCGTTGAGCTCTGTCGTGCACAGGAAAGGACCAATTTTTTGTAGGCCAGTGTACACTGAATCTTGGTGGCTGCATTTGTAAGAAGTCTTTTACAGTTTGCACAGACTTAGCTGTGTCTTAGGACTGCGGTGGTGGTGCTGCGGTAGCGTTGTCGCCTCACAATAAGACGTTGTCTTGTTTGATTCTCAGCTAAAGCATCTTCTGTGTGGAGATATGTGTGAATGGGCGTACCTTCATTGAAGGTTGTGTGTCAGGGCTGGCAACTCGGTACGTAAAAATCTACTGACAGTCATTAGCGGACCGGAGTTCTGGTGTGGCGACCCCTAACCGGGAAAATCCGAAAGATACAACACACTTAGCTTTGTCTTCCATTTTCTTTAAAACCTCTTCTGCTTTAATACCAAACAGAGTATCATGCTGTAAAGGTGCATCCAGCAATTTAGCTTTAACATGATCAGGCAAATTTTGCTCTTTTAGACAGGCATGACTCATCACAGATCCAGTAACTGCGGCCCTGCAGGATTCCTCTAAGGAATCAAAACCACATTGCAAAGTATACGTTCCAACTTGTTCTGCTGCATGCAATAATTCCTGCAATTCTTTATTTTCTGCACAAATCAACATCATTTTCTGTTTCAGTAATCCCATAACATGTTGATGATACTTGAGCATATGAAACTGGCAGTTTAAGGCCCTAATTGCCAAGGTTGCAGATACATAAACCTTCTTTCCCTATCAATCCAGTGCCCTGGAATCTCTGTCAGAGGGGGTAGTATTTTTTGCTGTTGAGGCCTTAACACCTTTTGGACCCTGTGAAATAGTTTCAGGGTCAGCAGCAGGGTTTCTAAATAAAAAAAATTGTGCGAGTCAGGAACCCTGTAATATCTACCTGGCTTGCTAAGAGCCGGAGGTAAGGAGTCTGGAGTCGAGCTTGACACCGAAAACACATCATCCACAATGTCTAAAACAGGAGGGATGGCTAAAGGCCTATGCTGAGGGAGAAGGAAATCCCTGATCCTCTTTTTCGATGCTGAGAAATCTCGACTCTCCCAGTGAAAATGCTCCCTCAAAGTATGCAAGGTTTCTCCAAAGGAATAATCTTCAGGAGGAGATGCAGATGGGTTAGATTCCTCTGCATCAGAATCCTCATAGGGTGGTATAGAGAATTCCTGATCAGAAGAGGAATCAGATGAAATGGAAACCTGATCTGAATATTCATATTCTGTCTCTTGCCTAGACCTCTTATCAGGAGGGGGTTGGGAACCCCTAATCAAAGTAATTAGGTCTTCAGCCATTTTGATCATCTGCTTTTTGGGCACTGAGGCCTGTGCATGTGGCTCATGCATAGTTTTTTTAGCTTTAGAAGTTGCTTTTGTCTTTGATTTTGAAACTGGCGTCGGTTTTATATAAAAATGTTGTGGCCTGAATACACCCTCAGAAGCAGGTGCCTGCTCAGCGGCTCCAGACCCATCCGAGGGAGAGACATCTGCGGGTACAATACTTTGAGAATCTCGCGGCATGCCGGACTTCACATGGGTCTCGGTAGAGGCCTGCGACTCGAAAGTAGCGGGTATCAGGGGCAGCGAAAGCACCTCACTGAGTACTGGCGACTGGCTTAGGAGAAACTTCGTAGTTGGTTTTTGACCTCGACGATCTGCCTCTGTCCTTTTCTTTGCATTTCTTGTGTAGTCCGGTAGTCAGATTGCTATCCGATGACATTTCAGGATAGTTAAATCTGTTTCCAAAATATTTTGAGGCAAAGATATACTGACACTTAATAGTGTGCGTTGGTTAAATCTAGCACAAAAGTGACAGCTGGGCATGTTATGATCAGGGCCTAGGCAAGGAATAAAGTATAAATGGAAATCCTTATGAGGTATTTGCTTCCCACAAGTAATGCAATTATTGAAGTTTACTAACATCGGTATGGAGCATGTAAAAAGTTTCCCCAACTGGGTACTTAGCTTTAGTGAAGACTTCGCTTCTGAAACTCAAATTAGAAAATTTCAGAAGTCGGCCGACCGACACTTGCGAACTGCTTCTGCTTCGGGCACCGCGCGACAAGAAAAGCTAAAGAAAATGGCATTGGCTGCCTGTTTTATACCCCTGATGACCTGACGTCATGGAAGGGAAGACAGCAACCGATGCAGGACCCAAGACTTTGGAATTCAGGCCGACTAAGGGCAACCTGTCAGCAGATTACCCAAATGTAATGACTGCAACAATGAAACACGAAGAACATCACTGTAGCAGACCACACCATCTCAACTCATTCCTCTCAACCTGGAAACATCAAAAATCTGGACAAGGCCCATGAAAATAGGTACAAATCTTTATGATGATTAACATAAAATTTGCATACATAATTACATAACCCCACCTACTCCAATGGAATTGTAGGATACCAACTTTCAAATGCAAACTGAGGAACAGACAGCCAAATTATGGAACCAGAGTCCCCCTGCAGCCATTCCAATGTTCCATTACCTGGCTATTTCACCCCATTTACAATAAACAATAATGTGCATACTTTTTAACTTCTACAATGGATTTGGATTTTATTTTTACATTTTATAGCACAATGCACAAACACTAATAGACATCTGCTAAACAAAGCAATACTGTCTCAAAATGAAAACAGACTTTGCATTAAAACGTCTCTGCCCTTGAAACTCACATTCACTGAAACATCATTGAAGCCCACACCACATCCAAAGAAAATGCATCTGTCCAGTGGTGGATAAAGATAACCTTTTGAGCTGTTTTCAAATCATAGGCCCCTTGCACACAAAACAAGAAACATACATGTGTTCTTTGATACACCTTCCTGACTTTATTAAATTATATTCCTAGCATAACACAGCACACTTGTTAGACACAGAGCACATTTTAAATTTGTTTGAACATTTTTCTATTTAGGCAATGAAACAAAATGCATGAACCAATAATGACAAAACTGCCAAATTCAGAACATTTCAATCATAAAAGTCTACTTTCACATGCACATATATAAATATTACATATATAAAAATAGAACAACAGTAGTGTAAAGCCATGGGCATCTTGCACAGCGTCTCAAACTTATTTTCAATTTCAGTTATTTGCTTGACTTACTCCGATTTGTGTTATCAGACCAACTCAGTAGCTGTAAATGCACAACAAAATAAACTAGGTGAACTGCATATTTTAAGACTTCCAATTTTTAGTCCAAGTACTGACAGACCCTTTCCTACATTCATCCTGATGCATCAAAACTACTTTGACCCACCCCCTTTAAAATTACAACAACACAGTACAGCATTAGCAATGCATCTATATACTGTGGGAGTAGAAGCCGCAGCCTTCTGCATCAAAAAACAAGTATTTATGTTATGCTATTAACAATGCAAGCAGATTCATCATAAGCAACACTAAACTGGTCTTCTCCTGAAGCTCTCGGCTCCTTGTAAAATCAACTCGACACAACTGTATCTCTCGATTTTGCAGCACAAGAAATCTGGAAAAAGCCAAAATGCATTGGGGGGGGGGGGGCAAAAGCCCAATAACCAGGGACACATTTTAAACATTGCTTGTATAATTTTAGAAAGTTGGAAAGTAATAGTAGTACTAGCTTTCTGGGTGTACTCCAGTTACCCGTCTTAAGCCCTTCAGTTTTTTCACTGTTTATAAACAATCAACTCTCAGAACTCCCACATTTCCACTGCATTTTTCATGCTGATTCTGTTATTCAAAAGCCGGTAGATCACCCATCTTAAATAAAACCTTAAAGTCTGACTTCTGTTGTATTAAAAATGCCTTACAAATAATACACTCAATGTTTTCAAAAAAATGACAACCGACTAACAGAGTAGTTTTGAAACAAGCCGTGCTACGCTTCCAGAGGGTCACCGACCACCACAAGCAGATACTTTTGAAGAATCCATTTTAATGACTGCAGCACAGATATCCAAGCTGGAAGTGCATGCACGTTGAGCCCTTGAGCTCAATTCTGACAGGCCGACGGAGCTGATGTCATCCTGCACGTGATGACATCAGCTCAAAAAGCCAGGAAGTAAAATTTTAAAATAAAAGTGCCGGGAAATTAAGGAACAGGTACCACTCGGGAATTGTGGCACCCCATTACTTGGACCCGAAAACTTGGTAAAAACCAAGTAATTTGGGATGGTTAGGAGGTATGTCTCAACTCCCTCGGGATGGTCTAAGCAGGGAAACGCCACACATGCCTAGCTTCCAGCTTCAATTCCTCTAATACTGGGAATTCTACATGTTCACCAGTCATCTGGGTCACAGTCAGTGTTTTATCCCACCATGCCACAGAACCTATACATGAAGCAGAAACTTTAAAAGAGCAGCCGTGCTCTGAGATGGAACTGGCTCATACCTCTCAACCTCTTAGTTCAAGAAATCTGGACAGAGCCATTAATAAAAGTGGGACAAAGGCCCAAATATAGGGACAATTTTTAAATATTGCTCTTACAAACTTTTTTTTTTAAAACTTCAATCTTTAGTGATTTGCCTTGTATAACCACGATAAAAAGAATGCACCAAGTATTCTTCACCACAAAAATAGATCCAAGTTCGTGTGATGCAAGGATTTACTTTAAAATACTTTTTCAAATATAAAATGCAAAATCACTTCTCACTTTGTAAAACATGAAACACAAGTAAATTCTCTAGCGCCTCGGCAGACTTGCCTTTAACAGAGTAAGAAATTTTTAATTCATACAAACTCACTTTTATACTAAAATAAAACACACCCACTCAACCACTTAATTAATAAATAAAGAAACAGTGCTATATGTATCAAAACATTCAATACTAACCATACATTATTAAACACAAAATTGATTACAATAAACTTTTCCATGAACAATCATAATTTAGCCCTATAGGGTTCAGTGTGTTAAATTTCAAAAGTAAACAAGTTTCTTTTTTCCTTAATACATATTTAATTTGTTGCTCATTCAAATGTTCACTTCCTTTTACACTAACACTGTTACTAACAGTCCCTCGGGATTACCATTATGATATTTATTAAAATGCAGCGCTATGGGACTAGTTTGTTTATTATTTTTTTATCTCTCTAACATGCTCTTTTATTCTACAAGCAAATGTTCTGTTTCTCCCACATAGAATTTATTACACAGACATTTCATGCCATATACAACTCCCTCTGTTTTACATTTAAATGTTCCATTTATAAAACATGGAACCCCATTAATTTTACCAAATTCTTTTACTACATACTTGCAAATACTACATTTACCACAAGCTACTGTTCCCGATTGTTCTACTTTCTTTACCATTTGTATTTTTGGCATATTAAATCTACTATGAACTATAAAATCTTTTATACTTCTTCCTTTTCTACAAGAGAAACCCAATCTTTTATTTCATAAAAAGGCCACTTCTCTTAACTACATTCCAACTGTGTTTTACTTGTTCCACAATTTTTTCAGATAACACAGAATAAGTGGAAACAAAATAGATGCAATCACTATCCTTCACACTTTTACCCCCACTATATCTTACATTTTTTCTTAACCTTAATCAAACTAGCTTTCAAATCACTTACATCATACCCCTTAGAACTAAATTTATTAAAACTTTGACTGAATTCATTTTCAACTTGCACTGGATCATTACACAATCTTTTAATTCTATTAAATTCCGTATATGGTATGGCTTTGACAGTATGTGGCGGACGAAAACTTTCTCCATGTAAAACAGATCCTGTACCTTTTAATAAATTTAGTTCTAGGGGGTATGATATAGGTGCTTTGAAAGCTAGTTTGAATAAGGTTAAGAAAAATGTAAGCTATGGTGGGGGTAAAAGTGTGAAGGATAGTGATTGCATCTATTTTGTTTCCACTTATTCTGTTATCTGAAAAAATTGTGGAACAAGTAAAACACAGTTGGAATGTAGTTAAAAGAGAAGTGTCCTTTTTATGCAATAAAAGATTGGGTTTCTCTTATAGAAAAAGGAAGAAGTATAAAAGATTTTATAGTTCATAGTAGATTTAATATGTTCTACTTTCTTTACCATTTGTATTTTTGGCAATCGGGAACAGTAGCTTGTGGTAAATGTAGTATTTGCAAGTATGCAGTAAAAGAATTTGGTAAAATTAATGGGGTTCCATTTTTTATAAATGGAACATTTAATTGTAAAACACAGGGAGTTGTATATGGCATGAAATCTCTGTGTAATAAATTATATGTGGGAGAAACAAAGAGAACATTTGCCGGTAGAATAAAAGAGCATGTTAGAGAGATAAAAAATAATAAACAAACTAGTCCCATAGCGCTGCATTTTAATAAATATCATAATGGTAATCCCGAGGGACTGTTAGTAACAGTGTTAGTGTAAAAGGAAGTGAACATTTGAATGAGCAACAAATTAAATGTGTATTAAGGAAAAAAGAAACTTGTTTCATTTTGAAATTTAACACACTGAACCCTATAGGGCTAAATTATGATTGTTCATGGAAAAGTTTATTGTAATCAATTTTGTGTTTAATAATGAATGATTAGTATTGAATGTTTTGACACGTATAGTACTGTTTCTTTATTAAGTGGTTGAGTGGGTGTGTTTTATTTTAGTATAAAAGTGAGCTTGTATGAATTAAAAATTTCTTACTCTGTTAAAGGCAAGTCTGCCGAGGCGCTAGAGAATTTACTTGTGTTTCATGTTTTACAAAGTGAGAAGTGATTTTGCATTTTATATTTGAAAAAGTATTTTAAAATAAATCCTTGCATCACACAAACTTGGATCTATTTTTGTGGTGAAGAATATTTAATGATTTGCCACTAATTTGCTAGAAAACCAGAACTTTTTTAAAAATGGACCAAAAATATGAGGCAAAAATAGTACAGTTGGGTACACTTACCATAAATGTAGATGTTAGAGTGTATTCACTGTTGCAGTCATCACACTTGGGTTATCTGCCTGCAGGTAGCTTTCAGTCGGCCCGAATACCAGAGACTTAGTATTTCTGCGTCGGTTGCTGTCGCTTCAGGAATGACATCAGGTGTATAAAAACAGGCAGCAGACACCATTAAGTACAGTTTTGTACCTACCATAAATGTAGATGTTCGAAGATCCACATTGCTGCAGTCCTAACACTTGGGTAGTCCGCTGTCCCAGTCGGCCCGAATACCAAAGTATAAGGCTGACGTCGGTCAAGGCGCATTATTCTGACGTCAGGACGTCAGGGTACAAATGCGCATGACCGACGTCATATCCTCAGTCTTTTCTTGCCCCAGATGTCAGAAGACCCTAAAAAGATAAGGCCAAAACCAAAAAACACCAAACACTCCTGTACCAAATATATGTACAAAATATACAAATTTACAAAAGTACAACCCCACCCACACAACCACCCCTAAACACAGAGGGGAAGGAGGGAGGGTAAATTGGACTGCAGCAATGTGGATCTTGAACATCTACATTTATGGTAGGTACAAAACTGTACTATGTTCTTCATCTCACATTGCTGCAGTCCTAACACTTGGGTAGAATCCCAAAGCAGAGGTAAGGGAGGCTGGCAAATCATAAAGAAGCAGGAGCTGTCAACATGCCCTGCAAAATAGCCGTGGCAAAACCAGCCCTAGATTTAGAGTAGAGAGGAAGGTGGTAATGCTTAGAGAAAGTATGCACTGAACTCCAAGTAGCTGCCTCCAAAATATCCTTAGTTGCCACCCCTTAGAAATGCTGTTGAAGTGGCAGTAGCCCTAGTGGAATGAGGCCTAATCCCAGCTGGAATCTCCTTGCCATGATGGGAATAACAAAATGCAATGCAAAATCCAATCCACTTAGAAATAGTTTGTTTTGACACAGGCTTGCCCTGAGAACTCAAAGCAAAAGAAACAAACAACTGCTGAGACTGCCTAAAATCCTTAGTCCTGCTTAAATAATAACGCAACTGCCTGTGTACATCTAAAGTGTGCAAAATCTTTTCCCCTTTATTTTGGGGATCTGCATAAAAAGTAGGCAAATGAATAGTTTGGTTTAAAGCCACACTAGAGACCACCTTAGGCATAAAGGAAGGATTAGTACGTAATGATACCCTATCCTTATGGAAAATCAAAAAAGGCTCAACCGCCATAAGGGCCTGCAATTCAGAAACCCTTCTTGCAGAAGTAACGGCCAACAAAAAAGCAGTCTTCCATGACAAGTATTTCAATTCAGCAGTAGCCGCAGGCTCAAAAGGTTGTAGAGTAAGTTTCTCCAACACAAAATTGAGGTCCCAAGCAGGAGTAGGAGCTCTACGTGGGGGTATTATATTCTTTGCCCCTCTAAGAAATTGCTTGAACAAAGGATGAGAAAACAATGGTGGGTCACAATCATAGTGAGCTGAAATTGCTGCAGCATGAATCTTAATGGAAGAGAAAGACAAACCTTTGTCCAATAACTCAGTAAGATATTGAAGAGCCACACTCAAATTAGGCTCAGAAACCTCCAAATCCTTTGCTGCACTCCAAAATAAAAATCTCTTCCATTTTTCTGCGTACACTTTCCTTGTACTAGGTCTTCTGGCTTCCATAATCACATTCAAAACTTGTTGAGGAAGTTGAGACCTGCTGTGGTTCAAAACAGAATATGCCAGGCTGTTAGATGAAGAGAGTGAAGCTTGACATTGAGTAGATGACCGTCCCTCTGAGACAATAGGTGTGGAATCAAAGGTAAAGGCCATGGAGGCTTCCTTACCAGACTCCTCAGTAATGGGTACCAGTGTTGCCGAGGCCAATCTGGAGCTATTAAAATCATCCTTGGCTTGTCTTGTCTGACCTTTAGGAGTACCTTTGGGAGTAGAGGCAGAGGTGGAAAGGCATACACATGAAGATTTTTCCAACTGAAAGAAAGAGCATCCACTTTCCAAGCTGTGTGATGAAACCTTTTCGTGCAAAACTTTGGCAGCTGGTGGTTTAGTGGAGAAGCGAACAGATCTATGTCTGGAGTTCCCCATGACACTGTCAATTTCCGAAATACATGAAGATCCAGTTTCCACTCGTGGGGATCCATGACTTGCCTGCTTAACACATCTGCTAAGGAGTTCTGTGCTCCCGGCAGAAACCTTGCCTGAAGATTTAGTTGCAAGCTGAGCGGTCTCCCACAAAATCATTGCTTGCCTGCATAGAGGATAAGAATGTGTTCCCCCTTGTTTGTTGATGTACCACATGACAGTTGTGTTTGTCTGTTAGAATCAACACCTGCCCTGGAAGAAGTAACTCCTTGAAAGCCATTAATGCAAACTGGACTGCTAACATCTCCTTCATGTTGATATGTAGATGCTGTAGTCTGGCAGGCCACTTGTCTTGTATCCACTTTCCATTCAGATGAGCTCCCCAAGCTATGTCTGAGGCATCTGTCGTTAGAATCTGACTCGCCTCTGGCCGGGTCACAGAGAGTCCCTTGTTTAGGTGACATTCCTGAGCCCACCACAAAATTCCTTTTGAATGCAAGGTATTATTTGAATGACAGTGTCCAAATCCTGGCAGTGCTGTGTCCATACATTTTTGAGATACCATTGCAGCTTCCTCATATGCAGTTTGGCATTGGGAAGCACCAGAATACAAGATGCCATGAACCCTAAGGCTTGAAGGACTGTCCTTGCAGTCAGCCCGGACTGAAGAGATAGTTGATGGAAGTAAAGGGAAAGATTCTTTTGTTTGTCCGGGGTTAAAAAGGCCATCTGTGTTGCTGTATTCAGTCTCACACCCAGAAAGCACATGTCTTGTGAGGGTACTAGACTGGACTTTATTTCGTTCACAGAATACCCCAGGCATCTTAGCACTGCTATCACATGTTCCAAATGCTGAAAAAGGTCTTCCTTTTCTTGAGCCAGAATCAGGCAGTCGTCCAAGTAAGGATAGATTTGTATTCCTTTTAGCCTGAAGTAAGCTATCACTGGAGCCAGAACGTTTGTGAATACTCTGGGCGCAGTAGATAAGCCAAAGGGCAATGCAGAGAACTGATAATGGGAATTCCCAGCTCGAAAACGCAGATACTTCCTGCAACTTAGTCTGATAGGCACATGAAGGTAAGCCTCCTTGAGATCTAAAGTTACCATCCAGTGATCTTTACCCAGCAGAGGTAAAAGCTGTTGTAACGTCAACATTTTGAACTTGGGAATGTCCAGATAAGTGTTGAGGATAGATAAATCCAAAATTGGTCTCCACGTGTTCCCCTTTTTGGTACTAGGAACAGGCGAGAAAAAAATCCTAGGGCCCTTGCTGGCACAGGAACCGCTGAATGGCCCCTATTTGGAGTAACAGAGAAATTTGCTTGTGAGCCTCTTTTCTTTGTAGAGGAGGAATGTCTGGCATGCCTTTGAAAGGAGGCAAGGTATGGAAATAAAACCTGTAACCGTGGTGAATGATATCCAATACCCATCTGTCTTGGGTAATTAAACTCCAATTTTCTTTGAAAAGTGCCAGCCTTCCTCCCAAAGGTGCTGCCAGAAAGGCTCTGGCAGCTGAAAAGGCAGGTCATTGGGTCTGTTTACGAAAGGACTGACCCCTGCCCTCACCAGAAGACTGAGCAGGTGAACTCCCTGTTCTAGGCCTAAAAGAACCTTGAGCTCTGCCCCTACCACGTCTAGACCTACCCCTAGACTGGGAATCATAAGAAGGATATGTCCACCCCTTAGTAGGCCAATTTCTACTAAACTTCGGAGGCTGAACCTGCAAAAAATCTTTAACAGTCTGCATAGACTTAGCCTTGTCCTCCATTTTCTTTAAAACTGCTTCCACAGGCGAACCAAACAACACATCAGATTGTAACGGAGCATCTAAAATCCTAGTCTTAACATGCTCAGCCAAATTCTGATCCCTCAGCCAGGCGTGCCTGCGAAGAACAGAACCAGTGGCAGCCACCCTCAAGAGGCCTGTACAGCATCAAAACCACATTGCAAAGAATGCTTACCCACCTGTTCAGAAACATGAACTAAATCCTGCAACTCTTTACACTCAATACCTTCCGCCAGAGCATCCACCTTAGACTTCAATTGTGAAAGGAGATAATTTTGGTATTTTAACATGTGGAACTGGCAATTCAAAGCCCTCATGGCTAAAGTGGAAGAAGTATACACCTTCTTTCCCCATCTATCCAAAGCCCTTGCCTCTTTATCAGGAGGAACAGGATTTTTAACAACAGAAGCCTTAACACCTTTAGGCCCCTGAGAAACAGTTTCTGGGTCTGCCCTAGGACTCTTAAAAGATACTTATGAGCTTCAGGCACCCTATAATACCTATCCGGTTTAACTGGGGCAGGAGGCAAAGAATCAGGGTTCAGGGAAGCCTCTGCAAAACATCTTCCACCACATCCAGAACAGGAGGTATAGCTAAAGGCCTATGCTGGGGTAGAAACAAAAATTCCCTAAGCCTTTTCCTGGAATCAGAGAAATCTTGACCTTCCCATTTAAAATGCTCCCTCATGGAATGAAGAGTCTCTGAAAAGAAAAATCCTCAGGAGGAGAAGCCAAGGAGTAGAATCATCTACATCAGAATCAGAATAAGGAGGATACTCCTGTAAGTCTTCAGCCGAAGACTCAGAAGCCTCGAACACTGCTCAAAACTCTCAAGCTCAGGTTCCACCCTAGGCCTCTTATCAGGAGGGGGCATAGAACCTCTAATCATAGTAATCAAATCTTCTGCCATTTTAAGCATATGTTTCTTAGGCAGAGACCCTGAAGAACTAGGAGAGACACCCACTGAAGTTAAACCTGGCCTGCCTCTCAAGAAGCCTTGGAAACAGAAGGAGGGCCTAACCACCTTAGGAAGGGAGGGAGAACAGCGACCTGAGAAGCCCCTTCAGCCTGGCCTACCTCCTGAGAGGACACATCTTGTAACAGTAAAGTCTCTCCCTGAGACTCCAAAGAAACTTCTGGCAGAACCTCCGGCTCCACCGAGCCCTCTAAAGAACCGACGTCCGGGACAGACGGTTCTTCCAACCTAGGCTTTGCTGCTTTGTCCTTGCGCTTTTGAAGCGGCGCCGGAGCATCCAACGGCATTTTATAATTACAACGCTTCCCAAAACTAACCTGGCACAGTCTAATCTTCTCTTTATAGTGCGTTTGTTAAATCTAGCACAAGAGCGACATCCAACAACGTCGTGCTCAGGCCCTAAGCAAGGTATACACAAGGTATGGTAATCCCTATGAGGTATCTGTTTCCCACAAGAAATACAGTTATTCACTTTTTCTGACATCCGGTTAAATACTGAGGCAAGAAAAAAACAAAATATTCCCCAATGGGGTACTTAGCCAACTTTGATTCGGTCTGAAACTCCGACTTCAGAAAATTTCAGAACGCCAACCTGCACTCGCAATACTGCTTCTGCATCGGACCATGCGGCAAAAAAGACTGAGGATATGACGTCGGTCATGCGCATTTGTACCCTGACGTCCTGACGCCAGAATAATGCGCCTTGACCGACGTCAGCCTTATACTTTGGTATTCGGGCCGACTGGGACAGCGGACTACCCAAGTGTTAGGACTGCAGCAATGTGAGATGAAGATCATCATCAGTTTTTCTTGCCCCAAATGTCAGGAGCCCCCCAAAATAGGGAGCCAAGATATGGTGGAAAAAACACCACTAGTAAAAAGTAAATACCAATAACCCTGTAAGGGGTGAGTGAGAGATATAGAGAAGAGGAGAGAGAGGCAAGGGGGCTGGAGGGTGGGAAACCAGGACTGCAAAAGTGAATACACTCGAACATCTACATTTATGGTAAATGTACACAACTGCACTATGTTCTTCATGTTTCACTGTTGCAGTCATCACACTTGGGTTGATTCCCAAAGCTGAAGAATGGGTGGAGGCAGTCAAGAAGAGTTGGGGCTGGCTAGTATGCCCTGCAGGACTGCTGCTGCAAAACCAGCCCTGGATTTGGAAAAGATAAGCAGGTGGTAATGCTTGGTGAAGGTGTGAACAGAACTTCAAGTAGCAGCTTCCAGAATGTCCCTGGTAGGGACTCCCCTGAGAAATGCTGTAGTGGTTGAAGTTGCCCTAGTGGAATGGGTTCCGACCCCCAGAGGGGGGTTGTTTCCCATGGTGTTTGTAACAGAAATGGATACAATGTGCTATCCATTTGGATATGTCTTATTTTGATATGGCCTTGCTCTCTGCCCCTGGAGCAAAGCTGACTAGGAACTGGTCAGATTTCCTGAAGGGTTTAGTCCTATCAAGGTAGAATCTGAGCTGTCTGTGCACATCTAAAGAGTGCAGGATCCTTTCCCCCTTTATTTTGAGGACTAGGGAAAAAAGTTGGCAAATGGAGAGATTGGTTAAGAGCCACACTGGACATCACTTTAGGTATAAAGGTGGGGTTAGTCCTGAGGAAGACCCTGTCGGCATGAAAAATAATGAAGGGTTCCATAGCCATAAGTGCTTGTAGCTCGGACACTCTTCTAACTGAAGTGATGGCCAGAAGCAAGGCTGTTTTCCAAGAGAGGCATTTTAACTCTGCTGACGCTGCAGGCTCAAAAGGGGGGGGGGGGTAGCGTGAGCTTTTCCAGCACAAAGTTAAGGTCTCAAGCAGGGGTGGGGGCTCTCCTTGGTGGGCTTAAGTTGTTAGCCCCTCTCAGGAACTGTTTGATGAGAGGGTGAGAGAAGAGAGGTGGCTCAGTGTTGTATTCAGCAGCGATAGCAGAGGCATGGATCTTAATGGAAGAGAAGAATAGGCCTCTGTGGAGGAAGTCTGCTAGATTATCAAGGATGAGAGTAAGGAGAGCAGTGCTGTGTCTGCTCCTTTAAAGTGAAGCCAGGAACAATACCTTTTCCACTTATCATAGGATTTCCTTGTAACGGGTCTTCTGGCTTCCAGAATGATGTCCAACACCTGCTTGCTTAGGCTGGCAAATGGAGGGGAATTCAAGGAATAAGCCAGGCTGCAAGGTTCAGGGTTTGCAGTTGCGGATGCAAGATATGTCCCTCCTGCTTTGTGAGTAGGGTCAGGATGAGGGGTAGGTGCCATAGTGGGACCAGTGACAGATGGTGCAGTACTGGATACCAGTGCTGGCATGGCCAGTCTGGGTCAATCAGGATTGCCCTTGGCCTTTCCTGTCTTATCTTGAGTAATACTCTTGTAAGAAGAGGCAAAGGGGGAAATGCATAGATTGAGAGGTTTATCCACTGGAAGGATAGGGCATCTACTTTCCAGGGCCCGCTGTGAGGGGGTCCTGGTGCAGAATTTGCTGAGATGGTGATTGTAGGAGGAGGCAAATAGGTCCACCATCGGGGTCCTCCATTTCTTGGTTAGAAGGATGAAGTTGATGAGGTCTAACTGCCACTTGTGTGGGTCTAGGAGATTTCTGCTTAAGTCGTCTGCCAGTGAGTTTTGTTTGCCTGGCAGGAATTGAGCTTGCAGGTGAATATGCATGTCCAAAGCAGTGTTCCACAGGGTCATGGCTAGCCTGCAGAATGGGTAAGAGTGGGTTCCCCCCTGCTTGTTGATGTACCACATCACTGTGGTGTTGCTGGTTTTTATTAGCAGGGGTCCTGATGAGAGTAGGGATCTGAAAGCCGTCAGAGGGTGCTGAACAGCTAGTGTCTCTTTTTGGTTGATGTGCACATGAATTTGGCTTGGGCTCCAGTGGCCTTGAATGCACCTGTCATCCAGATGTGCCCCCCAAGCATGGTCTGATGCGTCTGTGGTTAGGGTCTGGGCGGCGTGGGGTTGTGTATAGGGAAGTCCCTTGTTGTGGTTGCATGCTGCTGCCCACCAAAGAAACTCTGTCCTTAAGCAAGGTATGATAGGGATTTTGGTTTCCAGGTCCTGAGAATGTTGGCACCAAAGACTTTTTAAGTACCACTGTAGTGTCCTCACATGCAGTCTGGCATATGGAATTAGTAGAATTCAAGAGGCCATAAACTCTAGGGCCTGCAGGATTTTCCCTGCAGATAGCTGGGTTCTGGTAGCCATTTCAGCTTAGTAGCCTGTTAGATGGGCTTGTTTTTCTGGAGTAAGGAATGCCATCTGGAATGCTGTGTCCAAGCTTGCTCCCAGGAACACAATCTTTTGACTGGGGACTAATTTTGATTTCTTTTCGTTGATAGTGTACCCCAGGGAGGTTAGAACATCCTTTACAAATGCCAGGTGCGGCAACAGCTTTTCCTGACCGTCTGCCTGAATCAGGCAATCATCCAAGTAAGGGTATATAGGTTCATAGGTAAGTACTAGGCTATCTGTTCAAGGGCATATGTAAGCCTAGCCAGAATGTGTTGGCTTTCGCCACCCCTTTAGATTAGTTCCCTGTGCCTCTGCCCAGCAGAGCCATTAGTTCCCTGTACCTCTGTCCAGCAGAGCCACTGCAGTGATCCCCGGAGTAAATTTTCTGTTTCCAATCCACTCGTCAAGGTTTCTCTTGAGTGTTAGTGAGGGGCTCTGCCTAATGTAGATTGAAATCCTGTTCCAAAGCATGGGGAGTTTCTGGGACAGGAATCTATCCCTCAAGCAAGTCCTATTTATCGTTATGGTGAGGTTTAGATCCATAGAGCGTGTGGCTCTTGGGGACGTTTTTTTTTAGGTGGAGCATGTCCATTAATTCTGGGTTGGACATGGCCTTGTATGTCAGGCAGAGATCACCTCTGAGTAGTTGGTATGCAACAGAGTACAGCTGGAGTTTCTTCAGCCAGGCTGCACAGGGCATCTGTATGGGGCCAGTAATCCTCTTGGTGAGGTACTTCTGTAGTCTATCCAGCTGTTGCAGGTGTCTTGTAAGGTACAACCAAAATGGGGTGTTGTACTCTATGATGGGTCTGATGAGTGATGAGTAGAGGGGCACAACAACCTCTTTTTTTCTACATGCAAACCCTTTTGTGATTAGGTGGGACACATAGAAGGATTTTCTAACCACATTGACAATATGATTATCAAAGGAGAGATTACTATCTACTTGGGTCCCCAGATGCCTTATTTCATCTTCTGTATTTAGGGGACTACCAAGTATGTACTTTTTTTTTTTTTTCCAAAGGGGATGACTATGGACTTTTTGGCATTTAGCTCGAGGCCATGATTTTGACACCAGGTATCCGTCTCAGTGAGACCCTTTTGGAGGATGTTTGTATCAGTTGGAAAGTCAATTACGGCCCCCAGTTTGCAGTCGTCTGTGAACTTGGTCAGCCATAGTCCTCCTGTGCTTGCCTGTACCTTTGAGAATTATACGCCGAACAGGAGGGGTCCCAGGACTGAGTCCTGGGGGACGCCACTTGTAACTGGTTTAGAGTCGGACCTAGAGCCTGCAACTCTCACCATGTGGGTTCTGTCTGTGAGCCAGTAGGCAACCCATCTTGTGACGTAGGGGTTAATGTTCAGGCTGGTGAGCTTGTCTATAATACCAGAATGGGGAATGGTGTTGAATGCCTTTGTGAGGTCTAGGTAGGCTGTGTGGACCTCCTTTCTCTCGTCTAAAAGCCTTGGTAACTGTCTCAAAGAAGTCCACCACGTTTAGGAGGCATGACATGCTCTTAAAGCCAAACTGGGTAGGGTCCAATGTTTGGAGGATCCCAAGGTCCCTGTTAATGAGTTCCATGATGATGCGCTCCATAGCCTTGTAGACCAGGGTAGTCAGGCTTATAGGGTGATAGTTCCCAGGGTCCCTTGTGGCTCCACCTTTGTGGAGTGGGATAACTGTTGCTGTGTGCCACTCTATGGGTACGTAGCCTATACAGAGGCTGAGTTTGAACAGTGTGTTTAGGTGAGGGATTAGTTCATTTTGGAGTTCGTGTAAGACACAGCCTGGGACTCCATCCGGTCCCATTGAAGCTGTGTTTTTGGCTTTGGATAGGGCTGTTTTAACCTGTGTGTTAGTGATTGCCGGGGCTCTACATTCTTCTGGCATGGTTATGGGCTTTTTAGGGGGGTGAGAGGGGCGTGAAGTTTGCACTAAACCTGTCTGCCAGAATGTTGGCAATATCAGTCGGTTCAGTGTATTTTGTGCCATTCTGCACTAACTCAGAGCAGATCTGAGAGTTTCCACTTAGGTTCTTGACATAGCTAAAGAACGCTTGTGTCATCTTTGTAGTCCTTGGCAATTTTTCTTTCAAAGCTAGCCTTGGATGATTTTCTGAGGGATCACAGTTTCTTGCTGATACTAATCAGGGATGTCTTTCCTCCTTGGGATTTTACTCTCTTCTGTACTAGTTTCCTCCTCCTACTGTATAGCTTGTTTATGGCAGGGGTCCATAAAACTGATTTCCTTTTCTTGGAGGAATGAGTCTTGGTTTTGCTTGGGATAGCACGATCCATGCATTCTTGCAGGTGCTTATAAAGTGCCTTTGTAAGGGATTCAGCAGCTTGGGCAGCATTGTCCTTTAGCATGGGGGCTGTGAGCCTTTCCACTTCAGTCTTAAGTAACATGAAGTTTGCTTTTGAAAAGTTTTTCACGTATTTGAATCTCTCTCCGTCTGCAATAGGCAATGGCTGGAGCCAGGCATTTTGTGAAGACTCTGGGAACGGTGGATAAGCCAAACAGAAGTGCAGAACACTGATAATGCATAGAGCCTGCCCCGAAACGTAGCTATTTCCTGCATGAGTCCCTGATAGGGATGTGCAGATAGGCTTCCTTTAGGTCTAGGGTGGCTAACCAGTCATCTTTGGACAGCATAGGGAGAAGCTGCTAAAGGGTGAGCATTTTGAATTTTGGTACCACCAGGAAGGTGTTTAGAATGGAAAGATCTAAGATTGGGCGCCAGGTGCCCTCTTTTTCTGGGTACCAGAAAGAGCCTGGAATAAAACCCTTGACCTATCTGTTCTGCAGGAACAGGCTGAAATGCCCTTATGTAGAGCAGGGATTGAACTTAATTTTGTGACACTGCCCACTGGTTTGGAGGAAGGTCTGGGAACCCTTTTGGGGTTGGCAGCGTGTGGAAATAAAATTTGTACCCCTGGGATACCATGTTGAGGATCCATCGGTCTTTGGTGATGGCGGTCCAATGTTTTGCATGGTGGGCAAGTTTTCCTCCTAGGGGCATGAGCAATTGGGCAGAGATGAGGAGTGGAGATGAGAAGTCATTGTGAATTCTTTCCAAAAGGGGGTGGCTTAGCACTCCCTGTTTTAGAAGTGGAGGCACTCTGCAAACCCTGAGACTGTAATCTGGGGGGAGGGGCTGTTTCCCCTGGGTCTAGTTTGAAATGGCCTTGAGGGGGCTGGAAAGGACCAATCTTTCGTGGGCCAATGCCTACTGAATCTTGGAGGCTGCACTTGCAAAAAATCTTTGATTGTCTACATAGACACCGCCTTTTCTTCTATCTTTTTTAGAACCTCTTTTGCTTTGGTGCCAAACAGATTGTTCTTGTTCAAAGGAGTGTTCAGTAATTTTGATTTGACATGGTCTGGCAAGGTCTGCTCCTTAAGCCAAGCATGCCTTCTAAGTACAGAACCTGCGACTGCTGCCCTGCAAGATGCTTCTAGGGCATCAAACCCACATATTGCAGGGTATGTTTGCTGACCTGGCTTGCAGAATGCATAAGCTCCTGTAATTCTTTATTTTTCTGCACAGTCAGGAAAGGTAGATAATTTTTGCTCAAGTTCCATAGTATGTTGCTGGTATTTCAGCATGTAGAACTGGCAATTCAATGCCCTAATGGCAAGAGTTTCAGAGGTGTATACTTTTTTTACCCGATCTGTCTAAAGCTCGAGAATCCCTGTCCGAAGGGGTGGGATTCTTATCGGTAGTTGCTTTTAGGCCCTTGGGAGATGACCTCTGGGTCAGCAGTAGGATTTTTGAAAAGAAATTTGTGAGAGTCAGAGACTCTGTAGTACCAGTCTTGTTTCCTTGGAGCAGGGGGTAAAGTATCAGGAGTTAGACTAGATTCCATAAAAACATCACCCACAACATACAGAAGTGGAGGGATAGCCAAGGGTCTCTGCTGTGGCAAATCTAAAAATTCCTGGAGTCTCTTTTTGTACAGAAGATAATCCTGGCATTCCCAGTGGAAATGCTCTCTCAAAGTATGTAGGGTTTCACCAAGAGAGAAATCCTCTGGAGGGGAAGCAGAAGGAATGGATTCCTCTGCATCTGAATCCTCATAAGCAGATAAAGGCATGTCTTCATATTCAGAAACCTGAGTCGGACTTTTGGTCAGTTAAAGCTGCTGGGGACAGGTCTCCTTTTCTCTTAGCAGAGGAAGGCTGGGTTCCCCTAATCAGCATGATCAGGTCTTCTGCCATTTTAAACATTTGAGATTGTGGCAAAGAAGGAAGCAGGTGCTTGAGTTTGGGTCGTTTTTTTAGGCAAAGCTCATACTCTTGGCCTTAGAAACTCAGTAGTTTTAGAAAGAAATGGAGACGCGAAAGAAGTCGTTGATTTGTGTCGAATTTCGGTAATGAGAAGAACTTCCATGGAAGCCAGTGCCTGCAGATCGGCTCTGGACCCATCCAAGTTAGAGAGATCCGCAGTTTCCGTAGTCAAAGAAGCGCCTCGTCGCATACTGGACTCCAAACGGGTCTCTGTAGAGGCCTGCAAATCCATCAAAGCGGGCATCAGGGGCTGCAAAATCTCCTCACTGAGTACCGGTGAACTGGTGACTAGCTTAACAGAAGCGTAGTTGGCAGTTTTGGACTTGTGCAGTCTGTCTCTGTCTTTATTCTTAGATTTTTCGGAAGATCGGTAGATGGATGGCTTAATGAAGCCATTTCGGAATATGGACATCGAGAGCGAAAGTATTTAGCAACAATAACAGCCCGACGACGAACAGTTCGGGAGTTGAACAAAGCACAAAACCGACAGCGAGGTACATCATGGTCTGGGCCTAAACAGGTGGCGCAGTAAGAATGAAAATCTTGGTGTGTTATTTGCTTTCCACAGGCGAGACAATTGTTAACTTTTTCTGACATCGGTTAGAGCAAGAAAAAAGGATCCACAATGAGGTACTTAGCTTTAAAACACTTCAGGATGATTCAGTTCGGAAATGAAAACTCAGTGGCCGACTGGCACTCATGCGAACTGCTTCTGCTTCGAGCTCCTCGGCAAGAAAGAACTGATGTAATGGCGTCGGCTGCCTGTTTTTAAACCCCCGACGACCTGATGTCAGTACTGAAGCAACAGCAACTGACACAAAAATACTAAGTCTCTGGTATTTGGAATGACTGAGGGCTTCCTGTAGGCAGATAACCCAAGTGCGATGACTGCAACAGTGAAACACGAAGAACGTTTGGACAATCTGTAAAAAATCTGTACAGTTGAGAGGTATGATTTACTGGCTGTCATTCAACTAAAGGAGTGCTTCTTTGAATTATACTGTGATAGCTTCCAGTACTATCAAAGGCTGGATAACACTGGACTACATCTAAGCCCCCCCATGGGGCATGGTCACAACCTGGTGCATACGCCATTAACATTAGCTATACATCAAATGAGTCTGATGTTGTAGTCGAGCTGGAGAAAAAAAAAAAAAAGCTGGTAATCAGAGGGGATTGCAAAAAGATACTCCATTTCTTAGGCCTTCAAGAGGATATTTCACCAAAGAAATATCTCTAATTATTTTCCAGCAAGCTCCTGTGCTGAATACTTTAAAAGATCTTCAAAGGACTGTACGTAATTAAAAATCAATTATTTAGGTAGAGGGAACTCTAAACTTTGCTTTTTGAGGAAGTCCACAAAGGCATTTGCACACTTCACAAACACCCTAGGTAAAATAATTAACAGTAATGCCAGACAGCAAACAGCAATTAAAGGTTACTAACTCTATATATTCCCGAAAGCCAGACTACAATTAGTAGACAGGTAGATAGTTTTCTTTCTTTTAATGTAAGTTAAAAATAGGCAGTTTTGAATTCTTCCACAGTCCAAACAAAATGTGGTAGCTGCAATTGCAAGCCAGTGATAAAGACCTTTCCTTACATTGCTACTGACTGCTCTACAGCCAGTGCACATACTTGACCTTACAGTTAAAGAAGAGACATGCTAATAATATAAAGTATAATATCAAACATTACTGATGCTGCCCTCGGAGTTAACACACAGAATTTAATTTCTGTACTTAATAATATTTTACAACTATTTTGGATGCAGCCACTTCAAAATGTTATATCACAAACTTATCTGCTCTTTTGTGCGTGTTTTAGCATGCCTTGTTTCATAAAAGTAAATGTAATACCCCTTTTCACGAAATCCCATTAAAAACAAAAATCAATAAACAAAATGCCACCCATCTCCTTTAATGATGAAGCTTTTGCAACAGTGAGTGATGCACTTAACAGCTTTCTGAATCACTATTTTGTAATCAAACCTTCATCACCTGTAGCCTTGCTGTGACAGATTGCAACCAAGAATAAGTGCTTATTATGTCATGATGTTTAACTAAGTATAAAGCCCTCTCTGACTCATTCAACTTGCTTTCACCACCTCTCCATTCATCCAACCATCATTTTTTTTAACTGTGCAAGAGAAAGTACAGTTTTGTACCTACCATAAATGTAGATGTTCGAAGATCCACATTGCTGCAGTCATAACCTGTGGGTAGTCCGCTGTCCTCGGTCGGACCGAATACCAAAGTGTTAGGCTGGCGTCGGTCATGTCGCTCAGATCTGACGTCAGTACGCCGTGGTACTAAAGCGCATGACCGACGTCATATCCTCAGTCTTTCTTGCCCCAGATGTCAGAAGGCCCTAAAAAGAAAGGCCATAGCCAAAAAACATCCAACCACCCATGTACAAACAATATTTACAACCCAAACCACACAATCACCCCAAACTACAGTGGGGAAGGAGGGAGGGTAAACTGGACTGCAGCAATGTGGATCTTCGAACATCTACATTTATGGTAGGTACAAAACTGTACTATGTTCTTCATCTCACATTGCTGCAGTCATAACCTGTGGGTAGAATCCCAAAGCAAAGGTAAAGGGAGGTTGGCAAAATCATAAAGCATTGGGAGCAGCTAACATGCCCTGTAAAACTGCAGTGGCAAACCCAGCCTTAGACTTGGAATAAAGAGGGAGATGATAATGTTTAGAAAAAGTGTGCACTGAACTCCAAGTAGCTGCCTCCAAAATATCTTTAGTAGCTACACCCCTTAAAGCAGTAGAAGTGGCAGTAGCCCTAGTGGAATGAGGTCTGATTCCAGCCGGAACCTCCTTACCATGATGAGAATAACAAAAAGCAATACAATGGCCAATCCACTTAGAAATAGTTTGTTTAGAAACAGGTTTCCCCTGAGTACCCAAAGCAAAAGAAACAAACAACTGTTGAGACTGTCTGAACCCTTTAGTTCTGCTCAAATAATAACGCAACTGCCTGTGAATATCCAAAGAGTGCAAAATTTTCTCCCCTTTATTTTGGGGATCAGCATAAAATGTAGGCAAATGAATAGATTGGTTCAAGGCCACATTTGAAACAACTTTAGGCATAAAAGTAGGGTTAGTAGGCAGGGATACCCTATCCTTATGAAAAATCAGGAAGGGTTCAACTGCCATTAGAGCCTGTAATTCAGATACCCTTCTAGCAGACGTAATGGCCAACAAAAAAGCAGTCTTCCAAGACAAAACTTCAACTCTGATGTAGCTGCAGGTTCAAAAGGAGGTAAAGTGAGCTTTTCCAACACAAAATTGAGATCCCAGGAAGGAGTAGGAGCTCTACGTGGGGGTCTTATGTTCTTTGCCCCTCTAAGAAATTGCTTAAACAAAGGATGAGAGAATAATGGTGGGTCACAGTCATAGTGAGCAGAAATGGCTGCAGCATGAACTTTTACAGAGGAGAAAGACAAACCTTTGTCTAGTAATTCTGTAAGATACTGAAGAGAAACACTCAAATTAGGTACTGAAACATCAAAGCTGTTTGCTTTGCTCCAAAGAAAAAATCTCCTCCATTTATCAGCATAAACTTTCCTTGTACTAGGCCGTCTGGCCTCCAAAATAACATTCAAAACTTGTTAAGGAAGCTGCGACCCTCCAGGGTCTAGAACAGAATATGCCAGGCTGTCAGGTGCAGGGACTGTATCCTGACATTTAGGAAGTGAGTGCCTGCCTGAGACAACAGGTGTGGAATTGATGGCAAAGGCCAAGGAGGCTCCCGAGCTAAACTCCTCAGCAGAGGGTACCAGTGCTGTCGTGGCCAATCTGGAGCTATTAGAATCATGGAAGGCTTGTCCTGTCTGACCTTCAAGAGCACCTTGGTAAGGAGAGGCAGAGGAGGAAAGGCATAGACGTGAAGATTGCTCCAACTGAATGATAGAGCATCCACTTTCCAAGCTTTTGGATGAAACATCTTTGTGCAAAACTTTGGCAGCTGGAAATTTAGTGGAGAAGCGAACAGATCTATGTCTGGAGTCCCCCAAATCACTGTCAACTGTCGAAATACATGAGGATCCAATTTCCACTCGTGGGGATCCACCATCTGTCTGCTCAAAACATCCGCTAAGGAGTTCTGTGCTCCTGGCAGAAACTTTGCCTGAAGAGTGAGGTGCAAACAGAGCAGTCTCCCACAAAATCATAGCTTGCCTGCAAAGAGGGTACGAATGGGTTCCCCCTTGCTTGTTGATGTACCACATGACAGTTGTGTTGTCTGTTTGAATCAACACTTGTCCTGGGTGAAGTAGATCCTTGAAAGCCATCAATGCAAATTGGACTGCTAACATCTCCTTCATGTTGATATGTAAATGTTGAAGTCTGGCAGGCCACGTGTCTTGAACCCATTTTCCATTGAGGTGTGCTCCCAAAGCCTTGTCTGAGGCATCTGTCGTTAAGATCTGACTCGCCTCTGGTCGGGTCACAGAGAGTCCCTTGTTTAGGTGACATTCCTGAGCCCACCACAAAAATTCCTTTTGAATGCAAGGTATTATCTGAATGACAGTGTCCAAATCGTGGCAGTGTTGAGTCCATACACTTTTGAGATACCATTGTAGCTTCCTCATATGCAGTTTGGCATTGGGAAGCACCAGAATACAAGATGCCATGAACCCCAAGGCTTGAAGGACTGTCCTTGCAGTCAGCCTGGACCGTAGAGACAATTGGTGAAAGTAAAGGGTCAGATTTCTTTGCTTGTCCGGGGTCAAAAACGCCATCTGAGAGGCTGTATTCAGTCTCACACCCAGAAAGCACATGTCCTGAGAGGGTACTAGACTGGACTTTATTTCGTTCACAGAATACCCTAGGCACCTTAACACTGCCATAACATACTGTAGATGGTGAAGTAGCTTGTCTTTGTCTTGAGCAAGAATCAGGCAATCGTCCGAATAAGGATAAATTTGTATTCCTCTCAACCTGAAGAAGGCTATCACCGGAGCCAGAACCTTTGTGAACACCCTGGGCGCAGTAGATAAGCCAAAGGGCAATGCAGAGAACTGATAATGTAAAGTCCCAGCCCGAAAACGCAGGAATCTCCTGCAGCTGGGCCTGATAGGAATATGCAGATAAGCCTCTTTGAGATCCAGAGTTACCATCCAGTGATCTTTGCCTAGCAGAGGTAAAAGTTGTTGCAAAGTCAACATTTTGAATTTTGGGATGTCCAGGTATGTGTTGAGAATAGACAAATCCAGGATTGGCCTCCAAGTGTTTCCTTTCTTTGGTACAAGAAACAGACGAGAATAAAAACCTAGGCCCACTTCTGACGGAGGGACCTGCTGGATAGCCCCCATTTGTAAAAGTGTAGAAATCTGTTTGTGAGCCTCCACCTTTTGCTAAGGAGGAACGTCTGGCATGCCTTTGAAAGGAGGCAATGTGTGGAAATAAAACTTGTAGCCTCAGTTTATAATGTCCAACACCCATTTGTCCTGGGTGATTAAAATCCAATTTTGTCTGAAAAGAGCCAACTTTCCTCCCAGAGGAGCTGCCAGACAGGAAGGATCGGGCAGCTGAAGATGCAGGTCATTGGGTCTGTTTACGAAAGGACTGGCCCCTGCCCTCACCTGTAGACTGTGCAGGGGAACTCCACGTCCTAGGCCTGAAAGAACCCTGTGCATGGGCTCTGCCCCTACCACGTCTAGATCTGCCCCTAGACTGTAAATCAGAAGAAGGGTAAGCCCATCCCTTAGTAGGCCAATTTCTGCTAAACTTAGGGGGCTGCACTTGTAAAAAATCTTTAACAGTCTGCATAGACTTAGCTTTGTCCTCCATTTTCTTCAAGACTGACTCCACAGGAGAACCAAACAAAACTTCAGACTGAAAGGGAGCATCCAAAATTCGAGCTTTAACATGCTCTGACAAGTTCTGATCCTTAAGCCAGGCATGGCTACGAATATCTGACCCAGTGGCAGCCACCCTGGAAGAAGCCTGTAAAGCATCAAAAAGTACAGTTTTGTACCTACCATAAATGTAGATGTCCGAACTGGATAGCATCTGCAGTCATAACAAGTGGGTTGTCCTGTCGTCAGGCAGCCCTGCAGTCGGCCGGATTCCAAAGTCCGGGTCCGGCTTCGGCTGATGTCGCACTCCACCCGACGTCATCTCTGTTGGTCTTCGGGTATAAAAGCATCAGCCGACGCCATTTTCCTCAGTGTTTCTTGCCCCAGATGCCAGTAGCCCTCTTGCAGGCTAAAAATTTGGATAGATGCCAATGTTTCCAAATAGATAGAGGTCAACACAGCAATAAGCATATATGTACATATATACAAACAAATACACCATAAAGACTCCCCAACAGCTAGCTATTAGGAGGGTAAACACCCTAGGAGTACCACAGAGGGGAAGGAGGGAGGGTAATCCTGACTGCAGATGCTATCCAGTTCGGACATCTACATTTATGGTAGGTACAAAACTGTACTATGTCCTTCATGGATGCATCTGCAGTCATAACAAGTGGGTAGAATACCATAGCCAACTAGGGCAGGAGGATAAAAGTAGATTATGGTGTGTTTAGGATCCCTTGCAGAGCAGCAGTGGCAAACCCTGCTCGGGATCTGGAATATAGAGGCAAATTATAATGCTTGGCAAATGTATGCACGGAGGTCCAAGTAGCCGCCTCAATAATGTCTTTGGTTGCCACTCCTCTTAAGAAGGCTGTGGTAGTGGCTGTTGCCCTTGTAGAATGAGGTCTTATGTTCTGTGGAATTGGTTTTCCATGGAAGGAGTAATAGTATCGTATGCAATTTCCTATCCATTTGGAGATTGTCTGTTTGGAAATAGCTTTTCCTTCCCTTCCTGTTGCATAGGCTACAAAAAGTTGGTCAGTCTTTCTGCTATTTTTTGTTCTGTCCAAGTAGTAGCGTAGCTGTCTATGTACATCCAAGGTATGCAGTATTCTTTCCCCTCTGTTTTGTGGGTTGGGAAAGAAGGTAGGTAGGTGGATAGCCTGGTTTAAAGACACTCTGGATACCACCTTGGGCATAAATGTAGGATTAGTCCTCATGGACACTCTATCTTGGTGGAAGATTAGGAAGGGTTGCACTGCCATTAAGGCCTGTAGTTCTGAAACCCTCCTTGCTGAAGTAATTGCCAGTAGGAAAGCAGTTTTCCATGACAGGTGTTGTAGGTCTGCTGTTGCTGCTGGTTCAAAGGGTGATAGTGTCAACTTTTCTAGCACAAAGTTTAAATCCCAAGCTGGTAATGGTGGTTTCCTTGGAGGTTTTACATTCTTGATTCCTCTGAGGAACTGCCTGAGCAAAGGGTGCGAAAAACAGGTGGATCAAAGCTGTATTCTGCTGAAATAGCTGATGCATGTATCTTGATGGAGGAGTAGGACAGGCCTGAATGAAGAAGTTCGCCAGATACTCCAGAATGTTAGGTATATCTATGTTTGACACATCTTTTCCTCTTTCCGCACTCCAAATGACAAACCTTTTCCATTTTCCAGCATAGTTCCTTCTTGTTGAAGGTCTGCATGCTTCAAGAATAATGTCTTTAACTCTTTGGGAAAGTTCTGGATTAGCTGCTGCTATGTGATGTTCCATGCAGTCAGTTGCAGCATTTTAGGTTTGGATGTATGATGCTGTAGTTGTTCTGAGTTAACATCAAAGGCATCAGGGTATTGGCCACATATTGTTCCGAGACATGCTCTTCAGTAGTGGGTACCAGTGTTGTCTTGGCCAGTTTGGAGCTATCAGGATTATCCTTGGACGTTCTTCCTTGATTTTAGTAGTACCTTGTGTATCAAAGGAAGAGGTGGGAATGCATATGCTGTTAGGCCTTTCCAGTTGAAGGAGAGTGAGTCCACTTTCCATGCTAGTGGGTGGAATGTCCTTGTGCAGAATTTTTGAGCTGGTGATTGAGAGGTGATGCGAATAGGTCTATCTGTGGCATTCCCATTTCTTCGAGATGGTCTTGAAGATGTCCGGTGCAGCTTCCATTCGTGGGCATCCGAAGTGGTTCTGCTTAATATGTCTGCTAGAGTATTGTCTTTCCCCGGTACAAATATTGCCTGTAACTGAATGTTGTAGCTGAGTGCCAGGGTCCACAGCTCCAAGGTCATTCTGCATAGGGGTATGAATGAGTGCCTCCCTGTTTGTTGATGTACCACATGACTGTGGTGTTGTCTGTCCTTATCATCAACTGGCCCTCTTTGAGAAATGGTTTGAACTTTTGGATTGCCAGTTTTACTGCCAGCATTTCTTTTAGATTGATGTGCAGGTGAAGTTGATCCTGTGTCCACAATCCTTGCACGCATTTGTCCAGCATGTGGGCCCCCCATCCTAGGTCTGAAGCGTCTGTTGTGATGGTCTGGCCTGGTTGACATCTGCGAAAGGGTAGGCCTGGGTTTGACTGGCATGCCTGAGCCCACCATAGGAACTCCTGTTTTAAGCATGGAATTAGTGGGATTTCTGTTTCTAGACTGTGTCTGTGTTGGGACCATAAATTCTTTAGGTACCACTGTAGTTTCCTCATATGTAGTCTGGCAAATGGGACCAAGATTATGCATGATGCCATGAAGCCCAAGGCCTGCAGAACTTTTCTTGCTGTTAACTTGTTCAGTTTTGTTAGTGCCAAGAAGTAAAGAGGAAGTTCTTTTGTTTTCTGTAGTCAGGAATGCCATTTGTTGTACTGTGTCCAATTCCGCGCCCAAGAATGTCCTTGTTTGGGATGGTATCAGCCTTGACTTTTGTAAATTGACTGTGTATCCCAGTCCTTGTAGCAAGTAAATGACCCTTTGTAAATCTGTTGTCAGCTTGCTTTTGTTGTCCCTTGTAGCAGGCAGTCGTCCAGGTATGGGTAAATTTGAATTCCCTGTAGTCTGCAATGGGCGATTACTGATGCCAGGCATTTTGTGAATACTCTGGGCAGTAGATAAGCCAAAGGGCAATGCTGAGAATTGATAGTGCTCTGATCCTGCAAGAAATCTGAGGTATCTTCTGCAGATTGGTCGAATGGGGACGTGCAGGTATGCCTCCTTGAGATCTAGAGTTACCAGCCAAGACTCCTTGCCCAGCATGGGAAGAAGTTGCTGTAGGGTCAGCATTTTGAATTTTGGGACAATGATGTATGTATTTAAGGTGGACAGGTCGAGAATTGGTCTCCAACTTTTTCCTTTCTTGGAACTAGGAATAGTCTGGAGTAGAACCCCTTTCCTTGTTCTGCTGTTGGCACTCTTTCCACAGCTCTCATGTTTGCTAACTCCATTATCTGGCGAGAGCCTCTGTTTTTGATTTGGAGGTAGATTTGGCATTCCTCTTTGACTGGTAAAGTGTGGAAGTGAAACCGTAACCTTGATCTATGGTTTGTAAAATCCACTTGTCTTTTGTTATGTAGTGCCAGTTCTTTGAAAATAAGGTTAACTTCCTGCTGCTATTTGTTCCCTGGTAGGCGGATTTAGGATTAAGTCACTGTGGTTGTGCTGATGTAGTGGCAGTGGCTGTGTCTGTGCCTCTGTTGTTACCTTGCCACTGTCGTCCTCTGTAGGCACCTCCTCTGGATTGGTTTCTGCCTCTGGAACGCCTATTCCTGCCCCTTTGAAATTTTGTGGAGTCAGGAAAGGACCAATTTTGGCAGGCCAGTTCCTGCTAAACCTTGGGGTTGAACCTGCAAGAAATCTTTAACAGTTTGAACAGATTTTGCCTTTTCTTCCATTTTCTTCATAACCTGCTGGGCAGGTGTACCAAACAAACTTGTCTTGTCCATAGGAGCATCTAGCAACTTAGCTTTAACATGATCCGGTAAAGCTTGTTCCTTTAGCCATGCATGCCTTCTTATCACTGTGCCTGTCATGGCTGATCTAAATGAAGCCTCCAGTGCATCATAGCCACATTTTAAGGAATGGTTGCTAACCTGTTGTATGTTATTTACCATCTCTAATACATATTTCTTATCAAGAGATTCATCAGTGGTTAGTTTTTAGTTAACTGATCAAGCATAAACTCTTGGTATTGTATCATGTGAAATTGACAGTTTAAAGCTCTAGCTGAGAGAGTAGCTGAAGTGTAGACCTTTTACCCCATCTGTCTAGTGACCTTGCTTCCCTTTCAGAAGGAATAGGGTTTTTAGCTGTGGTCGCTGCTACTGCCTTGGGACCCTGGGATATAGTTTCTGGGTCTGCAAGTGGGGCCTTGTAAAGGTGGTGATGAGTATCTGGCACCCTGTAAAATCTGTCTGGTTTGGCAGGGGCTGGGGTAAAGAATCTGGAGCGGAGCAAACATCATTGAAAGCATCATCCACCACAGAGAGAACAGGAGGTATAGCTAAGGGCCTGTGCTGTGGGAGGTGCAGAAAGGTCCTAAGTCTTTTTCTGGAGTCTGAAAAATCCTGTTGCTGCCATTGGAACTGTTCTCGCATGGCATGCAAGGTTTCCCCAAAGGAGAATTCTTCTGGTGGGGAAGCAGCTGGAATGGATTCTTCAGCATCAGAATCTTCAAAATTGGAGAAGGGAGCCTCAGGCTGGTCAGTTATGTCTGATTCATCAGCAGAATCATCAGAAGACACTGGCTCAGGGGGCTCTGCCCTAGGTCTCTTCTCTGGGGGCTGAGAGGCCCTGTCTGGGTGAGATTGAGATCCTCTAATTAAAGAAATTAAATCTTCTGCCAAAGAAAGCATTTGAGAACTAGAAGAGGGCCTGGATGTGGGGGGTTTAACAGGCACTGATTTAGTAGTCTTGGCTGCTTTAGCCCTGGCGAAGGCCTTAATGGACATAGCAGCTGGAGGCCTAGCAGCACCACGTGCTGGGGTAGAGACATCCAAGGGATGGTGTCTGATAAGTCAACCACCGTAGTGGGTAAAATTTCTGAGGTCGATTCAAGAGTTGTAGCAGGGGCCTCAGTTGTAAGAATAGGTTCAGCTGTACTTTGAGCAGTTTTCTCGGTTTCAGCCGAAACCGAGACAGTCATGATTTGCTTTACCGTGGTTTCGCCGAAACCGCGGACCATGAGTGTCGGTCTTTATCTTTCCGTTTTTTGGAGGTAGTCGGACGCTCCGACGGGGTAATGTACTCAAAATCAGAAGCCGAAAACTGTTCTGCAAACTCCGATCGACGCCTAAGCGTGTCGGTTGAAAGAGGCACAGGCCGAACAGGCTGCTACGTCGTGGGCTGGGCCTAAACAAGGCAGACAGTAAGAGTGGAAATCTTTATGAGGTATTTGTTTCCCACAGGTTAAACAATTGTTAACTTTTTCTGACATCGGCGGAGGCAAGAAAGAGTCCCCAACGGGGTACTTAGCTTTAGAAGTCTTCGAAGTAGTATTCGGTAGAAGTAATCTCTGGATCCGACCGACCGGCACTTGCGAACAGCTTCTGCTTGCGCCACGCGCAAGAAAGACTGAGGAAAATGGCGTCGGCTGATGCTTTTATACCCGAAGACCAACAGAGATGACGTCGGGTGGAGTGTGACATCAGCCGAAGCCAGACCCGGACTTTGGAATCCGGCCGACTGCAGGGCTGCCTGACGACAGGACAACCCACTTGTTATGACTGCAGATGCATCCATGAAGGACATCCACACTGCAAAGAATGCTTACCCACCTGATCAGAGGCATGAACCAAATCCTGTAATTCCTTACAATATATGCCCTCTGCTAAAGCATCTACCTTAGATTTTAACTGACTAAGGAGAAAATTCTGGTACTTCAGCATATGAAACTGGCAATTCAAAGCCCTCATTGTAAGAGTGGAAGAGGTATACACTTTTTTACCCCACCTATCCAAAGCTCTAGAGTCTTTATCCATAGGAACTGGATTCTTAACAACAGAGGCCCTGACACCCTTAGGTCCCTGACTAATAGTTTCTGGGTCAGCCCTAGGGCTCTTATACAAATATTTATGAGCCTCTGGCACTCTAATACCTGTCTGGCTTAACCGGGGCAGGAGGCAAAGAATCTGGATTAAGGGAAGCCTCAGAGAAAACATCCTGAACAACATCCAAAACAGGAGGTATAGCCAAGGGCCTATGCTGTGGTAAAAACAAGAACTCCCTAAGCCTCTTCCGGGAATCTGAGAAATCCTGACCTTCCCATTTAAAATGCTCTCTCATAGAATGCAGGGTTTCTGAAAAAGAAAAATCCTCTGGAGGGGAAGCAGAAGGACTAGAATCCTCTGCATCTGAATCAGAGTAAGGGGGAAAATCCTGAACGTCTTCAGCCGAAGACTCTGAGTAATCTGAAGAATGTTCCATTCCTTCCACCTCTGGCTCCACCCTAGGCCTCTTATCTGGAGGAGGCATAGAACCTCTAATCAAGGTAATCAAATCTTCTGCCATTTTAAAGCATGTGTTTTTTAGGTACAGAACCTGCAGAACTAGGACTGACGCCAGAGGAAGACAAACCAGGCCTGGCCTTGGAAGGTACCTTAGAGACAGAGGGAGAAGGCCTAACCACCTTATGTAAAGAAGTGAGTACAGCAACTTGAGAGGCCCCCTCAGCCTGACCTAACTCCTGAGAGGCCACATCTTGTAAAATTAAAGGCTCCCCCTGAGACTCAGCTGAAACCTCGGCTGGATCTACAGATTCCACCGTAGTTTCTAAAGAACCAGCGTCCGGAACGGACGACTCATCCTGCTTGGACTTTAACGATTTTTCCTTACGCTTCTTAGCGGTAGCGGGCGTCAGATGATCCGACGGCATATTGTAATTGCACCGCTTACCGAAGACAAGCCTCGCACAATCTAACCTACGCTTAATGGTGCGCTTATTAAATCTAGCACAAAAGCGACACCCGACGCCGTGCTCAGGCCCCAAGCAAGGAATACAGAGAGAGTGGTAATCCCTATGAGGTATCTGTTTCCCACAAGAAATACAATTATTCACTTTTTCTGACATCCGTAATTAACTGAGGCAAGAAAAGACAAAAATATTCCCCAACGGGGTACTTAGCCCAACTTGGTTTTCGGTCTGAAACTCAGAATACGAAAATTTCAGGACGCCGAACGGCACTTGCAAACGCTGCTTCTGCTTCGACCATGCGGCAAGAAAGACTGAGGATATGACGTCGGTCATGCGCTTTAGTACCACGGCGTACTGACGTCAGATCTGAGCGACATGACCGACGCCAGCCTAACACTTTGGTATTCGGGCCGACCGAGGACAGCGGACTACCCACAGGTTATGACTGCAGCAATGTGAGATGAAGAACATCTGGTCTAAAGATCCTTTTCAGCCATGAGCTAGATGCTTCCCACCTGCCACAGAAACAAAGGCAAATTGCAGTTTCTTCCCCTTGCACACCAATAGTCCTATTAAAAGCCAAAGAGGGTGAATTCAGCAATAAGAAAGTACAGTTGTGTACACTTACCATAAATGTAGATGTTAAGAGTGTATTCACTGTTGCAGTCATCATATTTGGGTTATCTGCCTGCGGGTAGCCCTCAGCTGGCCTGAATTCCAGAGTCTTGGGATTTTTGCATCGGATGCTGTCGCTTCTTCCATGACATCAGGTCGTCCAGGGTATAAAACATGCAGCAGACGGCATTACATCAGTTTTTCTTGCCCCAGATGTCAGGTGCCCCCAGAAAAGGTATGGAACACTCTCAGCAAAAAGCAAATACACATGATATAAAGTATGCCAAACAAAAAAGATAGATAAAAGTAAACAGAAGTCGGGGGGCTGGAGGGAGGGTAAAGTACAGTTTTGTACCTACCATAAATGTAGATGTCCGATAGGTATGCATCTGCAGTCATCACATATGGGTTGTCCTGCCTCAGGCAGCCCTGCGGTCGGCCGGATTCCAAAGTCTGGGTCCGGCGACGGCTGATTGTCGCCCCTTCCCCGACGTCAGATCGCCTGGGGTATAAAAGCGTCAGCCGACGCCATCTTCCTCAGTGTTTCTTGCCCCAGATGCCCTCAAAGGAAGGCTAAATTTGGAGAAATGCAATAAATTCCAAACATCCACAGAAATATATATATATATATATATATATATATATATATATATATATATATATATATATATAAAACAAATACACCATAATAGATAACCCCGGCTAGCTATGAGAGGGAAAAGTACCCAATAAATACCAAAGAGGGGAAGGAGGGAGGGTAAACCTGACTGCAGATGCATACCTATCGGACATTTACATTTATGGTAGGTACAAAACTGTACTATGTCCTTCAAGGATGCATCTGCAGTCATCACATATGGGTAGAATACCATAGCCAATCTGGGGGTGGAGGATGTAAAGGATGGTGTAGCTAAAAAGTACAGTTTTGTACCTACCATAAATGTAGATGTTCGAGGATCCACATTGCTGCAGTCCTTACTATTGGGTAGTCATCCGGCCGTCCAGGTCCGGCCCCAGTAGTATATTGAGCGGTTGACGTGTCAGTCAGGGCAGCGTTCGTCAGGGCCAGTACCTACGTCATGGGGAACGCCATATCCTCTTCCTCAATTTTTCCAGAGTCTTGCAGAAGACCTCCCAAAAAAGAACCCTAAAAAGAAAATAATGTACCAATAAATATATATATATATACAAAAATATATACAAAAATATATACACCTACCCTCACCTATAACCACCCCCACAACAGGGAGGGGAGGTGGATCCTTGAGACTATTCCATGACTGCAGTAACATACATTTATGGTAGGTATTTAAACTAACTACAAACTCTTCCTTTGTTCTTCTTGCAGTTTCCAGTAGCAGCCCTTACCATTGGGTAAGGGGAGGCTGCAGAGGTAAAATCATAAACAAGCTGTAACTGAGTACTGGCCCTGCACAAACAGCTGTGGCAGCTGGTGCAAAAGAGGAGAAGAGATAGAGATAGATAGGAAAAGTATATGCCTTAGAAAAAGTATCCTGAACTCCAAGTCCAAATGCCTTGCCCCTTAGGCAGCTGTTGAAAGTAATGAGTGCCCTTGAAGTGGCAGTAGCCCTAGTGGAATGAGGCCACAATCCAAATGGGAATCTCCAAATGGCATAAATAAAATGCAAAATGCAATCCAATAGTTTGCCAGAAAGTTTTTGTTTTGACACAGGCCCAAACAACTAGAAACAAAAAAAAAAAAGAAACAAACAACAACCTTAGTCCTGCTTAAATAAGTCCCGCTTAAATAATAACGCATTGCCTGTGTACATCTAAAGTGTAAAAAATTTTTTTGGGGTTTATTAAAAGGTCATAAAAAAAGGCAAATTGGTTTAAAGTTTGAATAGAAGCCACCCTAGAAACCAATAATAAAAATAAGGAATGAGATTATAAAATGAGTTGATCCCTTAAAAGGAAAATCAACCTCTAAAGGCCTAAAAACCAGACCTAATTCTCACTTCCACCCTAGCCAACAGCCAGCAACCAACAGTTGGCCAGTCTTCCATGACAAGTATTTAAGTCAGCAAGCTCAGCAGAGGTGTGGGTCAGAGTAAGGTTTTCCACACAAATTGAGATCCCCAGCAGGAGTAGGAGTAGGGGGGTCTTATATTCTTTGCCCCTCTAATAAGAAACAAGAAATTGCTTGAACAAAAATGGTGGGAAATGGTCAGAATCTAAGATAATGAAATGAACATGAAATAGCATGGAAATGGAAGAGAAGGACAAACCTTAATATGTCTCAGTATAATAACCTTGAGCCACACCTCCAAAAAAAATTAGAAAAAATTATTTCTCTTTTGCAGTACCCACAGTCTCCATTCTTCCATTTTCCATTCACTTTAATTTGGTACCTTCCTTCTTGCTACACATAATCACATTTCAACTTTGGTTGAGGAAGGGATGTGCTTGTACCTCTTGAGAGAAGCTGAAGAAGCTGCCAGGAAGAGTGAAGCTGAGCAGTGAAGAGAGTGAAGAGATCTGAGATAACAGATGAGGAGATTGGAGGTAAAGGCCATGGAGGCTTTTCTAGCCCTGCAGGGTAGTGGGTACCAGTGTTGCGAGGAGCAATCTGAGTGGTCAAAAAATGGTACCTTGGCCCTTCTTCTGACCTTTATTAAAAGCTTTGGCCTGTCGAAGGAGGTAAAGAGGCATACACAGGTGGAAGAAGATAAAGAAAGAACACTGTCCAACTGAAAGCATCCACATCCACTTTTGTGGCAATACTTTGGCAGCTGGTGGTGAGTGGAGAAGAGAACAATGTGCGTCTGTGGAGGCCCATATCAGTGTCAAATTCTGAAGATACATGACAATCCAGTCTGAGTCCATACCCTGAGATATTGTCTGCTGTCTGTAATCCATCTGATTTGAGTGATGTAACCCATCTGCTAAGGAGTGTCTGGCAAAGCAGAAACCCTTTAGCGCAGAGTTACCCGAAATCATTGCTTGCCTGCATAGAAGATAAGCTTTCCTTCAGCTTGTTTGTTATTGATGTACCTTGTTTGTTGATGTACCACTGCCCAGTTCCCTTGTCTGTTGATGAAGAAGAAGCCTGTCTGGCAAAGTGTTTAATGTGTAAAAGTGACCAATGCAAATGGGACCTTTGTAATCATTGCTATGCTGTATGTTGATGCCATACTCTGGCAGGCCCCATGTCTTGTATAGATGTTGGCCATTTAGTGTCGTATCCAATTTGCTCCGAGGCATCTGTCGTTAAAATCCCATCAGTGGAGAAATCTTGAATTCACCTCGAGAATGAGCCTTGAAGGCAATTTTTTGAAGTTTAATGACAGTGTCCAAAGCCCAGGTAAAATTTTTTTTGAAGGTAAGGCATTATTTGAAGATACCATTGTGACATTTGGCATGGGAAGCATCAGAAGCTTTAGAATATGATGCTATTAACCCTAATGCTTAGAGGACTGTCATGAACCCCAATAAGGAATGATTGAATAGTTGTGTGCAAGGAGACTCTTTTCTTTTGTTTGTCCGGGTTAAGAGATCATCTGCTTTTGTAAGTCTCACACCCAGAAAGTTTTGCTGTTGAGAGTATACTATCTTGAGAAAGCATTCAGTCTGGAGAGAGACTAGGGAACTCTGGTATTTATAACATACTAGACTGGACTTTTATTTCTTCCTTTTATATAATATTCCAGAGGTGCTGTAGAAGGTCTTCCTTCTTTCTGTAGATAGAGCAGGGCAAGTAAGCCATCATCAGAGCCAGAACCTTTGCCTTTAAAGAATGAATAGTAGATAAGCCCTGGAGGCAAGTTTTGTGGAATGAATTCAGATTCAGTGCTATAAACCGCGAGATATGACCTGAGAACTGATAAATGAGGCATGAAGGTCGAAACCTTGGGAGATTGAAGTTACCATCCAGTGATCTTGCCCAGCAAGGTAAAAGTAAGCTTAACGCCACATCTTGATCTAGGGAGAATGTGATAGATAAGAGTTGAGAAGAGAGAAATAATCGTCAACGTGTTCAATCCCTTGAATGTCCAGATAAGGGCGAGGGATAGAATAAAAATCCTGGGCCCCTTTCTGATCCCCTTCTTGTGTACCTGGCCCCATAAGGAAGAAAAATAAAATCCCCTTGTCTCCCTCTTTTGAACTGAAATGGCTCTGGAGCGCTGGGATAGAGAAAGCAACTGAGAAATTTTTTTTGTGAGCCTCTGTGATGTGGGAGCATGGAACAACACTTGGCTGCCTTTCCCAATTAAATTTAAAAACTAACAAAAACCTCCTCAAAGGAGCTACCAGACGATATCCAAATATCTGATTAAGGCAGGTCATTGGGTCTGTTTTAAAAAAGCTTGAAGACCCCAGTCCCTGGCCAGAACCGAGAGCAGGACGGCAACCTACCAGGGGCAAAAAACTGGACCCCTCTGTCACCCCTACCACGAGCTGACCTACTCTAGACTGAAGGCAATTTCAAGGATATGTCACCCTAGAAGCTTGCCCTCCAGACTCTACCCTGGACTGCTGCACCTGAATCATATTTTAACATATTGTATGACTTTTTTACAGAAATTTTTTTCTTTTACCTGGCCAAGGAGCATCCAAAAAGCATGCATCCCAGACTGCAAGCTAGCCAAATTTATTGTTTAACTAACCTTCTCAGCTAAATTCAACACCACATCAGACTGTAAAAACAACACATCAGACTGTGGCAAAGCCCCCATTATGAGGCCTCCTGTGCAACATCACATGCTCTATTGCAGAAACCCTTACAGCCATGTTCAGAGACATGAACCAAATCCAGCACAACTCTTACACTCATGCTTACCGCCCAACCACCCACATTAGAACCAAATGTGAATGAAACAATGAAATTTACCCAAATCAAGCATGTGAAACCTTTAATTCAACAATTGTGAAAGGCTAGAGATTTCCCAATTCCCCATGTGAAACTTTTTTCCACCTTTGCTCCATAGAACAGGAGAGGCCTGGGAACATTTCCCCACACCCCAAGGAGCTGAGCCTTTCTTTTTAGGGTCCCAAAGAAACAGTTTTTAGGTCCGCCTCTGAACAGGATTTTGCCCCACAGAAACAGCAGTAAGCAACTTGTCGCTAGGCAGTTCTTGCACACAGAAAAACTCTTCCAGGCACTTTTACACAAGCCTCTGGGTAAACAGCTTCCACCACATTCAAGTCCCATGAGTTCCCTAAGCCTCTATGCAAGGGTAAAAACATCAAATTCCAAGCCTTTCCTGCTCCAGAGTAATCTGAATAGGTGGAAGAAAGTGCTCAATCCTCCCAGATCAGAGTAATCCCTGGCCAAATCTCTTAAGTCTCAGTTCCCTCAGTGAATGCTCTTCCTGACTATCAATAGAGAGGATCAAAATGAGAAACTCTCAGGAGGGAATCATCCGCTCTGAACACTGAATAAACAGGAGTGGGGGCTTGCCACCGCCCGATCACTCTTAGAAGGGATCATCTAGGACCTCTCCCCATAGTAATGAAATTTTCTGAACAGAAAAGCACCCAGGCAAAGGACAGAACATGGCCTGGGAGAGAAAGTTTGGGGCTACCTCGCATATGGCCTCTCTCCTTGAACATTAAGAGTTTACACCTAAGGAGGAAGCTCCCACAGGCCTAAGAGACTCTGCCAAGCTCCACTGAAACCTCCCCTCAGCTCTAACTACCCTGGAGAAGGAGGGGAGAGTAACTAACTACCTACCCCCTGAGACTGGCCCTTACAGTTTTCTTGCCCCCTCTGGCTCCTAAACATCCGGAGAAACCTTACCTGTTACAGTAAAACACTCCCTAGGAGCTCCACTGGGCTCCCTTTGAAACGGACAAGCGGGAACCTGAGTTCATCAACCACCGACTTCGCTGTTTGCTTTCCCAAACCCTAGGCTGATTTTAGTTAATCCTCCTCTTCTTACTATTGGTTAATCCTAGCAACACCACCAAATCCAACCCTCACTTTTTCTCCAACTAAAATAAGCATACACAAGGTAAACTAATCCGGTTAAATACTGAGGCAACCCCAGTAACCAACAGTTCCGCACTCTTTTCTGACATCAAATAAGGTATGCATGAGGTATAAACTAAAAATGCATCGGGTGCATTCACATTTCTGAAATACGTTAAATACTCTTTTCAGATCCGCAAAATAACAGGCAAGAAACGCCAACCTGCACTCGCAAAACTGGCGTCGCATCGGACCGTTGTCGGCAAAAGATTGACTAACCTGTTGGCCTCGCATGCGCATTTTCCTCGCGAACATTGCCCTGCAGGACTGCCGTAGCAAAACCTGCTCTGGATCTGGAATATAAAGGTAAATTGTAATGCTTGGAAAATGTATGCACGGAACTCCATGTAGCAGCTTCTAAAATTTCCTTGGTAGCCACCCCTCTTAAGAAGGCTGTGGAGGTGGCTGTGGCTCTGGTGGAATGAGGTCTAATGTTAGCTGGCACAGTTTTTCCATGAAAGGCATAACAAAAACGAATGTAATTCCCTATCCATTTTGAAATTGTCCGTTTGGGAATTGCTTTTCCTTGTGCACCAGCAGCATATGCTACCAACAGCTGGTCAGTTTTTCTGTCGCTTTTAGTTCTGTCCAAGTAGTAGCGCAACTGTCTGTGTATGTCCAGGGTGTGCAGAAGTTTTTCCCCTTTGTTTTGTGGATTTGGAAAGAAGGTAGGCAGGTGAATAGCTTGGTTTAATGAGACCCTGGATACCACCTTTGGCATAAATGAAGGATTGGTTCTCAATGAGACTCTGTCCTGATTAAAAATAAGAAATGGCTGTACTGCCATGAGGGCCTGTAACTCAGATACTCTTCTTGCTGAGGTTATGGCCAGAAGGGAAGGCGGTCTTCCAAGACAGGAACTGTAGTTCTGCAGATGCTGCTGGTTCAAAGGGAGGCAAAGTTAGTTTTTCCAACACGAAGTTAAGGTCCCAAGTAGGCACTGGAGGTTTCCTTGGAGGATTGATGTTTTTAATTCCTCTTAGAAACTGTCTTAGGAGAGGATGAGAAAAGACAGGTGGATCAGTATTGTACTCTGCTGAAATTGCTAAAGCATGAATTTTAATGGAAGAGTAAGACAGGCCATTGTGGAGCATTTCTGCCAAGTATTCCAGGATATGTGCCATGTTCATCACTGTCGCATCTAGGCCCTTTGTGGTGCTCAAAGTGTGAAATCTTTTCCATTTTGCTGAATATGCCTTTCTTGTGGAAGGCCGGCGAGCTTCCATGATGATATCCTTCACTTTCTTGGATAGCTTATCCTGAGGAGGAGTCAAGATATTTTCCAGGCTGTTAGTTGCAAGGTTTTCAGGTTGGAATGCAGAGTTTTGTAATTGTGCTGTGTCAGGAGAAGTGGCCATTGAGGAAGAGGCCATGGTTTTGTGCGTGACATGCTCTTTAACAGTGGGTACCAGCGCTGTCTTGGCCAGTCCGGAACTATCAGAATCACTTTTGGCTGCTCTGTCCTGATCTTCAGTAAGACCTTGGTCATTAATGGAAGAGGTGGAAATGCATACACTGTTAGAGTTCTCCAAATGAAAGATAGGGCGTCCACTTTCCATGCTTGTGGGTGGTATGTCCTTGAGCAGAATTTCTTCAGCTGATTGTGTGGGGGGGGGGGGGGCAAAAAGATCTATGTCTGGCCTTCCCCATGATTGTGTTATCTGTAGGGGTGCAGCATCCATTCGTGTGCATCCATGATATTTCTGCTTAAGCTGTCCGCCAGTATATTGTCTTTTCCTGGCACAAACTGGGATTGCAGCTCTATATTGAGTTTCAAGGAAAGCTCCCATAGATTCATTGCCAGTCTGCAAAGAGGGTAGGAATGAGTGGCTCCTTGCTTGTTTATGTACCACATAACTGTGGTGTTGTCTGTCCTTATTAGCAGGTGGCCTTGATGCAGAAAGAGTTTGAAGGCCTCGATTGCATGTATCACTGCCAGCATTCCCTTTTGGTTTATGTGCATGCATAGCTCCTTTTGTGACCATAGTCCTTGAATACATCTGCCCTCCATGTGTGCTCCCCAACCGTGGTCTGAAGCGTCCGTTGTAATGGTTTGGCTGGCTATTGGCTTGCTGAAGGGCAGGCCCCTGTTTGACTGGCTTGCTTGAGCCCACCACAGAAATTCCTTTTGGAGGCATGGAATAAGTGGGATCAAAGTTTCTAAGCTGTGACTGCTGAGTCCATAAACTCCTTAGGTACCATTGTAGTTTCCTCATATGCAGCCTTGCTTGTGGAATCAGAAGAATGCAAGATGCCATGTAACCCAGGGCCTGCAGGATTTTCCTTGCAGTCAGCTGAGTTTGTCTTGTCAGATTCTTGAAGTAATCCGGTAGTTGTCTTTGTTTTTCTTCTGTGAGAAAAGCCATTTGGGTGGTTGTGTCTAGATCCACACCCAGAAAAGTTATTCTTTGGGATGGAACAAGTCTTGATTTGTGAATGTTGACTGTATATCCCAAGGCCTGCAGTAGGTGGATGGCATAATTCAAGTCATTTACCAAAGTTTGTTGGCTGTCCGCTTGTATAAGGCAGTCGTCCAGATATGGGTATATTTGAATCCCCTGAAGTCTGCAGTGTGCAAATTTTGATGCCAGGCATTTCGTGAATACTCTGGGCGCAGTAGATAAGCCAAAGGGCAATGCTGAGAATTGATAATGCTCTGAACCTGCAAGAACTCTGAGGTGTCTTCTGCAACTTTGTCTGATAGGGACATGCAGGTATGCCTCCTTGAGGTCTAGAGTCACCAGCCAAGACCCCTTGCCCAGCATGGGAAGGAGTTGCTGCAGAGTCAGCATTTTCAATTTTGGCACAATGAGATAAGTATTCAGTGCGGACAAGTCGAGAATAGGCCTCCACTGATTTTCTTTTCTTGGAACAAGGAATAGTCTGGAATAGAATCCTTGGCCTTGTTCAGAAAGAGGAACCTTTTCTATAGCTTTCATTTGCATTAAGTTGGAGATTTGTTTCAAAGCCTCTGCCCTTTGATTTGGTGGCAGGTCTGGCATGCCTTTTCTTTTTGGCAATGTGTGAAAATGGAACCTGTATCCTTTGTCTATTATTTGCAGTGTCCATTTGTCTCTTGTAATACTGTGCCAATTTTCTGAGAATAAAGAAAGCTTTCTGCCCAAAGGTGCTTCTAATTGAGCCCTGGTTGGCGGAGTCAAAGCAAAGTCATTGAGTCTGTCCTTGTGTAGCAGTTGTAGGTCCTGCACTACCTCTCTGGTTGGGAGGCTGCCATTGACGTCCTCTGTAGGAGCCTCTAGCTTGCCCTCTACCTCTGGCACTCCTGTTCTTGCCTCTCTGAAATCTTTCTGTGTCCGGAAAGGACCAATTCTTGGTAGGCCAATTTCTGCTGAATCTTGGTGGTTGGACTTGTAGAAAATCTTTGACTGTTTGTACAGGTTTTGCCTTTTCCTCAAATTTCTTTAAGACCTCCTGAGCAGTGGAGCCAAATAACTTTTGCTATTCCAGTGGAGCATCCAGAAGTTTAGCTTTAACATGGTCTGGCAGAGATTGTTCCTTCAGCCAAGCATGCCTACGTATGACTGCACCTGTCATAGCTGACCTACATGAAGCTTCCAATGCATCATAACCACACTGTAAGAAATGGTTGCTAACCTGCTGGGAGTTATGTACCAGATCCTGAAGTGATTTGCGATCTAGGGGTTCAGGTGAAGACAGTTTCTTATGCAATTTATCTAACAAATACTCTTGGTACTGTATCATATGAAACTGACAATTTAATGCCCTCATAGAAAGAGTAGCAGAAGTATACACTTTTTTACCCCATCTCTCTAAAGCCCTAGACTCCCTTTCAGAGGGGAGTGGATTTTTAGAAGTGGCAGCTGCAACCCCTTTAGAGCCCTGGGAAATAGTTTCTGGATCAGCAGAGTGGGCCTTGTAAAGAAAAAGGTGCGAGTCCGGGACCCTGTAGTACCTATCGGGTTTGACAGGGGCCGGAGGAAGAGTGTCAGGGGTTATGCTAGACTCAAGAGTACACATCATCAATGACATTCAAAACAGGAGGATTAGCCAAAGGTCTATGCTGAGGTAAATGCAGAAAAGTTCTTAATCTTTTCCTGGAATCAGAGAATTCCTGGCCCTGCCATTTGAAATGCTCTCTCATAGTGTGAAGGGTCTCCCGAAGGATAGTTCTTCAGGAGGGGAGGCCGAGGGGATTGATTCCTCTGCATCAGAATCCTTGTAGGCCGAAAAAGCCTCCTCCTGGTAGTCCGAGAGAGCAGAGCCATCAGAGGCCTCCTCTGAGGAGTGGGGATCAGAGGGCTCAACCCTGGGCCTTTTGTCTAGAGGAGGTTGAGAGCCCCTGTCCGGATGGGGTTGAGAGCCCCTAATTAAGGAAATAAGGTCCTCTGCTAAAGTTAGAATCTGTGAACTTGTAGAGGGTCCCTGACGAATAACCCTGGGAGGCATAACTTTTGTATGTTTAGCAGCTTTAGCCCGGGTGAATGCCTTTATGGACATGGATGCAGGAGGCCTAGCTGCACCACGTGCTGGTGTAGTTTTGTCTAGAGGAATGGTGTCGGAAGTTTCCAGGACACCAGTTTCTGAAGGAAATTCAATAAAGTACAGTTTTGTACCTACCATAAATGTAGATGTCCGAACTGGATATCATCTGCAGTCGTAACAACTGGGTTGTCCTGTCGTCAGGCAGCCCTTCGGTCGGCCGGATTCCAAAGTCCGTTGTCCGGCTTCGGCTGATGTCGCACTTCACGCGACGTCATCTCTGCTGGTCTTCGGGTATAAAGGCATCAGCCGACGCCATTTTCTTCAGTGTTTCTTGCCCCAGATGCCAGTTGCCCTCTTGGAAGGCTAAATTTTGGGTAAAAATGCCAATGTTTCCCAAGATAGAAGGCAAACACAAAAAATAAGCATGTATGTACATATATACAAACAAATACACCATAAGAAACTCCCCCCCAACAGCTAGCTATTAGGAGGGTAAATACCCTAGGAGTACCACAGAGGGGAAGGAGGGAGGGTAATCCTGACTGAAGATGCTATCCAGTTCGGACATCTACATTTATGGTAGGTACAAAACTGTACTATGTCCTTCATGGATGCATCTACAGTCATAACAACTGGGTAGAATACCATAGCCAACTAGGGGAGGAGGAAGAATAGATTATGGTGTGGTTAGGATCCCTTGCAGTACAGCAGTGGCAAACCCTGCTCGGGATCTGGAATACAGAGGTAAATTATAATGCTTGGCAAATGTATGCACGGAGGTCCAAGTAGCCGCCTCAATAATGTCCTTGGTTGCCACTCCTCGTAAGAAGGCTGTGGTAGTGGCTGTTGCTCTTGTAGAATGAGGTCGTATGTTCTGTGGAATTGGTTTTCCATGGAAGGAGTAACAGAATCGTATGCAATTTCCTATCCATTTGGAGATTGTCTGTTTGGAAATTGCTTTTCCTTCCCTTCCTGTTGCATAGGCTACAAAAAGCTGGTCAGTTTTTCTGTTACTTTTGTTCTGTCCAGGTAGTAGCGTAGCTGTCTGTGTACATCCAAGGTATGCAGCATTCTTTCCCCTCTGTTTTGTGGGTTGGGGAAGAAGGTAGGTAGGTGGATTGCCTGGTTTAAGGACACTCTGGATACCACCTTAGGCATAAATGTAGGATTAGTCCTCATGGACACTCTGTCTTGGTGGAAGATTAGGAAGGGTTGTACTGCCATTAGGGCCTGAAGTTCAGAAACCCTCCTTGCTGAGGTTATTGCCAGTAGGAAAGCAGTTTTCCATGAAAGATGCTGTAGGTCTGCTGTTGCTGCTGGTTCAAAAGGTGCGAGTGTCAACTTTTCTAGCACAAAGTTCAAATCCCAAGCTGGCAGTGGTGGTTTCCTAGGAGGTTTTACATTCTTGATCCCTCTGAGGAACTGCCTGAGTAGAGGATGTGAGAAGACAGGTGGATCAAAGCTGTATTCTGCTGGAATAGCTGATGCATGTATCTTGATGGAGGAATAGGACAGGCCTGTATGTAGAAGCTCTGCCAAGTACTCCAGAATGTTAGCCATATCTATATTGACACATCCTTCCCTCTTTCAGCACTCCAAATGACAAACGTTTTCCATTTGCCTGGATAGTTCCTTCTTGTTGAAGGTCTGGGCTTCAAGGATAATGTCTTTAACCCGTTGGGAGAGATCTGGAATAGTTGCTGCTATGTGATGTGCCATGCAGTCAGCTGCAACGTTTTTAGGTTTGGATGCATGATGCTGTAGTTGTTCTGAGTTAACATCAAAGGCATCAGGGTATTGACCACATTTTGTCCCGAGACATGCTCCTCAGCAATGGGTACCAGTGTTGTCTTGGCCAGTTTGGAGCTATCAGGATTATCCTTGGGCGTTCCTCCTTGATTTTTAGTAATACCTTGTGTATCAAGGGAAGAGGTGGGAATGCATATGCTGTCAGGCCTTTCCAACTGAAGGAGAGCGAATCCACTTTCGATGCTAGTGGATGGAATGTCCTTGTGCAGAATTTTTGAGCTGGTGGTTGAGAGGGAAGCGAATAGATCTATCTGTGGCATTCCCCATTTCTTTGCGATGGTCTTGAAGATGTCCGGGTGTAGCATCCATTCGTGAGCATCCGAGGTGGTTCTGCTTAACATGTCTGCTAGAGTGTTCTCCTTTCCGGTACAAACATTGTCTGTAACTGGATGTTGTAGCTGAGTGCCAGGTTCCAAAGGTCCAAAGTCATTCTGCATAGGGGTATGAATGAGTGCCTCCCTGTTTGTTGATGTACCACATGACTGTGGTGTTGTCTGTCCTTATCATCAAATGGCCTTCTTTGAGAAATGGTCTGAATTTTTGGATTGCCAGTTTTACTGCCAGCATTTCTTTTAGGTTGATGTGCAGGTGAAGCTGGTCCTCGTCCACAATCCTTGCGCATTTGTCCAGCATGTGAGCCCCCATCCTAGGTCTGAGGCGCCTGTTGTGATGGTTTGGCTTGCTTGATATTTGTGAAAGGGTAAGCCTGGGTTTGACTGGCATGCTTGAGCCCACCATAGGAACTCCTGTTTTAGGCATGGAATTAGTGGAATTTCTGCTTCTAGGCTGTGCCTGTGTTGGGACCATAAATTCTTTAGGTACCACTGTAGTTTTCTCATATGCAGTCTGGCATGTGGAACCAAGATTATGCATGATGCCATGAAGCCCAAGGCCTGCAGAACTTTTCTTGCTGTTAGCTTGCTGTGGTTTGTTAGTGCCAAGAAGTAAAGAGGGAGATCTTTTTGTTTTTCTGCAGTTAGGAATGCCATTTGTTTTACTGTGTCCAATTCAGCCCAAGAATGTCCTTGTTTGGGATGGAATCAGCCTTGATTGTTGCAAATTGACTGTGTATCCCAGTGCTTGTAGCAAGTAAATGACCCTTTGTAAATCTGTTGTCAACTTGCTTTTGTTGTCCCCTTGTAGCAGGCAGTCGTCCAGGTATGGATAAATTTGGATTCCCTGTAGTCTGCAGTGGGCGATTACTGATGCCAGGCATTTTGTGAATACTCTGGGCGCAGTAGATAAGCCAAAGGGCGATGCTGAGAATTGATAGTGCTCTGATCCTGCAAGAAATCTGAGGTATCTTCTGCAATTTGGTCGAATGGGGACGTGCAGGTATGCCTCCTTGAGATCTAGAGTTACCAGCCAACACACCTTGCCCAGCATGGGAAGAAGTTGCTGTAGGGTCAGCATCTTGAATTTTGGGACAATGATGTATGTGTTTAAGGTGGACAGATCGAGAATAGGTCTCCAACTTTTTCCTTTCTTGGAACTAGGAATAGTCTGGAGTAGAATCCTTTGCCTTGTTCTGTTATTGGCACTCTTTCCACAGCTCTCATCTTTGTTAATTGCATTATCTGCTGTAGAGCTTCTGTTTTTTGATTTGGAGGTAGGTTTGGCATTCCTCTTTTGACTGGTATAGTGTGGAAGTGGAACCGGTAACCTTGGTCTATGGTTTGCAAAATCCACTTGTCTTTTGTGATATAGTGCCAGTTCTTTGAAAATAAGGTTAATTTTCCGCCTAAGAGTGCTGCTATTTGTTCCCTGGTAGGCAGAGTTAGAATCAAGTCACTGTGATTGCCCTGTTGTAGTGGTAGTGGCTGTGCCTGTGGCTCTGTTATTACCTTGCCACTGTCGTCCTCTGTAGGCACCCCCTCTGGATTGATTTCTGCCTCTGGAACGTCTATTCCTGCCCCTTTGGGATCTTGTGGAGTCAGGAAAGGACCAATTTTTGGCAGGCCAGTTCCTGCTAAACCTTGGGGGCTGAACCTGCAAGAAATCTTTAACCGTTTGTACAGATTTTGCCTTTTCTTCCATTTTCTTTATTACCTGCTGGGCAGGTGTACCAAACAAACTGGTCTTATCCATAGGAGCATCTAATAACTTAGCTTTAACATGATCCGCTAAAACTTGTTCCTTCAGCCATGCATGTCTTCTTATCACTGTGCCAGTCATGGCTGATCTAAATGAAGCCTCCAGTGCATCATAGCCACATTTTAAGGAATGGTTACTAACCTGTTGTATGTTATTTACCATTTCTAATAGATTTTTCTTATCTATAGAGTCATCAGAGGATAGCTTTTTAGTTAACTGATCAAGCATAAACTCTTGGTATTGTATCATGTGAAACTGACAGTTTAAAGCTCTAGCTGAGAGAGTAGCAGAGGTGTAAACCTTTTGCCCCATCTGTCTAAGGACCTGGCTTCCCTTTCAGAAGGAATAGGGTTTTTGCTGTGGTTGAGGCTACTGCCTTAGGGCCCTGGGATATAGTTTCGGGGTCTGCAAGTGGGGCCTTGTATAGGTGATGATGAGTGTCTGGCACCCTGTAAAATCTATCTGGTTTGGCAGGTGCTGGAGGTAAAGAATCTGGTGCAGTGCAAACATCATTAAATGCATCGTCCACAACAGAGAGGACAGGAGGTATAGCTAAGGGCCTGTGTTGTGGTAGGTGTAGAAAAGTCCTAAGTCTTTTTCTGGAGTCTGAAAAATCCTGTTCCTGCCATTGGAAATGTTCTCTCATGGCATGTAAGGTTTCCCCAAAGGAGAATTCTTCTGGTGGGGAAGCAGCTGGAATGGATTCTTCAGCATCTGAGTCCTCAAAATTGGAGAAAGGAGCCTCTGGCTGGTCTGTAATATCTGAGTCTTCCGTGAGAATCATCAGAGGACACAGGCTGAGGGGCTCTGCTCTAGGTCTCTTTTCTGGGGGCTGAGAGGCCCTGTCTGGGTGAGATTGAGATCCCCTAATTAAGGATATTAAATCTTCTGCTAGAGTAAGCATTTGTGAACTAGAAGTGGGCCTGGTTGAGGGGGGTTTAACAGGCACTGACTTAGTAGATTTGGCTGCTTTAGCCCTGGCGAAGGCCTTAATAGACATGGCTGCAGGAGGCCTAGCTGCACCACGTGCTGGGGTAGAGACATCCAAAGGGATGGTGTCTGATAAGTCACTAGTAACCACTGTAGTAGGTAAAATTTCTGAGGCCGATTCAAGTAAGGTAACCGGAACCTCAGTAGTAGTCATTGATTCGCTGTACTCTGATCAGTTTTCGGTTTCGCCGAAACCAAGACACTCGCGGTTTGCATAACCATGGTTTCGGCGAAACCGGACCATGCAGTGTCGGTCTTTTTCTTTGGCGTTTTTAACAATTTGGGTAGTCGGAGGATCCGACGGCATAATGTACGCAAATTCAGAGCCGAAAAACTGTTCAGCAAACTCCCCGACGCCTAAGCGTTGCCGGTTGAAAGAAGCACAGGCGAACAGGCTGCTACGTCGTGGTCTGGGCCTAAACAAGGCAAACAGTAAGAGTGGAAATCTTTATGAGGTATTTGTTTCCCACAAGTTAAACAGTTATTGACTTTTTCTGACATCGGCTGAGGCAAGAAAGAGTCCCAACGGGTACTTAGCTTTAGAAGTCTTCGGCGAGTATTCGGTAGTAGTAATCTCTGGATCTGACCGACCGCAATTGCGAACAGCTTCTGCTTCGCGCCACGGCAAGAAAGACTGAAGAAAATGGCGTTGGCTGATGCCTTTATACCAAGACCAGCAGAGATGACGCCGGGTGAAGTGCGACATCAGCGAAGCCGACCCGGACTTTGGAATCCGGACGACCGAAGGGCTGCCTGACGACAGGACAACCCAGTTGTTATGACTACAGATGCATCCATGAAGGACATCAGACTCAGCAGGGCCCACCGGGGCCGAGGTTGTCGGTTGAGCGGTTTCGGGGGTCGGAAGTACCAAGGACTCGGTTTCAGCCGAGGCCGAGACACTCGCGGTAGGCCTAGCCGTGGTTTCAGCCGAAACCGTGGCCCGCGTGTGTCGGTCCTTGTCCTTCCGTTTCTTTGTTAAATGTGAAGTCGGAGTCTCCGACGGCATATTGTATGAAAAACTAGCCCCAGAAAATTCCTCTGCAAACTCCGCCCGACGTCTAAGAGTGTGTCGGTTGAAGGAAGCACAGGCTGAACAGGCCGAGACGTCGTGGTCTGGGCCTAGGCAGGGGAGGCAGTAAGAGTGGAAATCCTTATGAGGTATTTGTTTCCCACAAGTTAACTCATTATATCCGAGTGATGCCTCCAGGTGCATCTGCAGTTAACTCCTACTGATGCCTCTAGGCATCAAATATTGTTTGTTTATATTTGCATCAATAATTCAAAAACCATGCTATGTACAAGGTTTTAAAAAAAATTCATGTTAAAGTTTACACAATGCCACTCAACTGCACTAATATTTGACTTCTGTCTAGTGCAGGTAAATATATATTAACTGTTGTTTTTTATGATATTACTTATATATATATATATATATATATATATATATATATAAACGTTCACATTTTTCTAAATATCTTAGCAACCAAGTAACAAAGACAGAACTCCTTAGCTTCATGTGAAAGCTCTCAGCTAGATAAATAAAATGTTGCTAACAGCATGTATGTAGCTCAAGTGGTTGCCAAGATATTGTAAGTTGTTTAGAAAATGTTGTAAATGTAATAGTCACTGTATTTACTGTAACTTATAAAATTCAGTTTAAGACCTAGCATGTAAAGAATACTACCACTATAAAAACAGTTTGTGATGAAGAGTATGCCACTTATACATCTTTCATAATACCTATGGTTCCAGAGATATGACTATTTGTTTGAAATGTGAGGCCATAATTTGATTCTGTCAAAAGGCTTAGGCTCCACCCACTGGAAGTTACAGGGTAAACTTTCTAAGCTCCATTGGAGTGAATGAGTTAAGCAATTATTAACTATCTGACATCGGCTGAGGCAAGAAAGAGTCCCCAACGGGGTACATAGCTTTTGAAGTCTTCGGTAGCTGAATTACAGGAGCTGGCCGACCGGCACTTGCGAACTGCTTCGGGCACCACGCGGCAAGAAAGACTGAGGAAGATGGCGTCGGTTGACGCTTTTATACCCCAGGCGCTCTGACGTCAGGGAAGGGGCGACAATCAGCCGATGCCGGACCCAGACTTTGGAATCCGGCCGACTGAAGGGCTGCCTGAGGCAGGACAACCCATATGTGATGACTGCAGATGCATCCTTGAAGGACATCCAGGACTGCAACAGTGAATACACTCTAACATCTACATTTATGGTAAGTGTACACAACTGTACTATGTTCTTTGCGTTTCACTGTTGCAGTCATCACAATTGGGTTTGATTCCCAAAGCTAAGGAAGAGTGGAGGCAGTTAAGGAGCATTAGGGCTAGCAATGAGGCCCTGTAAGACTGCTGTGGCAAATACAGCTCTGGATTTAGAAAAGATAAGCAAGTGGTAATGCTTGGTGAAAGCATGTACAAAGCTCCAGATTGCAGCTTCCAGATGTCCCTGGTAGGGACTCCTCTGAGAAAAGCAGCAGAGGTAGATGCAGCCCTGGTGGAATGTGTTCTTATCCCCTGTGGGGTAGATTTTCCATGGTGCTTGTAGCAGAAATGGATGCAGTGTGCTATCCATTTGGAAATGGTTTGCTTTGAAATGGCCTTCCTCTCTGCCTGTGCAGCAAAGCTGACTAGTAGCTGGCCAGATTTTCTGAGAGGCTTAGTCCTGTCCAGATAGAATCTAAGTGGTCTGTGAACATCCAGGGAATGCAATATCCTTTCCCCTTTATTCTGGGGATTTTGGAAAAAGGTACGCAAATGAATGGACTGGTTCAGAGCCACACTAGATACCACCTTGGGCATAAATGATGGATTAGTCCTGGGGGAAACCCTATCCGCATGGAAGATAATGAAGGGTTCCACTGCCATAAGGGCTTGCAGTTCAGACACTCTTCTTGCAGAAGTGATGGCTAGAAATAAAGCCGTTTTCCAAGAAAGAAATTTTAACTCTGCTGTAGCAGCTGGTTCAAAGGGGGGAAGAGTAAGTTTCCAACACAAAGTTTAGGACCCAGGCTGGAGTGGGAGCTCTCCTGCGGGGTCTTAAATTTTTGGCCCCTCTAAGAAATTGTTTTAGACGTGGATGAGAAAAGAGGGGTGGCTCAGTACTGTAATGTGCTGATATGGCAGAGGCATGAATCTTAACTAATGAGAAAGACAGGCCCTTGTGGAGCATTTCTGTTAAATCTAGAATATGAGGTAAGCTGGGCATCGTTGTGCCCACCCCCTTGACACTGGCTCCAGGAACAGTATCTTTTCCACTTTTCTGAATAGGAGTTACTAGTACTAAGCCTCCTTGCCTCAAGAATGACATAGTACAGTTTTGTACCTACCATAAATGTAGATGTCCGATAGGAATGCATCTGCAGTTCTTACAAATGGGTTGTCCTGTCGTCAGGCAGCCCTTCGGTCGGCCGGATTCCAAAGTCTGGGTCTGGCTTCGGCTGGTGTCGCACTTCACCCGACGTCACAGCTGCAGTTATTCGGGTATAAAGGCATCAGCCGACGCCATTTTCCTCAGTGTTTCTTGCCCCAGATGCCAAGTGCCCTCTTGGAAGGCTAAATTTGGATAAATGCCAATGATTCCAAATAATAGAGAGTAAACACAAAAAATAAGCATGTATGTACATATATACAAACAAATACACCATAACAGACCCCCCCCCAGCTAGCTATAAGGTGGGCAAATACCCTAGGAGTACCACAGAGGGGAAGGCGGGTGGGTAATCCTGACTGCAGATGCATTCCTATCGGACATCTACATTTATGGTAGGTACAAAACTGTACTATGTCCTTCAAGGATGCATCTGCAGTCCTTACAAATGGGTAGAATACCATAGCCAAACTAGGGGAGGAGGTAACAGGAGAGATTATGATGTAGTTAGAATCCCTTGCAAAACAGCAGAGGCAAAACCTGCTCGGGATCTAGAGTATAAAGGTAAATTATAATGCTTGGCAAATGTATGCACGGAGGTCCAAGTAGCAGCCTCTATAATGTCCTTGGTAGCCACTCCTCGTAAGAAGGCTGTGGTAGTGGCTGTAGCCCTTGTAGAGTGAGGCCTGATGTTTTCTGGAGTTTTCTTTCCATGGTAAGAGTAACAAAATCTAATGCAATTTCCTATCCACTTTGAGATTGTCTGTTTTGAAATTGCTTTTCCTTCCCTTCCTGTTGCATATGCTACCAGTAGCTGGTCAGTTTTTCTGTTGCTCTTGGTCCTGTCCAGGTAGTAGCGTAACTGTCTGTGTACATCCAAGGTATGCAGCAGTCTTTCTCCCTGTTCTGTGGGTTGGGAAAGAATGTAGGTAGGTGGATAGCCTGGTTTAAAGACACTCTGGATACCACCTTAGGCATAAATGTAGGATTTGTTCTCATGGACACTCTATCTTGATGGAAGATCAGGAAGGGTTGTACTGCCATTAATGCCTGTAGTTCAGAAACCCTTCTTGCTGAAGTGATTGCCAGCAGGAAAGCAGTTTTCCATGATAAGTATTGCATCTCTGTTGTTGCTGCTGGTTCGAAAGGAGGAAGTGTCAACTTTTCTAGCACAAAGTTCAAGTCCCAAGCTGGCAATGGTGATTTCCTAGGAGGTTTTACATTTTTAATTCCCCTCAGAAACTGTCTAAGCAGAGGGTGTGAGAAGACTGGAGAATCCAAGCTGTATTCTGCTGAAATAGCTGATGCATGTATTTTGATGGAAGAATAGGACAGGCCTGAGTGGAAAAGCTCTGCCAAGTATTCCAGGATGCTGGCTATGTTTACCAGTGACACATCTTCTCCCCTTGCAGCACTCCAAATGTTATATCGTTTCCATTTTGCTGCATAATTCTTTCTTGTTGAGGGTCTGCGAGCCTCACGGATAATGTCTTTAACCCTTTGTGATAACTGTGGGTTAATTGATCTTATGCAATGTTCCAGGCAGTCAGTTGCAGAGTTTTCAGGTTTGGATGCAGGTTGCTGTAGTTGTTCTGTGTTAACAGTAATGGAACCAGGGGTAGTGTCCATATTTGTTCCCGAGACATGCTCCTTAGTAATGGGTACCAATGTTGCCTTGGCCAGTCTGGAGCTATCAGAATGATCCTTGGACGGTCCTCTTTGATCTTCAGTAGCACCTTGTGCATCAAAGGAAGTGGTGGGAATGCATATGCTGTCAGGTTCTTCCAACTGAAAGATAGGGAGTCCACTTTCCAAGCAAGTGGGTGGTACGTCCTTGTGCAGAATTTCTTTAGTTGGTGATTGTGTGGGGATGCAAATAAGTCTATTTCTGGGAGTCCCCATTTTCTTGTAATGGCTTTGAAGATGTCCGGATGCAGCATCCATTCGTGGGCATCCGTGGTAGTCCTGCTTAACATGTCTGCTAGAATGTTTTCTTTTCCCGGTACAAAAATTGCCTGTAACTGAATGTTGTAGCTCAGAGCCACATTCCATAGGTCCAGTGCCATCCGGTATAGAGGGTATGAATGTGTGCCTCCCTGTTTGTTGATGTACCACATCACTGTGGTCTTGTCTGTCCTTATCATCAACTGGCCTTCTTGGAGGAATGGTCTGAATGTCTGGATTGCCAATTTTACTGCCAGCATTTCCTTTAGATTTATGTGCAGGTGCAACTGGTCTTGAGTCCATAAGCCTTGTATGCACTTGTCCAGCATGTGGGCCCCCCATCAGAGGTCTGAGGCGTCCGTGATGGTTTGGCTTGGTCGAATGCTGTAGAAGGGCAATCCTGTGTTTGATTGGCAGGCCTGAGCCCACCATAGGAACTCTCGCTTTAGGCATGGGATTATTGACATTTTGGTTTCTAGGCTGTGCTTGTGTTGAGACCATAAATTCTTTAGGTACCACTGTAGCTTTCTCATATGCAGTCTGGCATGAGGCACCAGTATTATGCAAGATGCCATGAAGCCCAGGGCTTGTAGTACTTTTCTTGCAGTAAGATGGTTCTGCTTTGTCAATGCCAAGAAGTAGAGTGGTAGTTGCTCTTATTTTTCTACAGTTAGGAATGCCATTTGCTTTGTTGTGTCCAGTTCTGCACCCAAAAAGGTTATTCTTTGGGATGGTATCAGTCTTGACTTTTTTATATTGACTGTATATCCCAGTGCTTGTAGCAGGTAAATGACTCTTTGTAAGTCTTCTGTTAGCTTGTTTGTGCTGTCCGCTTGTATCAGGCAGTCGTCCAGGTAGGGGTAAATTTGTATTCCCTGAAGTCTGCAATGGGCAATTACTGATGCCAGGCATTTCGTGAATACTCTGGGCGCAGTAGATAAGCCAAAGGGCAATGCTGAGAATTGATAATGCTCTGATCCTGCAAGAAATCTGAGGTATCTTCTGCAATTTGGTCGAATGAGGACATGCAGGTATGCCTCCTTGAGATCTAGAGTTACCAGCCAAGACTCCTTGCCCAGCATGGGAAGAAGCTGCTGTAGAGTCAGCATTTTGAATTTTGGAACAATGAGGAATGTGTTTAAAGCGGACAGGTCGAGAATAGGCCTCCATTTGCTCTCTTTTCTTGGTACCAGGAAGAGTCTGGAGTAAAATCCCTTTCCCTGTTCCATAGATGGTACCTTTTCCACGGCTCTCATCCTTAATAACGGAGATATTTGTTGTAGAGCTTCTGCCTTTTGAGTTGGTGGTAGGTTTGGCATTCCTCTCTTTCCTGGTAGAGTATGGAAATGAAACCTGTAACCTTGGTCTATAGTTTGCAAAATCCACTTGTCCCTTGTGATGTAATGCCAGTTCTTTGAAAATAAAGCTAGCTTTCCGCCTAAGGGTGCTTCTAGTTGTTCCCTGGTAGCCGGTGCCAGAGCCAAGTCACTGTGATTGTCCTGTTGCAGTGGAGGTGGCTGTGTCTGTGCCTCGCTGGCTGTTACCCTGCCACTGGCGTCCCCGGTAGGCACCTCTGGATTGGTTTCTGCCTCTTGATCCCCTATTCCTGCCTCTCTGTGCTTTAGAGGAGTCTGGAAAGGACCAATTCTTGGAGGGCCAGTTCCGGCTAAACCTTGGAGTTTGGACCTGTAAGAAATCTTTCACTGTTTGTACAGATTTTGCCTTCTCCTCCATCTTCTTCAGTACCTGTTGTGTAGGAGAACCAAATAAGTTGGCCTTGTCCATGGGCGCATCTAATAGCTTTGATTTGACGTGGTCCGGTAAGGCCTGCTCTTTCAACCAGGCATGCCTTCTGATAACTGTGCCAGTCATGGCTGATCTAAAGGAAGCCTCCAGTGCATCATAGCCGCATTTTAAAGAATGGTTACTAACTTGTTGAATGTTATGTACCATTTCCTGAACATACTTCTTATCAAAAGGTTCATCAGAGGACAGTTTTTTAGTTAACTGGTCTAGCATAAATTCTTGATATTGTATCATGTGAAACTGACAGTTCAAGGCCCTGGCTGACAAAGTAGCTGAAGTGTAAACTTTTTTACCCCATCTCTCTAAGGACCTGGATTCCCTTTCAGAGGGGAGGGTTTTTTTAGCAGAGGTAGAAGCTACAGCCTTAGGTCCCTGGGAGACAGTCTCGGGATCTGCAAAAGGAGCCTTGTATAAATGGTGATGTGTGTCCGGGACCCTGTAGTACCTATCGGGCTTAGCAGGGGCCGGAGGTAAAGAATCAGGAGCAGAGCAAGCATCATTAAATGCATCATCTACAACAGAGAACTGGAGGTATAGCTAAAGGCCTGTGTTGAGGTAAATGCAGAAAAGTTCTAAGCCTTTTTCTGGAGTCTGAAAAATCTTGGCCCTGCCACTGAAATTGTTCCCTCATGGCATGCAAGGTTTCCCCAAAGGAAAATTCCTCAGGTGGAGAGGCAGAAGGGATGGATTCTTCAGCATCAGAATCTTCGTAAGGGGAATAAGAAGCCTCTGGAGGGTCTGCATTGTCTGAATCATCAGAGGAATCATCAGTGGACACTGGCTCAGGGGGCTCTGCTCTAGGCCTCTTCTCTGGAGGTGGATGAGAGGTCCTGTCTGGATGAGGCTGGGATCCCCGGATTAAAGTAATAAGATCCTCTGCCAAAGAGAGCATTTGGGAACTGGAACTGGGCCTGAGAGTAGGGGCCTCAACAGGTACAGTTTTGGTAGCTTTAGCTGCTTTAGCTCTGGCAAAGGCCTTAATGGACATGGCTGCAGGAGGCCTAGCAGCTCCACGTGCAGGAGTAGAAACATCCAAGGGAATAGTGTCTGATAATTCCTGAGAAATCGCAACAGTAGGTTGGATTTCAGAAGCCGATTCCACGAGGTTAGAAGAAGCCTCGGTAGAAGGCATGCTTTCGGCTGAAGGAAAAACCGCTTGCTCGGTTTTGGCCGAAACCGAGACACTCGCGGTTTGCTTAAAGTACAGTTTTGTACCTACCATAAATGTAGATGTTCGAAGATCCACATTGCTGCAGTCCCTTGGCTGGGGGTATTATATGGTCAAGTCCTCGGCCAGCCTCGATAATTAGGTCATGGCGCATTAAACGTCATGGCATTAAACTGACGCCAGCCAGGGTATAAATGCGCATGACCGACACGCCATATCCTGCCCTTTCTTCTTGCCCCCAGAAGAGAAGGGTGAAATCAAAATTAAAAAAAACTAAAACACTAAAAACACCCCCCACACCCAAACTATCTAAATAAATCTAACAAACAATTAATAAACCTAACCAACTAACCACCCACACAACCCCCCCAACAGGAGGAGGGACGGAGGGAATGTTGACTGCAGCAATGTGGGATCTTCTAACATCTACATTTATGGTAGGTACAAACTGTACTTCTTCATCTCACATTGCTGCAGTCCTTACACCCAAAGCAGAGGTAGGGTGTAAGGGAGGGCAATGGAAAATGGCAAAGCAGGAGCTGCAGGAGCTGTCAGAATGCCCTGTAGAATAGCAGTGGCCCTAGATTTAGAGAGAGGAGAGAGGTAGGTTGTGCTTTAGTGAAGTATGTACTGAACTCTCCAAGTGTCCTCCAAATGTCCTCCCCTTAGACTTGTTGTCAAGGCGGTGCAGTAGCCCTAGAGGTGGCAAGGTAATCTGAGGTCTGATCCCTGTCTGCTTGCTGCTTTGCATGCTGAGAATAACAATGCAAAATCCAATGAATTTAATCCAAGTTTGACAAGTTTGCTTTGCTGCTCCTGAGTAAATTCCAAAACAAAAAGAAACAAACAAACAAACAACTGTTGCAAGCTCCCTTAGTCCTAGTAGCTCTTAAGCTAGTAGCGAACTGTCTGTGCACGCCCAAAGTATTTGTTTTGGGGGTCTGCATAAAGGGTAGGGTCTGCATAAAACTGGTTTAAAGACACACTTGAAAAGACAATACTTTTAGGACACCTTAGGCAGGAAGGAAGGGTTAGTAGGAAGGGTTAGCCCCTATCAAGATCAAGAGCTAGAAAGGCTCAACAGGCCAGCTCCCTCTGCAATTCAACCCTTCTTCTTGCAGAGGTAATGTAATAAAAAGCAGTCTTCCATGACAAATATTTTAACTCAGCCGAGCTGCAGGCTCAAAAGGTGGGAGAGGTGCTTTTTTCCAACACATAATTGAGGTCCTGCTCTGGAGCTCAAGCTTCATCTCTTTCTCTTCGTCTTTTCTGAGGAATTGAATGAACAAGGAATGAGAAAACAAAGGTGGATCATGGATCACAAAGTCATAGTGAGCTGGAAATGAGCTGCAATTGCAAGAACAGGAATAGAGAGAAGGACATAGTACAAAATAGTAGTATAGAAAGATATAGAAGAGCCACTCCATCCAATCTTCCATGGAACATCATAAAATTTCAGCAAAAATCTCTCCAACTTCTTCTTCCAAAAACTCCTTCCACTTAGCCTCCCCCTGCACTCTGTGCACTTCTAAATTAGTTGATCACATTCAAAAGCTGTTGAGGAAGGAAAGTTGAGCCCGCTATGCTGTGGAGATGAAGAGAGCAAGCTTGACATTGAGTAAATGAGCTTCCTTTTGAGTAACAGAACCGTCCTTTTGAAACAGTTGTTGAGGAAAATTTCAAATTTTGGTAAGCAGTACCAATTTCAGTAATCATTTCTCCAATATGGGGGGCCAATCTAGCTGTCGGGGCCAATCTGGAGCTATCAGTGGGATTCTGGTAAGTGAAGGAAGTGCAAGCTTAGCAGTGGAATTAAGGTTATCCTGAGAAGAAGAAAGGCATATTACGAAGGTTTTTCCAACTTCCAAGAGAGCATCCGTAGCCAAGCTGCCAAAAACTTTGGATTGTGCAAAACTGTGGCAGCTTTTGGTTCATCTACTGGAAGCTTAACCTGCCTAACAGTGCGTTGTCCTAATTCACTGTGATAATTGCTGAAATACCTGCTGATCCCATCTCTTTACCGCGGGGATCCATGACGGCCTGCTTTCTGCATCTGCTGGAAGAGTCTGGCACCCCCGCAGAAATATCGTGAGTGCACTGATCCAGTAGATCGAGAGTCGCTTCCCTACCCAATGTGAATGTGTAGTACCAGATGGTCTGTTAAAGTAAACTGTTGTTGATGTGTTCCATGACAGTTGTGTTGTCAGTTGAAATCAATGCATGTAATTCCTCCTGTAAACATTTGAAAGCTGTTAATGCAAACTGACCGCTTTAGGCTCCTTTAGGGTTGATGTAGTTGATGTAGTCCGATGCGCCTGTCTGTCCTTTCTGTTGTTTTGTATTGAGATGAGCCTCCTCTGAGGCTGGCCTAAAGTCCCTTGTTTAGTGCTGACATCTGCTGAGCCCACCCACCTGTTTAGTCCCTTTTGCTAGTGATTATTGTGATGACCACCACTTTTGGATGGCAGTGTGGGTATATTGATGTGAGGATGTCATTGTCAAGCTTGAGTGCTGATTTGCTAGATTCTGAGATAGCTTTTCGGAGATCACATTGGCATTGGGAATTGGGAAGCACCCAGTCCACAAGAGTCCAGGACATGTAATGAGAGCTGGACTGTCAGCTGCAGTCTTTTGTTTCTGATGTGATGAAGCTTGGGTGCAAGCTGTGGACAGTGTTCCCTAGTTAAGAAGGCCATCTTATGTTGTATTCAGTCTCACACCCAGAAAGCACATGTCCTGAGAGTGGTACTAGTCTGGACTTCTTTGTTTCGTCGCTCAATTTTGTAGGCAGGCATCCCTTGCCCTGAGCCAGAATCAGGCAATCATAAAAATAAGGGTAGATCATTCCTGCTTTCCCCAGGCAAGAAAAAAATAAGGAATAATCTGTAGGAGGAATTTCTGGCAGTGGCTAAGACTGCTAGAGAATGAGGAGTGTGAATCTGAATACTCTGGGTGCAGGCGATTGCAAAAAGAATTCTGCAGACTGGGAGATGTGTGAATCTCCAGCTCGAAACGCAGATACTTCCTGCAGCCTAGAGGATTGGGGATTTGGAGGTAAAAAGTTACCATCCAGTAGTATCCTTACTCCCTGGGTGATCCTTGTCAGGAGGGGTAAATCCTGAATGTCAGGATCATTAGACGAACTTGGATGTCCAGGGAATTGTTGAAGATAGAAAACCAGAATGGGTTTGGCAATTTCCCTTGCGCAATTAGGAATAGAAAACGAGTAAAATCCCTGGGCCCCTTTCTGTATGGCAACCGGGTGTGTCGGGCCCCCATTCAGTCTTTGAAAAGTGTTTGTCTTGTTCTCTCCAAATTGTGCTAGTGAATATCCAGCATGCCCTGAAACGGGTGGTAAGGTGGGGAAAAAACTTGAACCATAATCCCCCCTGTAACCACACCCATCTGTCTTGGGTAATTCCACTCCAGTTCTTCAGTTGAACCTGGTCTTCACAAAGTGCTGAACCCTAGACTCTGAGGAAGGGTAGAGGCAAAAGAAGGGTCTGCCATAAAGGATTGGAGGCTGCCCCCCTGCCCTTGCCTTCTGCTGAAGACTGGGGCCTTTAACCTGTCTCTGTGAAAAGAACTCTGTGCCCTGTTCATTTTAACTTCTACCCCACCCCCCCTACTGGGAATCACAACAGGGGTTGTAAGGGCATCTTTGAGTTTTCGCTTTACTTTTTGAACCTGGTAAAATTCTCTTTAACACAGTGCAACAGTTTTTAAGGCGTCCCTCCATTTTCTTTAAAACTGTTTCAACACAGGCAACAGGAACAACCACATCTCAACAAATTGTGGTCCAATCTCCAATCTTTTAAGGACAGTGCCTAAAGAACTTCTCTGATCCTGTGACCAAGGCTTTCTATCTACCTTAAGACAGTACTAGCCACCTGGAAGAGGCCTTACATGCACATCACCACATTGTAAATTGGAAGGCTTCATTACCCCAGACACAGACACCAGAAGATCTGTAACTCCTTTACATTCAATAAAATTCCCTCTGCATCTACCTGTTAAGAACTTAACTGCCTTATTTGATATCTTGATATCTCTGTTTCTTAATTGACAATTTAAAAGATTTGTGCATAAAGCTGAAGAAGTGATACACCTCTACCCCCATCTGTCTAAAAGCTCTTGCTTCTTTGTCCTGAACTGAATTGCTTTTCATTGCAGAAGCAAAACCCCTTTAGGCCCATGGAGTAACATCTCTGGATCTGCCGCCCTAGCTCTTTTAAAAGAAAATCTACTGAGCTCTTTCCTGGGGGCCTAGTATAGAATCGGTCCGCTTCCACAGGGGGAAACGTAAAAAGCTAAGCTAAGCCTTCTCTTCCTGCAGAAAATCTTCACTTCACAGAAAAGAGAAGGGTGAGTCAGCCACATCAGAATCAGAATAATGAAAAAAAAATTCCCTAAGTCAGAGAGGAATCAGAGAAATCCCATCCCAAAATGCCCAAAAAACCCCTGAATTGAGGAATAAAGTCTAGGAGAAAGCAAAAGAAGCAGAGGAATCCCTAAAATCAGTTCAGAAATCTTCAGAAAACTCCTAATGAATCCTCTCCTGTAAATCCAGAATCAAGACCAGAGGAGCTGAAATCTGTACAAAATGGGGCAATTCAGGAAGAAGAAGCAGGGTGTTTGTCAGGAGGCATAGAACCTGCATCAGCTGACTAAGAAGCCCCTTCAGCTTTAATATCTACCCCTTAAGGGCCTGGGACCCTGTGAAGACAGCACCTGCTACAGCTGAACCTGGCCTGGGCTTCTGAAGCATCCTTGCCTTTGTAAGGGAAGGCCTAGGCACAACCACCTTAGGCAGAGAGAGGGGAGCTACCTTTACCCTGGAAGCTGCTTCAGCTACACCCCGACCCTCCATCGGGACACACAACAGCTGGCCCCTAGGACCGGACTAGAACTTGTAAATGCTTCCCCTGGCCCTCCTTGGCACTACAGCAAGAGGAACTTTATGGCACGCCCAACTCGGGTTACGCAAACTAACCTAGGCCTAATTGCTTTGTTAAATCTTCGAGGCGCAAATGGTAGCGGGCGGACGCAACGGGTCATGAACAACTCGGCGAGATACAAAAATTGTATTTTTCGACTCTTAATGGTACGCTTTGGCAAGAAAAAAAAAAATATAACGCCAAATAACGCGGGTAGCCCAGGCCCTAAAACGTATAAAAGGGCCAAAAAAACGTTCTGAACTTCTGCGGTATCCGCGCGAAGCTTGAGACATATACACGCTTTTTCTCACACTTGCAATCCGGTGAAATACCGAAAAAAGAAAAACAAAAATATTCCCCCCGCCAACTTGATGCGGATTGAAACTGCCGGTTTCAGCCGAAACCACGGACCGCGAAAGTGTCGGTCCTTTTCTTACGCTTTTGGTTATTTGTGAAGTCGGAGGATCCGACGGCATCTTATAAGCAAAATCAGAGCCAAAACTGCTCAGCAATTCCGACGCCTAAGCCGCCGTCGGTTAAAAGAAGCACAGGCTAGACAAGCTGCTACGCCGTGGTCTGGGCCTAAACAAGGTAAGCAGTAAGAGTGGAAATCTTTATGAGGTATTTGTTTCCCACAAGTTAAACAGTTATTCACTTTTTCTGACATCGGCTGAGGCAAGAAAGAGTCCCCAACGGGGTACTTAGCTTTTTAGAAGTCTTCGAAGTTGTATTCGGTAATAGTAATCTCTGGTTCTGACCGACCGGCACTTGCGAACAGCTTCTGCTTGGCCACGCGGCAAGAAAGACTGAGGAAAATGGCGTCGGCTGATGCCTTTATACCCGAATAACTGCAGCTGTGACGTCGGGTGAAGTGCGACACCAGCCAAAGCCAGACCCAGACTTTGGAATCCGGCCAACCGAAGGGCTGCCTGACGACAGGACAACCCATTTGTAAGGACTGCAGATGCATCCTTGAAGGACATCCAGCACTTGCTTACTGAGGGATGCTAGAGGTGAGCTCAGGGGGTTATATAGCCAGGCTGAAAGGTTCAGGGTTTGAAGCTGAGGTGCAGAATCTGGCCTGCCTGCTGGGACAGCAGGGCAGGAGTCTGAGGTAAGTGCCATGGTTGTAGCACTGTCAGACTGCGAAAAAGGGGACACCAGTGATGGCGTGGCCAGTCCGGTGCAATCAGAATTGTCCTTGGCTTGTCCGGTTTGATCTTTAGCAGGACCTTTGAGAGGAGAAGCGGGGGGTGGGGAGCATAAACTGAGAGGCCTTCCCAGGTAAAGGACAGGGAATCCACTTTCCAAGCTTGACAGTGGGGAGTTCTGGTGCAGTACTTTTCCAATTGGTGGTTCTGAGGGGAGGCAAACAGGTCTACCTCTGGAGTCCCCCATTTGTTACTCAAGAGCTTAAATATTTTGGGTTCCAGTCTCCATTCGTGTGGGTCCATGAGATTTCTGCTTAAGTCGTCTGCCAGTGAATTTAGTTTGCCTGGCAAGAATTGAGCTTGTAAGTTCACTTATTTGCTTCAAGGCCGTGTTCCACAGAGCCATGGCTAGTCTGCAGAGTGGGTAGAATGGGTTCTCCCCTGCTTATTTATGTACCACATAACTGTGGTGTTGTCTGTCTTTACCGATATTTGTCCTGGAAGAATAAGGTCTTTGAAGGCTGTCAGAGCATTCTGTACAGCTAACATTTCTTTTTGATTGATATTCAGGTGCATATCTATTGGGTTCCATTTGCCCTGAATGCAATTCCCTGCCATGTGAGCCCCCCATGCATACTCTGATGAGTCTGTTAGGGTTTGGGCGGCAGGGGGTATAGTGAAAGTGAGTCCCTTTGTTGTGGTTGCAGGCTTCTGCCCACCAGAGGAACTCTGCCCTTAGACAAGGGATGATAGGAATCATTGTTTCCAGGTCCTGAGAATGCAGAAACCATAGACTTTTTAGATATCATTGAGGTTTCCTCATATGCAGTCTTGCATATGGAATTAACAGAATGCAAGAGGCTATGAACCCCAGGGCTTGCAAGCTTTTCCTTGCAGATAAGCTGGGTTTTTGTGGCCAGTAGGTTGAAGTAGATTGTCAAATAAATTTGTTTCTCTGGAGTGAAGAATGCCATCTGGGAAGTTGTGTTCAAGCTTGCTCCCAGGAATATAATCTGTTGACAGGGTACTAGGTGTGATTTCTTCTCGTTGATGGTGTACCCCAGTAAAGTTAGAAGTCTCTTTACAAATACCAGCTGCTGTAATAGCAAGTCCTGAGACTCTGCCTGAATCAGACAAATCATCCAAATAAAGGGAAAATCTCAATATTTCTCTGCCTGCAAAATGCAATGGCTGGAGCTAGGCACTTTGTGAATACCATGGGCGCAGTAGATAAGCCAAACGAAAGTGCAGAGAAGTGATGGTGCATGGAGCCTGCCCTGAAGCATAGGTATTTCCTGCAAGACTCCCTTACTGGGATGTGCAAATAAGCTTCTTTTAAGTCTAGGGTTGCCAGCCAGGCATCCTTGGCTAGCACAGAAGAAGCGGTTGAGAGTTAGCATTTTGAATTTTGGAACCACCAGAAAGGTGTTGAGGATAGACAGGTCCAGGATAGGACACCAGGAGTTTTCTTTTCTTGGACCCAGGAACAGACTTGAATAGAAACCTTGTCCCCTTTGTTCTGCTGGGACAGGTTGAATAGCCTGGATGCTGAGGAGAGAGAGAACTTGTTTTTGGGCCTCCACTCACTGGTTTGGGGGGAGGTCTGGCCATCCACTTGGGAATGGGAGAGAATGAAAGTGGAATCTGTATCCCATTTGTCTTGAGGAATGGATTCCCAGTTTTTAGCATGCAGGGTGAGCTTTCCTCCTAAAGGTGCAAGTAGTTGAGCAAGGCTTGGAAGAGTTAAGGATAAGTCATTGTGCAAGTTTTCCATAAGGGGTGGCTTACTACTCCCTGCTTTGGAAGTAGGAGCCCCCTCCCCCATTGTTTAAATCTGTGCACAGCCTGAGACTGATGTCTTGGTGGTCTGCTGCTCCTGGGTTTGGACTGAGAAGGCCTGGAACGGACTGGAAAGGACCAGTTCTTTGAAGGCCAGTGCCTACTGAATCTAGGTGGCTGTACTTGTAAGAAATCGTTAACAGTTTGCATAGATTTAGCGTTTTCCTCCATTCTTTTGAGGACTTCTTCCGCTTTGTTGCCAAAAAGGCGGTCTTGGTTTAAGGGTGCATCCAGTAATTTAGCCTTAACACGATCTGGCAAATTTTGTTCCCTAAGCCAAGCATGCCTTCTAAGTACAGACCCAGTGACAGCAGCCCTGCAAGATGCTACTAAAGCATCAAAACCACATTGCAAAGTATGTTTACCAACTTGGCCAGCAGAATGCATTAAGTCTTATAAAACTTTGAGATCAGCACAGTCAGGAATCAACATCATTTTCTGTTTAAGTAGTCCCATAATATATTGCTGACACTAACATATGAAAAGTACAGTTTTGTACCTACCATAAATGTAGATGTTTGAGTATTCACCTTGCTGCAGTCATCACACTTGGGTTATCCAGTCATCAGACGGTCCCGCAGTCGGCCGGAATTCCAAAGTATTGGTCCGACGTCGGCTGCTGTCGCCTCATCCCCGACGTCAGTGCGCCAGGGATATATATATTGCAACAGACGCCATTTTCTTCAGTTTTTCTTGCCCCAGATGTCAGGTGCCCCCAAAAGGGTGATCAGAATTAGTACCAAATGGTGTCAACACTGCACAAACACAAAATCCCTTCAGCTATAAGCAAATACATCAGTAAGGCATAGCAGAGATTTAGCCAGTATATCAGAGGGGATGGAGGGAGGTATTTGACTGCAGCAGGGTGAACACTCGAACATCTACATTTATGGTAGGTACAAAACTGTACTATGTTCATCATGTTACCCTGCTGCAGTCATCACACTTGGGTTGAATCCCAAAGCTAAGGTAGGGGGGAGGTATCATAGAGGGTTAGTGGAGGCAATAAGGCCCTGCAGACAGTGGCGAAGCCCGCCCTGGATTTAGAGTAAAGAGGTAAGTGACAGTGTTTGGTGAAGGTGTGTACAGAACTCCAAGTTGCAGCTTCTAAAATTTCCTTGGTAGGAACCCCCCTGAGAAAGGCTGTAGAGGTAGCTGTTGCCCTGGTAGAGTGGGATCTAATGGTAGCAGGAACTGGTTTCCCATGATGGGTATAACAGAACCATATGCAATGACCTATCCATTTTGAAATGATTTGCTTGGATACAGCCCTCCCTTGAGAAGGTGTAGCATAGGATACAAAGAGCTGGTCAGTTTTTCTGAAAGTCTAAGTTTTATCCAAGTAGTAACGAAGCTGCCTGTGAATGTCCAAGGAATGCAGGAGTCTCTCACCTTTGTTCTGTGGATTGGGGAAGAAGGTGGGTAGGTGGATGGTTTGATTTAAAGCTACACTGGAAACCACCTTAGGCATAAAGGAAGGATTAGTTCATAGAGAAACTCTGTCGATGAAAAATGAGGAAAGGTTCCACTGCCATTAGTGCCTGTAGTTCTGAGACTCTCCTAGCTGAAGTTATTGCCAGGAGCAGGGCAGTCTTAAAAATTAGGAACTGAAGGTCTGCAGAGAAAGCTGGTTCAAAGGGAGGTAGCGTTAGTTTTTCCAATACAAAGTTGAGGTCCCATGTTGGAGTAGGAGCTCTCCTAGGTGGTCTAATGTTTTTTGCCCCTCTGAGGAACTGCCTAAGAGGAGGATTTGAAAATAAAGGTGGATTCGTGTCGTAGTGAGCTGAAATAGCTGAAGCATGGATTTTAATTGAGGAAAAGGAAAGTCCTTTGTGCAACATCTCAGCTAAATACTGCAGAATGTGAGGCATGTGAGGCTGAGTTGTGTCTTGACCTTTAGCTTGGTCCTGCATCCTTGAAGGACATCTGCTTGTGAAAGAGGAGCTGGTTGGATGTTTAGTAGATTTGCCATGCAGCCAGATTTAAAGTTTTGAGCTGGCTGTGTAGAATCTGTTTGTTTTGTTGCGTGAGCAAATTGGGTATTTGAGGCAATATCTATGGTGGGCTGTGAGACATATTCTTCAATAGTGGGTACCAGTGCTGGCGTGGCCAGTCTGGGGCTATGAGAATCAGTCGAGGTTTCTCCTTTTTGACCTTCAAAAGAACCTTAGTGAGGAGAGGTAATGGAGGAAAGGCATATGCTGTCAGGTTTTTCCAACTGTAGGAGAGAGCGTCCACTTTCCAAGCTTGATGGTGGAATGTCCTTGTACAAAATTTTGTCAGTTGGTAGTTTTGAGGACTGGCAAACAGGTCTATGTTTGGAAGGCCCCATTTCTGAGTTATCATTGTAAATATTTGTGGGTCTAGTTTCCACTCGTGGGGATCTTTGATGTTTCTGCTTAGGTAGTCTGCCAATGTGTTCTTCTGCCCTGGCAGGAATTGAGCTTGTAACTGGACTTGGTAGGCCTGAGCTGTGTTCCATAAGATCATTGCTTGCCTGCAAAGAGGGTAGGAATGTGCGCCCCCTTGTTTGTTTATGTACCACATTACTGTGGTGTTGTCCGTCTTTATTGCAAGTTGTCCTGGATGTAGTAGATCCTTGAAGGCTGTCAGATTTCTGTACAGCTATCATCTCTTTTTGATTTATGTGCAGTTTTCTTTGTTCTGCAGTCCATAGGCCTTGAATGCATTGTCCTGCCATGTGTGCCCCCCAGGCGTAGTCTGAAGCATCTGTTGTGATAGTTTGCCTGGTTGGGGGCAAGGTGAAAGGCTGACCCTTGTTGAGGTGACATGCCAGTGACCACCACAGAAACTCCTGTTGAAGGCAGGGAATGACAGTTATCATTGTGTCCAAGCTGTGGCTGTGCTGAGACCATACGCTTTTTAGGTACCACTGTAATTTCATCATATGCAGTTTTGTAAATGGTATTAGTATGCAAGATGCCATGAAGCCCAAAGCCTGCAGAATTTTTCTTGCAGTTAATTGGGTCTTTGTTGCCATTGTCTTGAAATAGAGTCAGTTGTAGTTGCTTGCCTGGTGTAAGATAAGCCTTCTGGGCCATTGTATCCAAGCTGGCACCCAGGAATGTAATTTTTTGTGAGGATACTAGTTTTGACTTCTTTTCGTTTACTGTGTACCCCAGACAATTTAGTAGATGCTTCACAAAGGCCAGATGATGTAAGAGAATGTCTTTGCTTTCTGCTTGGATGAGGCAGTCGTCCAGGTATGGATATATTTGAATTCCTCTTTGTCTGCAGTATGCAATTACTGGTGCCAGGCATTTTGTGAATACTCTGGGCGCAGTAGATAAGCCAAAGGGCAGTGCAGAGAATTGATAATGGGTTGAACCTGCAATGAAACGGAGGTATCTTCTGCAACTTTGTCTGATAGGGACATGCAGGTATGGCTCCTTGAGGTCCAACGTTACTAGCCATGCTTCCTTGCCCAACATGGGATGTAGCTGCTGTAGTGTTAGCATCTTGAATTTGGGAACTTGTAAGTGTTTAGAATTGAAAGGTCCAGAACTGGTCTCCAAGCACTATCCTTTCTGGGTACTAGAAAGAGCCTTGAGTAAAATCCTTGGCCTTGCTCTCGAGTAGGTACCAGTTGAATGGCTCTCATGTCTATGAGAGCTGTAATTTGCTTTTGTGCCTCTGCCCATTGATTCCGTGGCAGGTATGGCATTCCTCTTTTCACTGGCAAGGTGTGAAAGTGGAATCTGTATCCTCGTAAAATTATGTCTAGGACCCATTTGTCCTTTGTGACCATGTGCCAGTTGTCTGCAAAAAGTGCGAGTTTTCCCCCCAAGGGGGCTGTCAAGAGAGTACTGCTTGGCCAGATGAGGTGCAAGTCATTGAGTTTGCCTTCTGGTAGGTTGAGACCTGTCTTCTCCTCCCTTCTGTGTTGTAGTGCCCCATTGACGAGGTTTATACTGGGCTTGCGGTTGTCCTCTGCCCCTTGGGCGCCTGTATTTACCCCTCTGTTGTCAGTAGCTGGAAAGGACCAATTTTTTGTTGGCCAGTTTCTACTGAAGCAAGGGGGTTGTACTTTTAGGAAATCTTTGACTGTCTGCATTGATTTTTCCTTATCTTCCATTTTCTTTAAAACTTCTGCTTTAACTCCAAAAAGAACATCCTGCTGTAAGGGAGCATTTAGTAGTTTTGCTTTAACATGATCAGGCAGGGTTTGTTCCTTTAACCAAGCATGCCTACGTATAACCGATCCAGTGACAGCTACTCTGCAGGAGGCCTCCAAAGAATCAAACCCACATTGTAAGGTATGTTTGCCCACCTACTCAGTGGTGTGCAACAAATCCTGTACTTCTTTCAATTCGGATTGTTGGGGAAGGGAGGTTATCCTTTGCTTTAACTGAGAGATAAGAAATTGCTGATACTTAAGCATATGAAATTGACAATTTAGTGCCCTCATAGCTAATGTGGCTGAGGTGTAAACCTTTTTCCCCCACCTGTCTAGTGCTCTGGAATCCCTCTCAGAAGGTACTGGGTTTTTAGCCATAGAAGCCTTAGCCCCCTTGGGACCCTGGGAGATAGTCTCTGGGTCAGCTACTGGGCTTTTGTAAAGAAATTTGTGGGAATCAGGTACTCTGTAGTATCTGTCAGGCTTAGCCAGAGCAGGAGGAAGAGTGTGTGGGTTGAAACTGGATTCTAAATAGACTTCATCCACAATGTCCAACACAGGTGGGATGGCTAGAGCTCTGTGTTGGGGGAGTAAGAGAAACTCTCTGAGCCTTTTCTTGGAATCAGAGTAGTCCTTGACCTTCCCAGTGAAAATGTTCCCTCATAGCGTGTAAAGCTTCCCCAAAAGAGTAGTCCTCAGGAGGAGAAGCTGAGGGAATAGAGTCCTCAGCATCAGAATCTACATAAGGAGAGAAGGAATAATCTTGGTCCTCAGAGGAATCCGAAGACATGGACAGTTGCTCAGAGGAAGCTGAGTCTTCCTCTTGTCTAGGCCTTTTGCCAGGATGGGGCTGTGAACCCCTGATAAGAGAAAAGTACAGTTGTGTACACTTACCATAAATGTAGATGTCAGAGTGTCTTCATTGTTGCAGTCATGACTGTAGGGTTCTCCCCTGCCGGCAAGCAGTCCTCGGTCGGCCAGAATCCCAAAGTCTGGGTCCGGCGTCGGCTGTTCAGCCATGCTCCCTGACGTCAGAGCGCCAGGAGTACAAAGCTGACAGCAGACGCCATGTTCTCCAGATTTTCTTGCCCCAGATGTCAGGAGTCCCAAAATGAGTAAAGTCCCATATCCTTTGCAAATACACCTCAGAAGAATGGTGAAAAAAGGAACCACACAAAAGTAAAAATAAGAGGGGACAGGAGGGAGGGAAACCCAGACTGCAACAATGAAGACACTCGAACATCTACATTTATGGTAAGTGTACACAACTGTACTATGTTCATCGTGTTTCACTGTTGCAGTCATGACTGTAGGGTAGAATCCCAAAGCAGAATGAAAGGGAGGTGGTCATAAAGGAGAAGGGGCGGCTAAAAGGCCCTGCAAGACTGCAGAAGCAAAGCCTGCCCTAAACTTAGAGTAGAGAGGTAGATTGTAGTGCTTTGAAAAAGTATGCACTGAACTCCAAGTTGCAGCTTCCAAAATGTCTTTGGTAGGAACTCCCTGAGGAAGGCAGCTGAAGTGGCAGCAGCTCTGGTGGAATGAGTCCGTATACTCCCTGGGATTCGCTTTCCATGGTGTGAATAACAAAATCTGATTCCATGAGCAATCCATTTAGAAATGGTCTGTTTTGAAATGGCTTTACCTTGGGAACTTGAAGCATAAGAAACAAACAATTGCTCTGATTCTCTGATGTCCTTGGTTCTGTCCAGGTAAAAATGTAGTTGTCTGTGTACATCCAAGGAATGTAAGATCCTTACCCCTTTATTTTGAGGAGTGGGGAAAAAAGTTGGCAAGTGAATAGTTTGATTTAAAGCCACTTTGGAAACCACCTTAGGCATGAAAGTAGGATTAGTCCTTAAAGACACCCTGTCTTGATGAAAAATAATATAAGGTTCCACAGCCATAAGAGCTTGCAACTCTGAAACTCTCCTGGCAAAGGTCAGAGCTAACAGGATGGCTGTTTTCCAAGATAAAATCTTGATGTCAGAAGAGGCAGCAGGCTCAAAAGGAGGTAAGGTGTGTTTTTCCAAAACATAGTTGAGATCCCAAGCAGGAATGGGAGGAGATCTAGGGGGTCTTAAGTTCTTAGCTCCTCTGAGAAAATGTCTCATGAGCTGGTGGGAAAAGATTGGAGGGTCTGTATTATAATGAGCGGAAATAGCAGAGGTATGTATCTTAATGGAAGAGAAAGACGGACCCTTATGTAAGAGATCTGTCAGTTAAAGTAAAATCAAAGGAATGTTAGGAAGAAGAGGATCAGAATCCTGAGCCTGCATCCAGGAACAAAATCTTTTCCATTTTCCTGCATAAGATTTTCTAGTGCTAGGACGTCTGGCTTCTAAAATGACATCCATAACCTGCTTAGGTAGGAGAGAATGAATCAAACACCCTGGATTAACCAGGCCACCAGGCTGAGAGTTCTGACATGGGAGTGTAGAACCTGACCCTGGTGTTGGGACAGAAGGTTCGGAGTCTGTGGTAAAACCTAAGGGGGCTCCAGACATAGGTTTTTCAGAGTTGGGTACCAAAACTGCCGAGGCCAATTTGGGGCCAGCAAGATTATCATCTTGGGCTTGTCCTGTTTGATCTTTAATAATACCCGTGGAAGAAGAGGAAGAGGCGAAAAGGCATATCCCGAGAGGTTTCTCCAACTGAATGATAGTGCATCCATTTTCCAAGCTTGTTCGTGGAAAGTCCTGGTGCAAAAAATCTGTAGTTGATGACTGAGGTGGGATGCAAAGAGGTCTATGTGAGGACATCCCCAGACTGCTATCATCCTGAATATTTCGGTGTCCAGCATCCACTCGTGTGGATCCGAAAGGTTTCTGCTCAGACCGTCTGCCAGGAAGTTTTGCTTCCCTGGTAGAAACTGATCTTGAAGGTCCAGATTGCAAGCTAGAGCTGTGTTCCATAGATCCATGGCTAGTCTGCAAAGGGGGTAGGAATGAGATCCCCCTTGCTTGTTTATGTACCACATAACTGTGGTGTTGTCTGTCCATATCAGTAGTTGTCCTGGTTGTAGAAGATTCCTGAAGGCCAATAGAGCTTTCTGAACGGCTAACATTTCCTTTAAACTGATATGCAGGTGCTTCTGATCCTTTGTCCAAAGGCCCTGCAGACAGTTGCCCTGAAAATGGGCTCCCCATGCATAATTCGAAGCGTCCGTGGTTAGTATCTGAGTGGCAGGAGGCAGACAGAAGGGTTTTCCTTTGTTTAGAGTACATGCCTTGGACCACCAAAGGAATTCCTTTTGAAGACGAGGCAGGACGGAGATCAGTATGTCTAAACTGTGGCAATGCTGAGATCATACACTTTTTAGGAACCACTGTATTTTCCTCATATGTAGTCTTGCATACGGTATGAGAAGGATGCAGGAGGCCATGTAACCCAAAGCCTGCAGGAATCTCCTTGCAGATAGCAGAGTTAAAGTTGCCAAGGTTTTGAAAGTTGAAGCCAGCTGCAACTGTTTTTCGTGTGTCAGAAATGCCATCTGGATTGTTGTGTTTAAAGAAGCGCCCAGAAAAATTATCTGTTGTGAGGGTGCCAAATTTGACTTTTTTTATGTTTACAGTGAATTCCAGGAACTTGAGAAGATTCTGAACAAACTGTAGATGCTGGAGTAAGACCTCCTTGCTGTCTGCCTGAATAAGCCAGTCGTCCAGATAAGGGTAAATTTGAATTCCCTTGAGTCTGCAATAAGCTACTACTGGAGCCAGGCATTTGGTGAAGACCCTGGGTGCAGTAGACAATCCAAAGGGCAGCGTAAAGAATTGAAAGTGCCTCGATCCGGCCTTGAACCCGAGGTATTTTCTGCGTTCCTGCCTGATGGGAATGTGTAAATATGCCTCCTTTAAATCCAAAGTTACCATCCATGCATTTTTGGTCAGCACTGGAAGTAGCTGCTGTAGAGTAAGCATCTTGAATTTTGGTATCTCTAGAAAAGTGTTCAAGACTGACAAATCCAGAATGGGTCTCCATGAATTTTGCTTCCTGGGGACTAGAAAGAGCCTTGAGTAAAAACATTGTCCCATCTCTGAAAGTGGAACTAGTTCTATGGCTTTCAAAGCCAAAAGAGCTTCCACCTGGTTTAAGGCCTCTGTCCATTGATGTTTTGGAAGATCTGGCCATCTGCTTGGCCTTGGTAGGGTATGAAAATGGAATTTGTAACCACTTGAAACCACATCCAGAACCCACTTGTCTTGGGTTATATGAGTCCAATTTAGGTGAAAAAGAGAAAGTTTTCCTCCGAGAGGGGCTTCCAGGCAAGAAGTTCCTGCAGCCCAATAGAGGGAGTCATTGAGTCTGTTTCCTATGAGCTTGCGACCTGTCCTCTCCTCCCCTAGGGGTGGAAGCAGTCCACTGTCTTGGTCTACAAGAGGCTTGTGTTTGAGGCCTTCCTCGGGAGCGTCTGTATCTACCCCTCCGAGGCCTGTCTGAATTGGGAAAGGACCAATTTTTTGTAGGCCAATTCCTGCTAAATCTGGGTGGCTGTACTTGTAAAAAATCTTTAACTGTTTGCATGGATTTCGCCTTGTCCTCCATCTTTTTAATCACCTCTTCAGCTTTAGATCCTAACAAAACATTATGCTGAACAGGAGCATCCAATAATTTAACTTTTACTTGATCTGGCAAATTTTGTTCCTTTAACCATGCATGCCTTCTAATTACTGTGCCAGAGGCAGCAGCCCTACAAGAAGCCTCCAAGGCATCAAATCCACAGTGTAAACCATGCTTCCCAACTTGTTCAGTGGCATGCATTAAGTCATGTAATTCCTTATCATCTGCACAGGCGGAAATGGAAGTTAGTATTTGTTTTAAAACAGACAGGAGAAATTGCTGGTATTTCAGCATATGAAACTGACAGTTTAAAGCCTTAATAAAGTAGCAAAAGTGTACACTTTTTTGCCCCATCTTTCTAAAGATCTGGAATCCTTCTCAGTGGGAATGGGGTTTTTAGCAGAAGCGGCCTTAACTCCCTTAGGACCCTGAGAAATGGTTTCAGGGTCAGCAGTAGGGTTCTTGTATAAAAACTGGTGGGAATCAGGAACCCTGTAATATCTGTCAGGCTTAACAGGAGCAGGAGGAAAAGAGTCAGGGGTTAAGTTAGCCTCCGAAAAAGCATCATCCACAATATCCAAAATAAGAGGAATAGCCAGGGGTCTATGTTGGGGAAGAAGAAGAAAATCCCTTAGTCTTTTCTTAGATTCCGAATACCCCTGTCCTTCCCAGTGGAAATGTTCCCTCATTTCATGCAAAGTTTCCCCAAAAGAGAAATCCTCAGGGGAGAAGCTGAAGGAATGGATTCCTCAGCATCAGAATCCTCATAAGGAGGGAAAGAATATTCCTGGTCAGAAGAAGAAACTGAAGAAACAGAAGCCTGATCAGAGGAGTCATAATAAACTTCCTGCCTTGGCCTTTTATCTGGAGGGAGATGTGAACCCCTAATCATAGTAAGTAAGTCCTCCGCCATCTTAAGTAACTGTTTCTGTGACTTGGGAGCCGGATCAGAAGAGGCCTGTGTTGCAGTCTTTGATTTGGAAGGAGTCTTTGCCTTTATTAGAAGCTGAGTAGGCCTGAAAACCCCTTCGGAAGCCGGTACCTGCACAGCGGCTCCGGACCCATCCGAAGGAGCATTGTCCGAAGGCCCTGCAAAAGAAATATTCAAAGGCATAGTTGGCTCCTCGTGGGAGTCCGTTTCGGCCACCGGTTCCAAAATGGCCGACAACAGGGGCTGCAAAAGCGCCTCGCTGACGACGGCCGAACCTGAAGCTGGCTCTGCTTGTACGATATCGTCAGATTTGGACCTCAGAGGCCTGTCTTTATCCTTGCGTCGTTTGTGAACTCCGGTAGCCGGAACCGTATCCGACGACATTTTGTAATTAAAACGCCTACCGAAGTAATGAAATGCAAAATCGTACCTTCGTTTAATTGTACGTTGATTTAATCTAGCACAAAACCGACAACTAGCTACGTCGTGGTCAGGGCCTAAGCAAGGAATACAGTAAGAATGTAAATCCTTATGAGGTATTTGCTTCCCACATGAAATACAATTATTAACTTTTTCTGACATCGGACTGGAGCAAGAAAAAAGTTTCCCCAATGGGGTACTTAGCTTTGAGTAGGAGAAGAAAGTCTTCGGACTGAAGTTTGTTCAGAAAAAATTGTCAGGAGTCAGCCGACCGGCACTTGCGAACTGCTATCACCGCACGGCAAGAAAGACTGGAGAACATGGTGTCTGCTGTCAGCTTTGTACTCCTGGCGCTCTGACGTCAGGGAGCATGGCTGAACAGCTGACGCCGGACCCAGACTTTGGGATTCTGGCCGACCGAGGACTGCCTGCCGGCAGGGGAGAACCCTACAGTCATGACTGCAAAAGTGAAACACAATGAACATTCAAATCTTCAGGCATTTTGAGCATCTGTTTCTTAGGCATAGGGCCTTGAACAGGAGACTGAAGTGCAGTCTTTTTAGATTTAGAAGGAGTCTTCGACTTAGAATACGTTTTAATGGTGAGAGTAGTCTGTCTGGAAACGCCTTCAGAAACCGATGGCGTTTCTGTAGCACCGATATCTTTAGAAGCTAAGACGTCGGAAGGGCCTGAAGTAAAAGGCTGCGTCGGCCTAGTACATTCCGTCAAAATATCCGTAGTTATCTCTGGTTCCAGATCTGCAGTAGTCAGGGGCTGCGTCGGAGCCTCACTGAGAACCGGAGTACCGGAGACCGGATCAACCGAGGTCTCGGAATCTGGCTTAGGACTGGGCTGTCGGTCCTTATCCCTGCGTTTTTTGTGCACGCCGGTAGTCGATAGCTCCGATGGTATGTTGTAGTTAAATTTTCTACCAAAATAGTGTAGTGCGAAATCAAATCGCCTTTTAATAGTACGCTTATTAAACCTAGCACAAAACCGACAAGAAGTGACGTCGTGATCAGGGCCTAGGGAAGTTATGCAGTAAGAATGAAAATCCTTATGAGGTATTTGCTTCCCACAAGAAATACAATTGTTAACTTTTTCTGACATCGGTCTGAGGTAAGAAAAGTTTCCCCAATGGGGTACTTAGCTTTACAGAAGACTTCGGTCTGAAATTCGAATTCGACATTCTCAGGAGTCGGCCGACCGGCACTTGCGAACTGCTTCTGCTTTGGGCACCGCGTGGCAAGAAAGACTGAAGAAAATGGCGTCGGTTGCAAAATATATATACCCCTGGTGCACTGGCATCAGGGATGAGGCGACAGCAACCGACGTCGGACCAAGACTTTGGAATTCCGGCCAACTGCAGGACCGCCTGACGACAGGATAACCCAAGTGTGATGACTGCAGCAGGGTAACATGATGAACATCCGGCAATTTAAAGCCCTAATGGCCAGAGTAGTAGAGGTATATAACTTCTTACCCCATCTGTCTAAAGCCCTAGAATCCCTGACAGAAGGGGTAGGATTCTTGGCAGTAGTAGCCTTAATGCGTTTAGGTCCTTGGGAAATGGTCTCTGGATCCGCCGTATGATTCTTGAAGAGGAATTTGTGAGAGTCAGGTACTCTATAGTACCCGTCAGGTTTCCTGGGAGCTGGAGACAAAGTGTCTGGGGTAAGGCTGGATTCCAGGAAAACATCATCTACAATCTCCAGAACAGGAGGGATAGCTCGAGGCCTGTGCTGAGGCAGGTTTAAGAATTCCCTAAGTCTCTTTCTGGACTGTGAAGAGTCCTGGCTTTCCCAGCAGAAATGTTCCCTAAGGGTATGCAAGATTTCACCAAAAGAAAAATCCTCTAGAGGGGAAGCAGAGGGAATGGAATCCTCTGCATCAGAATCCTCCTAAGTAGATAAAGGTAAATCCTGGTAGTCAGAAGGAATAGAGTTATCAGATTCCTGATCAGAATAATCAGAAGGAAAATCAGTTCTAGGTCTCAGAGGGGGAAGGCTGACTTCCGCTAATTAAGGTAATAAGGTCTTCAGCCATTCTAATCATTTGTGTTTGAGGCCTGTGGGCCTGAGAATGCACTTTAGTCATCTGTTTCCTATGCACAGTGCTAACTTTAGGCCTGAGAAATTCAGTATTTTTAGCTTGAAACAAAGTCGTCGGTTTAATATGAAAATCGGTAGGCCTGAATATACCCTCAGAAGCCGGTGCCTGCACAGCGGCTCCGGACCCATCCAAGGTAGACACAGCTACTTGCAGGTTCCACAGTCGAAGAAGCATCACGTGGCATACCAGACTCCGAATGGGTCTCAGCAGAGGCCTGCGAATCTGTAGAAGCGGGTATCACGGGCTGCGAAAGTGCCTCACTGAGTACAGGCGGACTGGCAACTAGCTTAATGGAAGCGTCGTCGGCAGGTTTGGACCTATGTGGTCTGTCTCTGTCTTTATCCTTAAGCTTTTTTGGAAGATCAGAAGTCGAATGACGCCATTTCATGTCGAGAATGAAAGTATTTAGCTACAAACAAGAGTGGTCCCAGGACTGAATCCTGAGGTACTTTATCTGGAGCTGAATCTGGAGTCGGCTACTTTTACAGTGTGGGTTCTGTCAGTAAGCCAGTTGGCAACCCATCGAGTGATGCAGGGATTAATACCAGGCTTAAAGTCTAAGATTCCCAGAGTGGGGGATGGTGTCAAAGGCCTTGGCGAGGTCCAGATAGGCTGTGTGGACCGCCTTACCCTCGTCCACGGCTCTGGAGACTGATTCGAAATAGTCAGTCAGGTTCAGGAGACAAGATCGTCCCTTCACGAACTCAAACTGGGTGGGGGTCCAGTGTTTGGAGGTTACCAATGTCTTTGTTTATAAGTTCCATGATAATACGTTCCATGGACTCGCAGATTAGGCTCATCAGACTGATGGGGCGGTAGTTCCCGGGATCCAAGGTGGATCCCCCCTTGTGGAGTGGGATAAATGTAGCTGTGCGCCACTCAGTGGGCATGAAACCTGAGGTGAGGCTATGATTAAATATGACGCTTGGGTGACGTGCCAGTTCATTTTGTAGTTCATGTAACACACTGCCCAGGATGTCATCTGGTCCCATGGATGCTGTATTCTTAGCTTTGGAGAGTGCATTTTTTTACCTGTGTGGCCGTTATTACCGGAATCTGGCAATCTTCCGGTATTGAGATGTGCCGTTTAGGGGCTGAAAGGGGGTTGAAGTTGGCACTGAATTGATCTGCCAGGATATTGGCAATATCCTTGGGATCAGTATATTTAATGCCATTCTGTTGCAACTCAGAGCAGATTTGGGCATTGCCATTTAGATTCTTGACAGTTACAGAATGCCTTGTGGTTGCCTTTGAAAATTTTATTTTCATAACTTGCTTTGGAGGATTTTATGAGGGATCTCAGCTTCTTACGGAGACTGGCAAGGGAGTTTTTTGCATCCTGGGATTTTCCTCTTTTTTGCAACAGTTTCTTCCTTTTATTGTAAAGTTTGTTTATGGCAGGGGACCACCAGACTGGCTTCCTTTTTTTGGAAGAGAGCATCTTGGTTCTATTTGGGATGGCATGATTCATGCATGAATGGATATGCTCATACAGTGCCTTAGTGTATGATTCAGCAGTCGAACTTTCAGTTCCCATCTGCGTGAGTGTCATGAAGTTTGTCACTTCTGACTTGAGTAACACGAAGTTAGCTTTGGAGAAGTTTTTATGGAGGTTTCCTTACTGGGGGGGGGGGGGGGGTGGAGGTGGGATGTGGATGTTAAGGGTCATTGGCTTATGGTCAGACCTGACCAACGAGGGAGTGACCATAGGTGTGGAGTAACAATTTCCCATGTTGGTAATGACCAGGTCTAGGATATTGGAGCCTCTGTTGGGACTATGGATTAGTTGGATCCAGGGCGTTGGAGGTGTTGGCACAGAAGTAGTTTTCTCAGTTAATGGCAGGGTAGTTGAAATCACCCAGTATTAGGGTGTTTGGTTGTATCTTAATATTTTCCAGTATGTTTAGAAAGGTGTAGTGAGAATCTTGGGTCATGGTGGGGGATCTGTAGCAAGCTACAATTTGGATTGCAGTCTTACCTAGTGTTAGTTGCACCTGGAGAATTTCAGACACATTATGTTGGGCAACTAGCCTGGTGGTCTAAATATCCTTGGTGAATATGGACACTCCTCCACCTTTAGTGTTTCGGCCTGGTTTGGTGGCCGAAAACTGTGGTAACAGGTGTAGCCTGGTATTGCAGGGGTGCTCTCTGGAGCCTTGAACCAGGTCTCAGTTACTGCACAGATATCAATGTTCTCCATTTTTAGGAGTGCCTCGAGAGAGTGCATTTTGAGGTTTAGACTTGTAGCATTACCTTCAGAATTTGCATGTTTGTACCTGTTATGGTGGTGGTTTTGTCCTTTGAACTTTGCCTAAAAAAGGCACTATAGGGGTGGCAAGAGCCTTAACTAGTAACCTGAATGCCTGGGGCAAAAGGTGCAGACCATCTCAGGCAAAGCATCGTGGTCTGTTGATCATGTCATCCCAGGCAGACAGATACTGGACCCCCTTTGAATGACACCAGAAGCTTAGCCAATTGTTGAAGTCCATCATTTTGTCCTTGTATTGTGGTATCATTCTGGGCGAAGGCAGGATGCTACTCAGGGCTAGGGTCATACCTGCCTGGGCCACATGATCCAACAGCTCTTCCATGTCTCTATTCATGTAGTCCAGGCAGGTATGTCAAGTCTTTCACTCCAATATGGACAATGACAGAGTCATATTTGTACTTGTTGTGGAGTGACTTGAGTGCATGCGTTATGTGGCGGATCCTGGCACCCAACAGGCAGCTGACTGTAATTTACTCCTTGTTCAGCCTGTGATTGGGACATCAGTGTGCCTGACTACAGAGTCACCTATGACAAAAGTGTTAGGTATGTTGTCTTGCCTTAGGGGCTGTTGCTGGGTGGCACATCGGTGTTGTGAGCTATGTGACACTTTGGTTGTGATTGGTGTTTGTTTGCATTTCTGCTTCAGAGGTCCTTTTTGCTTGGGCAGGTTACAGTTATGGGCCTCCGCATATATGAATTTAATGTTGTTGTGTGTGTGTGTTGGTGGTGTGGGTTTAGAGGGGCTAAGTGCTGCTTGAGTTGTATTGCGGGTATTAACCTTCTCCTCTTGACTGTCTAGCACAATCTTGGGTGGAGAGAGCTTTGCTTCCAGTTTGGCTATGTAAATGCATCTCTCACAGGTTGCAGTGTTGGGTGGTAGGAGGAGAGGGTTGTCTGTGTACATGAGGCAATTGCTGCATTGCCCCAGGATGCCCAGATTCACCAGGTGGACAGGAGAAATCACTGGAAGCTGACCCTTGGACCTGCCTGGTTTGGTACTTTTTTGTTAAGTACAGGAGCTGTTTTCTCTTGCCTTAGCAAGGTACTTTGCAATTATAGGCTGTTTAGTGCCTACGATTAATTTCTCCTCATTATCAAGGAGAGTTGAGTGCTTGTATCAGTTTAAGGCTTCCTAGTGCTTTCCAGCAGGTATTAGAGCAAGTGCTAGTCACAGGGATGCTTAAAGGTAAGATAAAAAAATGGTTTATCCTAAACACTGCAGTGTGCACTAGATAAGTTAGATGTACTCACCATAACGTTCCATGTGAGTTGTTTATCTCGCCTTTATTTTCACGGATGGTTTCGGAGCCAATCGTCAGCTCCGACATGGCCTATAGCAAAGCTCAAGGTTTGCCAGTAGCTCGAGACCAAGCTCCTTATCCCATGATGCACTGCTGGAATTACCTCAGATCTTGTTTGCTGCATATATAAAAACCCTGTAAGGGGAGCACTCCCCAAGAAGGAAGAAGTATTGAACAACCAGGATGATACTAGCCTCTAGGTCAACTGTCAGCCAGGAGGGGGGTGGAGGGAGGGACGTGAGAATAAAGGCGAGATAAACAACTCACATGGAACATTATGGTGAGTACATAACTTCTTTATGTGAAGTTGTTAAATCTGGCCGTTTATTCTCACTGATGGGTAGCGTCCCTAGCACCCGCAATACTAGGTGGCTCACGGGAGTACATTTTTCAGGACCATGGAACCAAAGGAAGACCTGTCCCTGGAAGCGTTATCTACTTTGTAATGAGTGATAAAGGTATGAGGCTTAGACCAAGTGGCTGCAGCACAAATGTTGTCAAGGGGCAATTTAGCTTGAAAAGCAGAAGACGTAGAAACGGCTCCGGTTGAATGAGCCTTTTGTTTGTGTGGCAAAGGTATGTTAGCATTTGCATGAACAAATGAGATACAATCCGATAACCATTTTGAAAGGGTTGTCAGCCACTGGTCTACCTTTTCTGGCCTCCGAAAAGGATACGAAGAGTTGATCTGATATTCTAATATCCTTAGTTCTATCAAGATAAAATCTGAGCTGTCTATGTACGTCAAGTTTGTGCAGCATGTATTCCAATTTGTTGGAATGGTTGGTAAAAAAGACTGGCAACTCAATGACCTGACTGATATTGGACTCGGAACAGATTTTAGGCAAAAAGGAGGGGTTTGTTCTGAGATATACTCTATCAGCATGGAAAATCATGTAAGGAGGTCTGATAGATAATGCTTGAAGTTCTGACACTCTGCAGGCAGAAGTAATGGCCACTAGAAAAATAGTTTTCCAGGACAAAAATATGAGATCACAAGATGATGCTGGTTTGAAGGGGGGAAGAATTATTTGAGACAGCATAAAATTCAAATTCCAGGGAGAATAATGGATTTTGACAGGAGGTCTCATGTGAAAAACACCTTTAAGAAAAACCTTAGATAACTTATGGGCCATAACATTTAACCCATTGAATCCAAGGTGGAAATTTGATATGGCGGCTAACTGAACACGAACTGTGGCAGCTGCTGCTCCTTCCTTAAAAATCATTGTCAAAAACTCTAAAATGGACGACAGAGGAGCTCGGAAAAGGTAAATTTTTTGCATACTGGCCCAAACTGAGAATCTTTTCCACTTACTGCGATACAGTTTTCTGGTGGATGGCTTATGAGAAGACAATAGAATTTGTCTTGTGTCATCTGAGAGTGAATGAAGACTGGCTATTTGGGGAAGTGGATCAGCCAAGCAGTCAGCTTTAGAGACTGCAATGAAGAATGAAGGTCCCCTGACGGGTGTGTGTCAGGAGGTCTGGAACTGGGTCCAGGGATCCATGGATCTTCCAGCAGATGATGGTGAAGGAAAGGGAACCAAATCTGTCGAGGCCAATGGGGGGCTATGAGGATAACAGTCCTTCCTAGCAATTTTGCTTTCTGTAAAAACCTGGGTATCAATGGAATAGGTGGGAATGCATATAGGAGACCCGGAGGCCAATCGTACACGAGTGCGTCTCTCGGGGGATGTCCCGGAGGTGGTATCAGGGCAAAGTAGCTTCTGAATTTGGTATTGATGGGACTGGTAAAGAGGTCGCAGGAAGGCTGGCCCCATTTGTGGAAAATCAAGTCTGCAACGTGTTTGCTGAGAGACCACTCGTGAGGCAACAAGATAGCCCTGCTCAGCTTGTCCGCTATCACGCTGGATTTCCCCGGGATGTGCGCTGCTAACAGAAAACGCTGGGATGACACAGCCCATTGCCATACCCTGAGGGCTACTCGACAAAGGGGGGTAAGACTTGGTTCCACACTGTTTGTTCAAGTACCAGACCACTGACATGTCTGTCTGAACTGCAATTGCCCCTACAAGACGAGTGTGTCCTGGAAGTACTGCAACGCCAGAAGTACTGCTCTCAACTCCAGAACACTAATATGCAGATGTGATTCTTGATCCGTCCATGTGCCTTGGGCAGTCTTTCCCTTAAAATGCCCCCCCACCCTATCTTGATCCGTCCATGTGCCTTGGGCAGTCTTTCCCTGAAAATGCCCCCCCACCCTATCTTGATCCGTCCATGTGCCTTGGGCAGTCTTTCCCTGAAAATGCCCCCCCCCCACCCTATCAGGAAAGTGTCCGTGGTCACAGTGGCTACTGGGGGGGGGGGGGGACAAAGGGTCTTCCTATTGTGACATGAAGAGACGTCAACCACCACCGAAGGTCTCTCTTGCAAGAATTTGTGACGAGAATCAAATGGCTCATTGGTAACTTCTGGTAAGATCATTGAGCGAACAGGAGCCATTGAAGAATTTGCATATGTATCCTTGCGAGTTGAATGGCTAGATTTGCCGCCGCCATCAAACCTAGTACCTTCAAGACCTCTGCGGCTATAGCTCTGTTCTTTGACACCAATGAGTTGACGTGTTGGCAAAGAAGTGAGACCCTTTTGACTGGAAGATGTAGAGTGGTGGTTGAGGTATCTAACTCTGCTCCTATAAAGATGGTATGCTGCGATGGCGACAAGGCAAACTTTTCGAAGTTGACTGTAATACCCAAGTGGTGGCAGAGTGTCAGAGTAGATTGTGTTGCCTGAATCAACTGATGCCTGGTGGTAGCGGTGAGGAGCCAATCGTCTTGATATGGAAACGCCTGGAATCCTAGACGCCTCAGGTGAGCCGTGACCACTGCCATGCATTTGGTGAACACTCTGGGGGCTGTAGTGAGATCAAAGGGCAGGGATCAAAACTGGTAGTGATTAGCTCCCAGCCAGAAACGCAGGTGATCTCTGGAGCGTCTGTCCATCTTTATGTGGTAGTTCCATCCTTGAGATTGATGGAGCACATCCAATCGCCTTTCCCTAGAAAGGGAAGAATGGCCAGAAGCGTGACCATTCAGAACTTCCCTTTTTTTACAAATTGGTTGAGTCTGCTGAGGTCCAAGATAGGTCTCCAGTCCCCTGTTTTCTTTGGAACCAAAAAGAATCTCGAGTAAGTTCAGAATCCAACTTGGTCTGCTGGGACTGGCTGGATGAGACTCTTTTTCTAGCAACTTGTGGACCTCTATGGTTGCTTGTTCCCTGACATTGGGTGGAAAGCACAGTTGTGTACACTTACCATAAATGTAGATGTTAGAGTGTATTCACTGTTGCAATCATTACATTTGGGTAATCTTCTGGCAGGTTGCCCTCAGTCAGCCTGAATTCCAAAGCCTTGGGTCCTGCATCAGTTGCTGTCTCCTCTTCCATGACGGCAGGTCGTCAGAGGTATAAAACATGCAGCCGACGCCATTTTCTTTAGTTTTTCTTGCCCCAGATGTCAGGTGCCCCCAAAAAGGTAGCAAAAATATATATATACATGTATATATACATGCATCAATATAAACTTTACCTTCATCTACAAGCAAATACACCACATAGGTTGCAGAAGACAGAGAAGGAAAGATAAACTCCAGAATGACAGGGGGATGGCGGGTGGGTAATCTGGACTGCAACAGTGAATACACTCGAACATCTACATTTATGGTAAGTGCACACAACTGTACTATGTTCTTCGAGTTTCACTGTTGCAGTCATTACATTTGGGTAGAATCCCAAAGCTATGGTTGGGAGGCTAGATCTAAACAGCATTAGGTGCGGCTATAAGGCCCTGCAGAACTGCAGTGGCAAAGCCTGCCCTGGACTTAGAGAGGCAAATGATAATGCTTTGTAAAGGTGTGAACAGAACTCAAAGTAGCAGCCTCTAGAATGTCTTTGGTTGGTACACCTCTGAGAAAGGCTGCTGAAGTAGTTGCAGCTCTGGTGGAATGAGACCTAATGCCCTTGGGCACAGGTTTATCATGGTGTAAGTAGCAGAAACAGATGCAGTGGCTTATCCACTTTGAAATTGTCTGCTTTGAAATAGCCTTTCCTTCTGATCCTGCAGCATATGTTACTAGTAACTGCTCAGTTTTTCTTACAGCTTTAGTCATGCTCAAGTAGAATCTTAGCTGTCTGTGTATGTCCAAGGAATGCAGAATTCTCTCCCACTTGTTCTGCGGATTTGGATAAAAGGTTGGCAGATGAATTGTTTGGTTAAGAGCCACACTGGAAACCACCTTAGACATAAATGTAGGATTTGCCCTCAGAGGTACCCTGTCCGAGTAAAATATGATAAAAGGCTCTACAACCATGAGGGCATGTAGCTCTGAAACTCTTCTTGCTGAAGTAATTGCTAGTAGCAGAGCTGTTTTCCAGGATAATAACTTTATATCAGCGGTAGCAGCTAGTTCAAATGGGGGCAGGGTGAGCTTCTCCAACACATAATTGAGGTCCCATGCAGGTAATGGTGCTCTTCTAGGAGGCCTTAAATTTTTGGCTGCTCTAAGATACTGCTTTAGTAAAGGATGAGAAAAGATTGGTGGCTCTGTATTTTAATTAGCCGAAATGGCAGAGGCATGGATTTTAATTGATGAGAAAGATAGGCCTTTGTCAAGCATCTCAGTTAAATATTGTAATATCTGAGGAATATTTGGCTCTGCTGTATCAGTTCCTTGTGCTTGATTTCAAGCACAGAATCTCTTCCATTTATCAGCATAAGATTTTCTAGTACTAGGCCTTCTTGGCTTCCAAAATGACATCCATCACAGCTTTACTGAGAGGAGTTGTTTGTATAACTACACGATCAGCCTTACTGCCAGGGTCAGTGTCTGGAGCAGATTGTGCAGGATCTGATTGCTTTTCTGGGACAATAGTTGAGGTCTTAGAGGTAAGGTCCAAGCTGGGTAATTAGACAAGTTCCTCAGGATTGCGTACCAGTATTGACGGGGCCAGTCCGGGGCAATTAGTATCATCTTTGGTTTCTCTTGTCTGACTTTTAGGAGGACCTTGGGAAGAAGAGGCAGAGGAGGAAAGGCGTAAACTGATAGGTTTTTCCAACTGCTTGTATCATGCTTGTCTGTGATAAATCCTTGTGCAGAATCTTTTCAATTGATAATTTTGAGGAGAGGCAAACAGATCTATGTCTGGGCTCCCCCATTTCTCTGTTATGCTAAAGACTTGTGGATTTAGTTTCCACTCGTGAGGATCCATAAGGTTTCTGCTTAAGTCGTCTGCCAGAGTATTTTGCTTCCCTGGCAGGAATTGAGCTTGAAGATGTATTTGGTAGGTCAAAGCTGTGTCCCACAGTGCCATGGCTAATCTGCAAAGGGGGCAAGAGTGTGTGCCCCCTTGCTTGTTTATATACCATATGACAATGGTGTTGTCCGTCTTTATCAGTAGTTGTCCTGGATGAAGCAAGTCCTTGAAGGCTGTTACGGCATTTTGAACAGCTAGCATCTCTTTCTGACTGATATGTAGATGCATTTGTTTTGGGGTCCATATGCCTTTAGTGCATCTTCCTGCCATGTGGGCCCCCTAGGCATAATCTGATGCATCTGCTGTTAAAGTTTGGCTGGCAGGGGTAGAGTGAAGGCCCGTCCCATGTTTTGGTGACATGCCTTTGCCCACCATAGAAACTCCTGTTGTAGGCAGGGAATGAGAGGAATCATTGTTTCTAGACTGTGAGAATGTTGACTCCATAAACTTTTTAGGTATCACCGAAGTTTCCTCATACGCAGTCTTGCATATGGAATCAGTAGGATGCAGGATGCCATTAAGCCCAAAGCCTGCAGAATTTGTCTTGCAGATAACTGGGTTTTTGTTGCCATCAGACTGAAGTAAGTAGTCAGTTGCCTTTGCTTGTCTGGCGTGAGGTAAGCCATCTGGGCAGTTGTATTCAAGCTTGCACCCAGGAATATTATCTTTTGAGAGGGTACCAGTTGTGATTTCTTTTCGTTTATTGTGTACACTAGGCATGTTAGAAGCCTTTTCACAAACGTCAGGTGTCGAAGAAGAATGTCCTTGTTCTCTGCTTGAATGAGACAGTCGTTCAAGTAAGAGTATATTTGTATATTTCTTGGTCTGCAAAATGCAATTACTGGTGCCAGGCACTTTGCAAAGACCCTGGGCGCAGTGGATAAGCCAAAGGGCAGTGCAGAGAATTGGTAATGCATTAAGCCAGCCTTGAATCTGAGGCATCTTCTGCACAATTGTCTTATTGGGAACATGCAGGTACGCCTCTTTTAGGTGTAATGTCACCAGCCAAGCATTCCTGCCTAGCATGGGCAGAAGCTGCTGCAAAGTCAGCATTTTGAATTTTGGTATGTCCAGGTATGTGTTCAAAATCGATAAATCCAGTATTGGCCGCCAGGCCTTGTCCTTTCTGGGTACCAAGAACAGTCTTGAGTAAAAACCTTGTCCTTTTTCCTGTTCTGGTACTGGATGAATCGCCCCCATCTCCATGAGGGACGTGACCTGTTTCTGTGCCTCTGCTCATTGATTTTTTGGCAGATCTGGCCAACCATTTGCTATTGGCAGAGTGTGGAAATGGAACCTGTTATCCCTGTGATACTATGTTTAGTACCCACTTGTCCTGGGTTATTAAGTGCCAATTTTGAGCAAAAAGTGCTAATTTTCCCCCTAAGGGTGCTGCCAAAACATAAGTGCTTGGTGTAGGCAGAGGGAAGTCATTGGGACTGTTTTCTGTAGGTTTTCGCTTTATCTCCTCCAGATTTGGAGGTAGAAGCGCCCCATTGCTTTGACCTGTATGAATCTTGCGCCTGGTATCTGGAACCCTTAGGGCGTCTGGATTTGCCCCTTTGAGCTCTGTCTGACACAGGAAAGGACCAATTTTTTGTAGGCCAGTGTCTACTGAATCTTGGTGGCTGCACTTTAAGAAGTATTTAACAGTTTGCATAGACTTAGCTTTGTCTTCCATTTTCTTTAAAACCTCTTCTGCCTTAATACCAAACAAAGTATCATGCTGTAAAGGAGCATCTAGCAATTTAGCTTTAACATGGTCAGGCAAATTTTGTTCTTTTAGCCAGACATGCCTCCTAATCACAGATCCAGTAACTGCGGCCCTAAAGGAGGCCTCTAAGGAATCAAAACTACATTGCAAAGTATGCTTTCCAACCTGTTCAGCTGCATGCAAGAATTCCTGCAATTCTTTATTTTCTGCGCATTCAGAAATCAAAATCACTTTGTTTCAGCAATCCCATAACATGTTGTTGATACTTAAGCATATGAAATTGACAGTTTAAGGCCCTGATTGCCAAGGTTGCAGATGTATAAACCTTTTTTCCCCATCTGTCCAGTGGCCCTGAATCTCTGTCAAAGGGGGAATGATTGTTTGCTGTTGAGACCTTAACTCGCTTTGGACCCTGTGAAATAGTTTCAGGATCAGCAGCAGGGTTTCTAAATAAAAATTTATGTGAGTCAGGGACCCTGTAATATCTGTCAAGCTTGACTCCGAAAACACATCATCCACAATGTCTAAAACAGGGGGAATGGCTGAAGGCCTGTGCTGAGGGAGAAGGAGGAAATCCCTGAGCCTCTTTTTTGATTGTATGCTCCCTCAAAGTATACAAGGTTTCTCCAAATGAATAATCCTCAGGAGGAGATGCAGATGGTATAGACTCCTCTGCATCAGAATCCTCATAGGGAGGTATAGATAAATTCCTGATCAGAGGAGGAATCAGAAGAAATAGAAACCTGATCTGAAGATTCACAATCAGTGTCTTGCCTAGGCCTCTTATCTGGAGGGGAATGGGTACCCCTGATCAAGGCAATAAGGTCTTCAGCCATTTTGATCATCTGTTTTTTTTAGGCACAGAGGCCTGTGCACTTGGCTCATGCGTCATTTTTTTAGTTTTATTAGCTGCTTGTGTCTTTGGTTTTGCAGCTGTCGTCGGTTTGATATACAAATGTTGAGGTCTGAAAACACCCTCAGAAGCCGGTGCCTGCTCAGCGGCTCCGGACCCATCCGAGGGAGATACATCCGTCGGTCCAACACCTTGAGTATCTTGCGGCATGCCAGACTCCACATGGGTGTTGGTAGAGGCCTGCAACTCGGTAGCGGGTATCAGGGGCTGCAAAAGCACCTCACTGAGTACTGGTGAACGGGCGACTGGCTTAGAAGCTTCATAGTCAGTTTTGGATCTCAACTGCCTTTCTCTGTCATTTTCTTTGCGTTTTTTGTGTACTCCGGTAGTCGGACTGCTATCCGACAACATTTCTGGGTAATTAAATCTGTTTCCAAAATACTTTGAGGCAAAACTATACCGACGCTTAACAGTGTGTTGGTTAAACCTTGCTTTTTTCCCATTTTCTGAAAGTTAAGAAAGTTCAGTTACAGATTTGCTGTTCTGAACTGTTTGGAAGTTTCTAGAAGGCCAGTGCTTGCTTGGGCTAAAGGGAAGTCTCTGTGTTCACCAGTGGGAGTGGTTAACACTGAACAGCCTGTCTGTCCCTGGAGGTGTGGTTACTACCTAAAAGCTGTAGTTTTATTGGCCATTTTGGGTCAATTCTAAACTCCTTGATTTCTCTCTCTTAAAACCATGCAGCTCTCTTTTTGCGCACTGAGCAGCGCCGCCTAAACAGGTTTAAACTATTCCAGGCTCTACAAAGTCTGCTCTTCACTTTTTCCCTTAGAACTGTTCAAACTCTCAAAGTAATCACTCTATTCTCTTTCTAAAGCCCTGCACTTGCTCAGCTCTTATAAGGAAACACTAACTAACTAAAGCACTACACCCCCTCCTTGACTTCTCATAAGTATTAGGCTCCCGATTGGTCCTTCCTGATCAAGTGAAAAATCAGCTCCCTTCCCTAATCTGATCAGTAAAAAAACAGTTCCCTATACTAATCTGGTATGTCCAAGGGTCAGTTTCAAGGTTACTCTCCAGTCCAGCTGGTGAATCTGGGAATTCTGAGGCAATGTTACAATTGCCTTATGTACACAGACAATCCTCTCCTCTTTCCAACAAACTCTAATACATGTGAGAGATGCAGTTACACAGCCAAACTGGAGGCAGAGCTCTCTCAACCCAAGACTGGCACAGTCAGTCAGGAGGAAAAGGTAAAGTACAGTTTTGTACCTACCATAAATGTAGATGTCCGATAGGTATGCATCTGCAGTCATAACATATGGGTTGTCCTGCCTCAGGCAGCCCTTTGGTCGGCCGGATTCCAAAGTCTGGGTCTGGCCTCGGCTGATGTCGCACTTTCCCCGACGTCAGAGTGTCTGGGGTATAAAAGCATCAGCCGACGCCATTTTCCTCAGTTTTTCTTGCCCCAGATGCCAGGTGCCCTCTAGGAAGGCTAAATTTGGATAAAAGTAGAAAAAATTCCAAACATTTGCAAATTTATATACATGTATAAACAAACAAATACACCATAATAGATTCCCCCAGCTAGCTAAAAAGAGGGTACGCACCTAGGAATACCACAGAGGGGTAGGAGGGAGGGTAAACCTGACTGCAGATGCATACCTATCGGACATCTACATTTATGGTAGGTACAAAACTGTACTATGTCCTTCAAGGATGCATCTGCAGTCATAACATATGGGTAGAATACCATAGCCAATCTGGGGGAGGAGGTACTAAGAAAAGGATTGTGTAGTTAAGATCCCCTGCAGGACTGCAGTTGCAAAACCTGCTCTGGATCTGGAGTATAAAGGTAGATTGTAATGCTTGGCAAATGTATGCACGGAGCTCCAAGTAGCAGCTTCTAAAATGTCCTTGGTGGCCACCCCCCGTAGGAAGGCTGTAGTGGTGGCCGTGGCCCTTGTGGAATAAGGCCTGATGTTTTCAGGAACTGTCTTCCCATGAAAGGAGTAGCAAAATCGAATGCAATTTCCTATCCATTTTGAAATTGTCTGTTTGGAAATTGCTTTTCCTTGCACCCCAGTAGCATATGCTACAAATAGTTGGTCAGGTTTTCTGCTATTTTTTGTTCTGTCCAAGTAGTAGCGTAGTTGTCTGTGTATATATCCAGGGTGTGCAAAAGTTTTTCCCCTCTATTCTGTGGATTTGGGAAGAACATAGGCAAGTGAATAGCTTGGTTCAAGGATACCCTAGATACCACCTTTGGCATAAAAGTAGGATTGGTTCTTAGGGAAACTCTGTCCTGATGGAAAATAAGAAATGGCTGCACTGCCACTAATGCTTGTAACTCAGATACTTTTCTTGCTGAAGTTATTGCCAGAAGGAATGCAGTTTTCCAAGACAGAAACTGTAGATCCGCTGATGCTGCTGGTTCAAAAGGAGGAAGTGTCAGTTTCTCCAGAACAAAGTTGAGATCCCAAGCAGGTAGAGAGGGTCTTCTTGGAGGTTTAATGTTTTTGATCCCTCTCAGAAATTGTCTGAGGAGAGGGTGTGAGAAGACAGGTGGATCCACATTGTATTCTGCTGAAATTGCTGAGGCATGAATCTTAATGGAAGAATATGACAGGCCATTGTGGAACAATTCTGCTAAGTATTCCAGGATATGTGTCATGCTTGCCACTGTGACATCTGAGCCTTTTGATGTGCTCCAAATGAGGAATCTCTTCCATTTAGCTGAGTATGTCTTCCTTGTGGAAGGCCTGCGAGCCTCCAAGATAATGTCCTTCACCCTCTGTGATAAAACAGTTTGATTGGGATTTAAGGAATTTTCCAGGCAGTTAGTTGCAATGTTTTCAAGTTGGGATGCATGGTCTTGAAATTGTTCTGCGTCAGAAGAAGAGGCCATAGGGGGAGAGGCCATGGTTTTGCCTGAGACATGCTTCTCAATAATGGATACCAGTGTTGTCTTGGCCAGTCTGGAGCTATCAGTATCACTCTTGGCTGTTCCTCCCTGATCTTCAGTAGAACCTTGTACATCAAGGGGAGAGGTGGGAAGGCGTATACATTTAGGGCTTTCCAACTGAAAGAGAGAGAGTCCACCCTCCAAGCTTGTGGGTGGTATGTCCTTGAGCAGAATGTCTTCAGTTGATGGTTGAGTGGGGAGGCGAACAGATCTACCTCCGGCATTCCCCATGTCTTTGCTATGAGTTGGAAGATGTCTGGGTGCAACATCCATTCGTGTGCATCCATGATAGTTCTGCTTAAGCTGTCTGCTAGTGTATTCTCTTTCCCCGGTACGAATTGGGACTGTAGCTGGATTTTGAGTTTCAGGCATAGTTTCCATAGATTCATAGCCAGCCGGCATAGAGGGTAAGAGTGTGTGCCTCCCTGCTTGTTGATGTACCACATGACTGTGGTGTTGTCTGTCCTTATTAACAGGTGGCCTTGTTGGAGGAAAGGTATGAAAGCCTCGATTGCATGTATCACTGCCAGCATTTCCTTTTGGTTTATGTGCATGCTTAGCTGTCCTTGAGGCCATAGGTCTTGGATGCATTTGTCCTCCATGTGAGCTCCCCATCCTCGGTCTGAAGCGTCCGTGGTGATGGTCTGCCTTGTTTTTGGTTTGATGAAAGGCAACCCTCTGTTGGACTGGCATGCCTGAGCCCACCACAGAAATTCCTTTTGAAGGAATGAAATGATTGGTATCAGGGTTTCTAAACTGTGACTGTGTTGAGACCATACACTCCTTAGGTACCACTATAATTTCCTCATATGCAGCCTGGCGTGTGGTATCAGAATTATGCAGGATGCCATGTAACCCAGAGCCTGCAGGATTTTCCTTGCAGTAAGCTGAGTTTGTCTTGTCAGAATCATGAAGTAATCTGGAAGTTGTTTTTGTTTTTCTTCTGTGAGAAAGGCCATTTGGGTGGTTGTGTCCAGATCTGCACCCAAAAAGGTTATCCTTTGGGATGGCACTAGTCTTGACTTTTGGATGTTGACTGTGTATCCCAAGGCCTGCAGCAGGTGGATGGCATAGGCCAAGTCCTTGATCAAATTTCCCTTGTTGTCCGCTTGTATTAGGCAGTCGTCCAGGTATGGATAGATTTGAATTCCCTGTAGTCTGCAATGTGCAATTACTGATGCCAGGCATTTCGTGAAAAAAAAAAAAAAAATATATATATATATATATATATATATATATATATATATATATATATATATAAAACAAATACACCACAATAGATAACCCCAGCTAGCTATGAGAGGGAAAAGTACCCAATAAATACCAAAGAGGGGAAGGAGGGAGGGTAAACCTGACTGCAGATGCATACCTATCGGACATCTACATTTATGGTAGGTACAAAACTGCACTATGCCCTTCAAGGATGCATCTGCAGTCATCACATATGAGTAGAATACCATAGCCAATCTGGGGGAGGAGGATCTATGTAAAGGATGGTGTAGCTAAAATGCCCTGCAGGACTGCCGTAGCAAAGCCTGCTCTGGATCTGGAATATAAAGGTAAATTGTAATGCTTGGAAAATGTATGCACGGAGCTCCATGTAGCAGCTTCTAAAATGTCCTTGGTAGCCACCCCTCTTAAGAAGGCTGTGGAGGTGGCTGTGGCTCTGGTGGAATGAGGTCTAATGTTAGCTGGCACAGTTTTTCCATGAAAGGAATAACAAAAACGAATGCAATTCCCTATCCATTTTGAAATTGTCTGTTTGGAAATTGCTTTTCCTTGTGCACCAGCAGCATATGCTACCAACAACTGGTCAGTCTTTCTGTAGCTTTTAGTTCTGTCCAAGTAGTAGCGCAACTGTCTGTTTATGTCCAGGGTGTGCAGAAGTTGCTCCCCTTTGTTTTGTGGATTTGGAAAGAAGGTAGGCAGGTGAATAGCTTGGTTTAATGAGACCCTGGATACCACCTTTGGCATAAATGAAGGATTGGTTCTCAATGAGACTCTGTCCTGATGAAAAATAAGAAATGGCTGTTCTGCCATGAGGGCCTGTAACTCAGAAACTCTTCTTGCTGAGGTTATGGCCAGAAGAAAGGCAGTCTTCCAAAACAGGAACTGTAGTTCTGCAGATGCTGCTGGCTCAAAGGGAGGCATAGCTAGTTTTTCCACCATGAAGTTAAGGTCCCGAGTAGGCACTGGAGGTTTCCTTGGAGGATTGATGTTTTTAATTCCTCTTAGAAACTGTCTTAGGAGAGGATGAGAAAAGACAGGTGGATCAGTACTGTATTCTGCTGAAATTGCTGAAGCATGAATTTTAATGGAAGAGTAAGACAGGCCATTGTGGAGCATTTCTGCCAAGTATTCCAGGATATGTGCCATGTTCATCACTGTCGCATCTAGGCCCTTTGTGGTGCTCCAAGTGTGAAATCTTTTCCATTTTGCTGAATATGCCTTTCTTGTGGAAGGCCGGCGAGCTTCCATGATGATATCCTTCGCTCTCTTGGATAGCTTATCCTGAGGAGGAGTCAAGGTATTTTCCAGGCTGTTAGTTGCAAGGTTTTCAGGTTGGAATGCAGAGTCTTGTAATTGTGCTGTGTCAGAAGAAGTGGCCACTGAGGAAGAGGCCATGGTTTCGTGCGTGACATGCTCTTTAACAGTGGGTACCAGTGCTGTCTTGGCCAGTCCGGAGCTATCAGAATCACTTTTGGCTGCTCTGTCCTGATCTTCAGTAAGACCTTGGTCATTAATGGAAGAGGTGGAAATGCATACACTGTTAAAGAGTTCTCCAGATGAAAGAGAGGGCGTCCATTTTCCATGCTTGTGGGTGATATGTCCTTGAGCAGAATTTCTTCAGCTGATGATTGTGGGGGGAGGCAAAAAGATCTATGTCCGGCCTTCCCCATGATTGTGTTATCTGTAGGAAGATGTCTGGGTGCAGCATCCATTCGTGTGCATCCATGATATTTCTGCTTAAGCTGTCCGCCAGTATATTGTCTTTTCCTGGCACAAACTGGGATTGCAGCTCTATACTGAGTTTCAAGGAAAGAGCCCATAGATTCATTGCCAGTCTGCAAAGAGGGTAGGAATGGGTGCCTCCTTGCTTATGTACCACATAACTGTGGTGTTGTCTGTCCTTATTGGCAGGTGGCCTTGATGCAGAAAGAGTTTGAAGGCCTCGATTGCATGTATCACTGCCAGCATTTCCTTTTGGTTTATGTGCATGCGTAGCTCCTTTTGTGACCATAGTCCTTGAACACATCTGCCCTCCATGTGTGCTCCCCAACCGTGGTCTGAAGCGTCAGTTGTAATGGTTTGGCTGGCTATTGGTTTGCTGAAGGGCAGACCCCTGTTTGACTGGCTTGCTTGAGCCCACCACAGAAATTCATTTTGGAGGCATGGAATAAGTGGGATCAAAGTTTCTAAGCTGTGACTGTGCCGAGTCCATAAACTCCTTAGGTACCATTGTAGTTTCCTCATATGCAGCCTTGCTTGTGGAATCAGAAGAATGCAAGATGCCATGTAACCCAGGGCCTGCAGGATTTTCCTTGCAGTCAGCCGAGTTTGTCTTGTCATATTCTTGAAGTAATCCGGTAGTTGTCTTTGTTTTTCTTCTGTGAGAAAAGCCATTTGGGTGGTTGTGTCTAGATCCGCACCCAGAAAAGTTATTCTTTGGGATGGAACAAGTCTTGATTTGTGAATGTTGACTGTATATCCCAAGGCCTGCAGTAGGTGGATGGCATAATTCAAGTCCTTTACCAAAGTTTGTTGGCTGTCCGCTTGTATAAGGCAGTCATCCAGATATGGGTATATTTGAATCCCCTGAAGTATGCAGTGTGCAATTACTGATGCCAGGCATTTTGTGAATACTCTTGGTGCAGTAGATAAGCCAAAGGGCAATGCTGAGAATTGATAATGCTCTGAACCTGCAAGAAATCTGAGGTGTCTTCTGCAACTTTGTCTGATAGGGACATACAGGTATGCCTCCTTGAGGGTCTAGAGTCACCAGCCAAGACCCCTTGCCCAGCATGGGAAGGAGTTGCTGTAGAGTCAGCATTTTCAATTTTGGCACAATGAGATAAGTATTCAGTGCGGACAAGTCGAGAATAGGCCTCCACTGATTTTCTTTTCTTGGAACAAGGAATAGTCTGGAATAAAATCCTTGGCCTTGTTCTGAAAGAGGAACCTTTTCTATAGCTTTCATTTGCATTAAGTTGGAGATTTGTTTCAAAGCCTCTGCCCTTTGATTTGGTGGCAGGTCTGACATGCCTTTTCTTTTTGGCAATGTGTGAAAATGGAACCTGTATCCTTTGTCTATTATTTGCAGTGTCCATTTGTCTCTTGTAATACTGTGCCAATTTTCTGAGAATAAAGAAAGCTTTCCGCCCAAAGGTGCTTCTAATTGAGCCCTGGTTGGCGGAGTCAAAGCAAAGTCATTGAGTCTGTCCTTGTTCAGCAGTTGTAGGTCCTGCACTACCTCTCTGGTTGAGAGGCTGCCATTGACGTCCTCTGTAGGAGCCTCTAGCTTGCCCTCTACCTCTGGCACGCCTGTTCTTGCCTCTCTGAAATCTTTCTGTGTCCGGAAAGGACCAATTCTTGGTAGGCCAATTTCTGCTGAATCTTGGTCGTTGGACTTGTAGAAAATCTTTGACTGTTTGTACAGATTTTGCTTTTCCTCAAACTTCTTTAAGACCTCCTGAGCAGTGGAGCCAAATAACTTTTGCTTTTCCAGTGGAACATCAAGAAGCTTAGCTTTAACATGGTCTGGCAGAGATTGTTCCTTCAGCCAAGCATGCCTACGTATGACTGCCCCCGTCATAGCTGACCTACATGAAGCTTCCAATGCATCATAACCACACTGCAAGAAATGGTTGCTAACCTGCTGGGAGTTATGTACCAGATCCTGAAGTGATTTGCGATCTAGGGGTTCAGGTGAAGACAATTTCTTATGCAATTCATCTAACAAATACTCTTGGTACTGTATCATATGAAATTGACAATTTAATGCCCTCATAGAAAGAGTAGCAGAAGTATACACTTTTTTACCCCATCTCTCTACAGCCCTGGACTCCCTTTCAGAGGGGAGTGGATTTTTAGTTGTGGCAGCTGCAACCCCTTTAGGGCCCTGGGAAATAGTTTCTGGATCACCAGAGTGGGCCTTGTAAAGAAAATGATGCGAGTCCGGGACCCTGTAGTACCAATCGGGTTTGGCAGGAGCCGGAGGAAGGGAGACAGGGGTTATGCTAGACTCATAGTACACATCATGAATGACATTCAAAACAGGAGGAATAGCCAAAGGTCTATGCTGAGGTAAATGCAGAAAAGTTCTTAATCTTTTCCTGGAATCAGAGAATTCCTGGCCCTGCCATTTGAAATGCTCTCTCATAGTGTGAAGGGTCTCCCCGAAGGATAGTTCTTCAGGAGGGGAGGCCGAGGGGATAGATTCCTCTGCATCAGAGTCCTCGTAGGCCGAAAAAGCCTCCTCCTGGTAGTCCGAGAGAGCAGAGCCATCAGAGGCCTCTCCTCTGAGGAGTGGGGATCAGAGGGCTCAACCCTGGGCCTTTTGTCTAGAGGAGGTTGAGAGCCCCTGTCCGGATGGGGTTGAGAGCCCCTAATTAAGGAAATAAGGTTCTCTGCTAAGGTTAGAATCTGTGAACTTGTAGAGGGTCCCTGAGGAATAACCCTGGGAGGCATAGTTTTTGTGTGTTTAGCAAGTTTAGCCCTGGTGAATGCCTTTATGGACATGGATGCAGGAGGCCTGGCTGCACCACGTGCTGGTGTAGTTTTGTCTAGAGGAATGGTGTCGGAAGTTTCCAAGACACCGGTTTCTGAAGGAAATTCAATAACCGACTCAGCAGGGGCCTCCGGGGCTGAGGTTGTCGGTTGAGCGGTTTCGGGGGTCGGAAGTACCAAGGACTCTGTTTCAGCCAAGACAGAGACACTCGCGGTAGGCCTGGCCGTGGTTTCAGCCGAAACCGCGGCCCGTGTGTGTCGGTCCTTGTCCTTCCATTTCTTTGTTAAATGTGAAGTTGGAGTCTCCGATGGCATATTGTACGAAAAACTAGCCCCAAAAAATTCCTCTGCAAACTCCGCCTGACGTCTAAGAGTGCGTCGGTTGAAGGAAGCACAGGCTGAACAGGCAGAGATGTCGTGGTCTGGGCCTAGGCAGTAAGAGTGGAAATCCTTATGAGGTATTTGTTTCCCACAAGTTAAGCAATTATTAACTTTATCTGACATTGGCTGAGGCAAGAAAGAGTCCCCACCGGGGTACTTAGCTTTTGAAGTCTTCGGTAGCTGAATTACAGGAGCTGGCCGACCGGCACTTGCGAACTGCTTCTGCTTCGGGCACCACGCGGCAAGAAAGACTGAGGAATATGGCATCGGCTGATGCTTTTATACCCCAGGCGCTCTGACGTCGGGGACAGGGCGACATCAGCCGACGCCGGACCCAGACTTTGGAATCCGGCCGACCGAAGGGCTGCCTGAGGCAGGACAACCCATATGTGATGACTGCAGATGCATCCTTGAAGGACATCCTGGTTCAAGGCTCCTGAGAGCACCCCAGCACTACCCAGGTTATAACTCATACCTTGCGTTTCGGCCCAAAAACTCAGACCGAAGCACAAAAGGAGGTGGGAATATCTATATTCATCAAAGATACCTACACCCCCGGGTTAGTGGCACTGTATGAAGCATCGGAAACCATGTGCAACTAACAGCGGGCAAAACTGCCTTTCAGTTTGTAGCCTGCTACAGAACACCCTCCCTATTACAGGAACCCCACTTGGCATTCCAGAGAACACTGGAGAATATGAAGGTCTCTCCGAACACCATGTTATTGGGTGACTTCAACTACCCAAACATTGACTGGGAAAACTACTCAAGCACAAACACCCTCGCCCAACGGTTCCTTGAATTTATAAACTCTAATGCAATGGAACAACTGGTCACCACTCCCACAAGAGGGAAAGTACAGTTTTGTACCTACCATAAATGTAGATGTCCGAACAGGATAGCATCTGCAGTCCTAAGAAATGGGTTGTCCCGTTGTCAGGCAGCCCTTCGGTCGGCCGGATTCCAAAGTCTGGGTCTGGCCTCGGCTGGTGTCGCACTTCACCCGACGTCATCTCTGCTGGTCTTCGGGTATAAAGGCATCAGCCGACGCCATTTTCCTCAGTGTTTCTTGCCTCAGATGCCAGTTGCCCTCTTGGAAAACTAAAATTTGGGTAAATGCCAATGTTTCCAAAAAAGATAGAAGGCAAACACAAAAATAAGCATGTATGTACATATATACAAACAAATACACCATAAGAGATCCCCCCCTAGCTAGCTATTAGGAGGGTAAATACCCTAGGAGTACCACAGAGGGGAAGGAGGGTGGGTAATCCTGACTGCAGATGCTATCCTGTTCGGACATCTACATTTATGGTAGGTACAAAACTGTACTATGTCCTTCAAGGATGCATCTGCAGTCCTAACAAATGGGTAGAATACCATAGCCAAACTAGGGGAGGAGGAAGAAGAATTATGGTAGTTAGGATCCCTGCAATACAGCAGTGGCAAACCCTGCTCGGGATCTAGAGTATAGAGGTAAGTTGTAATGCTTGGCAAATGTATGCACGGAGGTCCAAGTAGCCACCTCAATAATGTCCTTGGTAGCCACCTCGAGGGAAAGCTGTGGTAGTGGCTGTAGCCCTTGTAGAGTGAGGTCTTATGTTCTGTGGAATTTGCTTTCCATGGTAGGAGTAACAAAATCTTATGCAATTTCCTATCCACTTGGAGATTGTCTGTTTGGAAATTGCTTTTCCTTCCCTTCCTGTTGCATAAGCTACTAGAAGCTGGTCAGTTTTTCTATTGCCCTTGGTTCTGTCCAGGTAGTAGCGCAACTGTCTATGTACATCCAAGGTATGCAGCAGTCTTTCCCCCCTGTTCTGTGGATTGGGAAAGAATGTAGGTAGGTGGATTGCCTGGTTTAGAGACACTCTGGATACCACCTTAGGCATAAATGTAGGATTAGTTCTCATGGACACTCTATCTTGATGGAAGATTAGGAAGGGTTGTACTGCCATTAAGGCCTGTAGTTCCGAAACCCTTCTTGCTGAAGTAATTGCCAGTAGGAAAGCAGTTTTCCAGGATAGGTGTTGAAGATCTGCTGTTGCTGCTGGTTCGAATGGAGGGAGTGTCAATTTTTCTAGCACAAAGTTCAAGTCCCATGCTGGTAATGGTGGTTTCCTAGGAGGTTTTACATTCTTGATTCCTCTGAGGAAAGTACAGTTTTGTACCTACCATAAATGTAGATGTCCGAACTGGATAGCATCTGCAGTCATAACAAGTGGGTTGTCCTGTCGTCAGGCAGCCCTGCAGTCGGCCGGATTCCAAAGTCCGGGTCCGGCTTCGGCTGATGTCGCACTCCACCCGACGTCATCTCTGTTGGTCTTCGGGTATAAAAGCATCAGCCGCCATTTTCCTCAGTGTTTCTTGCCCCAGATGCCAGTAGCCCTCTTGCAGGCTAAAATTTGGATAGATGCCAATGTTTCCAAATAGATAGAGGTAAACACAGCAATAAGCATATATGTACATATATACAAACAAATACACCATAAAAGACTCCCCCCCAACAGCTAGCTATTAGGAGGGTAAACACCCTAGGAGTACCACAGAGGGGAAGGAGAGAGGGTAATCCTGACTGCAGATGCTATCCAGTTCGGACATCTACATTTATGGTAGGTACAAAACTGTACTATGTCCTTCATGGATGCATCTGCAGTCATAACAAGTGGGTAGAATACCATAGCCAACTAGGGGAGGAGGATAAAAGTAGATTATGGTGTGTTTAGGATCCCTTGCAGTACCGCAGTGGCAAACCCTGCTCGGGATCTGGAATATAGAGGCAAATTATAATGCTTGGCAAATGTATGCACGGAGGTCCAAGTAGCCGCCTCAATAATGTCTTTGGTTGCCACTCCTCGTAAGAAGGCTGTGGTAGTGGCTGTTGCCCTTGTAGAATGAGGTCTTATGTTCTGTGGAATTGGTTTTCCATGGAAGGAGTAACAGTATCGTATGCAATTTCCTATCCATTTGGAGATTGTCTGTTTGGAAATAGCTTTTCCTTCCCTTCCTGTTGCATAGGCTACAAAAAGTTGGTCAGTCTTTCTGCTATTTTTTGTTCTGTCCAAGTAGTAGCGTAGCTGTCTATGTACATCCAAGGTATGCAGTATTCTTTCCCTCTGTTTTGTGGGTTGGGAAAGAAGGTAGGTAGGTGGATTGCCTGGTTTAAAGACACTCTGGATACCACCTTGGGCATAAATGTAGGATTAGTCCTCATGGACACTATCTTGGTGGAAGATTAGGAAGGGTTGCACTGCCATTAAGGCCTGTAGTTCTGAAACCCTCCTTGCTGAAGTAATTGCCAGTAGGAAAGCCGTTTTCCATGACAGGTGTTGTAGGTCTGCTGTTGCTGCTGGTTCAAAGGGTGATAGTGTCAACTTTTCTAGCACAAAGTTTAAATCCCAAGCTGGTAATGGTGGTTTCCTTGGAGGTTTTACATTCTTGATTCCTCTGAGTAACTGCCTGAGCAAAGGGTGCGAAAAAACAGGTGGATCAAAGCTGTATTCTGCTGAAATAGCTGATGCATGTATCTTGATGGAGGAGTAGGACAGGCCTGAATGAAGAAGTTCGCCAGATACTCCAGAATGTTAGGCATATCTATGTTTGACACATCTTTTCCTCTTTCCGTACTCCAAATGACAAACCTTTTCCATTTTCCAGCATAGTTCCTTCTTGTTGAAGGTCTGCGTGCTTCCAGAATAATGTCTTTAACTCTTTGGGAAAGTTCTGGATTAGCTGCTGCTATGTGATGTTCCATGCAGTCAGTTGCAGCGTTTTAGGTTTGGATGTATGATGCTGTAGTTGTTCTGAGTTAACATCAAAGGCATCAGGGTATTGGCCACATATTGTTCGAGACATGCTCTTCAGTAGTGGGTACCAGTGTTGTCTTGGCCAGTTTGGAGCTATCAGGATTATCCTTGGACGTTCTTCCTTGATTTTTAGTAGTACCTTGTGTATCAAAGGAAGAGGTGGGAATGCATATGCTGTTAGGCCTTTCCAGTTGAAGGAGAGTGAGTCCACTTTCCATGCTAGTGGGTGGAATGTCCTTGTGCAGAATTTTTGAGCTGGTGATTGAGAGGTGATGAATAGGTCTATCTGTGGCATTCCCCATTTCTTCGAGATGGTCTTGAAGATGTCCGGTGCAGCTTCCATTCGGGCATCCGTGGTTCTGCTTAATATGTCTGCTAGAGTATTGTCTTTCCCGGTACAAATATTGCCTGTAACTGAATGTTGTAGCTGAGTGCCAGGGTCCACAGCTCCAAGGTCATTCTGCATAGGGGTATGAATGAGTGCCTCCCTGTTTGTTGATGTACCACATGACTGTGGTGTTGTCTGTCCTTATCATCAACTGGCCCTCTTTGAGAAATGGTTTGAACTTTTGGATTGCCAGTTTTACTGCCAGAATTTCTTTTAGATTGATGTGCAGGTGAAGTTGATCCTGTGTCCACAATCCTTGCACGCATTTGTCCAGCATGTGGGCCCCCATCCTAGGTCTGAAGCGTCTGTTGTGATGGTCTGGCTTGGCTGACATCTGCGAAAGGGTAGGCCTGTGTTTGACTGGCATGCCTGAGCCCACCATAGGAACTCCTGTTTTAAGCATGGAATTAGTGGGATTTCTGTTTCTAGACTGTGTCTGTGTTGGGACCATAAATTCTTTAGGTACCACTGTAGTTTCCTCATATGTAGTCTGGCAAATGGGACCAAGATTATGCATGATGCCATGAAGCCCAAGGCCTGCAGAACTTTTCTTGCTGTTAACTTGTTCAGTTTTGTTAGTGCCAAGAAGTAAAGAGGAAGTTCTTTTGTTTTTCTGTAGTCAGGAATGCCATTTGTTGTACTGTGTCCAATTCCGCCCAAGAATGTCCTTGTTTGGGATGGTATCAGCCTTGACTTTTGTAAATTGACTGTGTATCCCAGTCCTTGTAGCAAGTAAATGACCCTTTGTAAATCTGTTGTCAGCTTGCTTTTGTTGTCCCCTTGTAACAGGCAGTCGTCCAGGTATGGGTAAATTTGAATTCCCTGTAGTCTGCAATGGGCGATTACTGATGCCAGGCATTTTGTGAATACTCTGGGCAGTAGATAAGCCAAAGGGCAATGCTGAGAATTGATAGTGCTCTGATCCTGCAAGAAATCTGAGGTATCTTCTGCAGATTGGTCGAATGGGGACGTGCAGGTATGCCTCCTTGAGATCTAGAGTTACCAGCCAAGACTCCTTGCCCAGCATGGGAAGAAGTTGCTGTAGGGTCAGCATTTTGAATTTTGGGACAATGATGTATGTATTTAAGGTGGACAGGTCGAGAATTGGTCTCCAACTTTTCCCTTTCTTGGAACTAGGAATAGTCTGGAGTAGAACCCCTTTCCTTGTTCTGCAGTTGGCACTCTTTCCACAGCTCTCATGTTTGCTAACTCCATTATCTGGCGTAGAGCCTCTGTTTTTTGATTTGGAGGTAGATTTGGCATTCCTCTTTTGACTGGTAAAGTGTGGAAGTGAAACCGTAACCTTGATCTATGGTTTGTAAAATCCACTTGTCTTTTGTTATGTAGTGCCAGTTCTTTGAAAATAAGGTTAACTTTCCGCCTAGAGGAGCTGCTATTTGTTCCCTGGTAGGCGGATTTAGGATTAAGTCACTGTGGTTGTGCTGATGTAGTGGCAGTGGCTGTGTCTGTGCCTCTGTTGTTACCTTGCCACTGTCGTCCTCTGTAGGCACCTCCTCTGGGTTGGTTTCTGCCTCTGGAAGGTCTAATCCTGCCCCTTTGAAATTTTGTGGAGTCAGGAAAGGACCAATTTTGGCAGGCCAGTTCCTGCTAAACCTTGGGGTTGAACCTGCAAGAAATCTTTAACAGTTTGAACAGATTTTGCCTTTTCTTCCATTTTCTTCATAACCTGCTGGGCAGGTGTACCAAACAAACTTGTCTTGTCCATAGGAGCATCTAGCAACTTAGCTTTAACATGATCCGTAAAGCTTGTTCCTTTAGCCATGCATGCCTTCTTATCACTGTGCCTGTCATGGCTGATCTAAATGAAGCCTCCAGTGCATCATAGCCACATTTTAAGGAATGGTTGCTAACCTGTTGTATGTTATTTACCATCTCTAATACATAGTTCTTATCAAGAGATTCTTCAGTGGTTAGTTTTTAGTTCACTGATCAACCACAAACTCTTGCTATCGTATCATGTCGAACTGACAGTTTAAAGCTCTAGCTGAGAGAGTAGCTGCAGTGTAGACCTTTTACCCCATCTGTCTAGTGACCTTGCTTCCCTTTCAGAAGGAATAGGGTTTTAGCTGTGGTCGCGGCTACTGCCTTGGGACCCTGGGATGTAGTTTCTGGGTCGGCAAGTGGGGCCTTGTAAAGGTGGTGATGAGTATCTGGCACCCTGTAAAATCTGTCTGGTTTGGCAGGGCTGGGGTAAAGAATCTGGAGCAGCAAACATCATTGAAAGCATCATCCACCACAGAGAGAACAGGAGGTATAGCTAAGGGCCTGTGCTGTGGGAGGTGCAGAAAGGTCCTAAGTCTTTTCTGGAGTCTGAAAAATCCTGCTGCTGCCATTGGAACTGTTCTCATGGCATGCAAGGTTTCCCAAAGGAGAATTCTTCTGGTGGGGAAGCAGCTGGAATGGATTCTTCAGCATCAGAATCTTCAAAATTGGAGAAGGGAGCCTCAGGCTGGTCAGTTATGTCTGATTCATCAGCAGAATCATCAGAAGACACTGGCTCAGGGGCTCTGCCCTAGGTCTCTTCTCTGGGGCTGAGAGGCCATGTCTGGGTGAGATTGAGATCCTCTTATTAAAGAAATTAAATCTTCTGCCAAAGAAAGCATTTGAGAACTAGAAGAGGGCCTGGATGTGGGAGTTTAACAGGCACTGATTTAGTAGTCTTGGCTGCTTTAGCCCTGGCGAAGGCCTTAATGGACATGGCAGCTGGGGCCTAGCAGCACCACGTGCTGGGGTAGAGACATCCAAGGGATGGTGTCTGATAAGTCAACCACCGTAGTGGGTAAAATTTCTGAGGTCGATTCAAGAGTTGTAGCAGGGGCCTCAGTTGTAAGAATAGGTTCAGCTGTACTTTGAGCAGTTTTCTCGGTTTCAGCGAAACCGAGACACTCATGTTTGCTTTACCGTGGTTTCGGCGAAACCGCTGACCGCGAAGTCGGTCTTTATCTTTGCTTTTGGGGTAGTCGGAGGATCCGACGGCATAATGTACGCAAAATCAGAACCGAAAACTGTTCTGCAAATTCCGACCGACGCCTAAGCGTTCGTCGGTTGAAAGAGGCACAGGCGAACAGGCTGCTACGTCGTGGGCTGGGCCTAAACAAGGCAGACAGTAAGAGTGGAAATCTTTATGAGGTATTTGTTTCCCACAGGTTAAACAATTGTTAACTTTTTCTGACATCGGCTGAGGCAAGAAAGAGTCCAACGGGTACTTAGCTTTAGAAGTCTTGGTAGTATTCGTAGAAGTAATCTCTGGATCCGACCGACCGGCACTTGCGAACAGCTTCTGCTTGGCGCCACGGCAAGAAAGACTGAGGAAAATGGCGGGCTGATGCTTTATACCGAAGACCAACAGAGATGACGTCGGGTGGAGTGCGACATCAGCCGAAGCCGGACCCGGACTTTGGAATCCGGCCGACTGCAGGGCTGCCTGACGACAGGACAACCCACTTGTTATGACTGCAGATGCATCCATGAAGGACATCTGCCTGAGTAGAGGATGTGAGAAGACAGGGGGATCGAAGCTGTATTCTGAAGAAATAGCTGATGCATGTATCTTGATGGAGGAATAGGACAGGCCTGTATGTAGAAGCTCTGCCAAATACTCCAGGATGTTAGCAATATCTATCTTTGACACATCTTTTCCTCTTTCAGAACTCCAAATGACAAACCTTTTCCATTTTCCTGCATAGTTCCTTCTTGTTGAAGGTCTGCGGGCCACAAGGATAATGTCTTTAACCCTTTGGGATAAATCTGGGTTAGTTGCTGTTATGTAATGTTCCAGGCAGTCAGTTGCAGAGTTTTTAGGTTTGGGTGCATGATGTTGTAGTCGTTCTGAGTTAACATCAAAGGCATCAGGGGTAGTGTCCACGTTCTCCCCAGAGACATGCTCCTCAGTAATGGATACCAGTGTTGTCTTGGCCAATTTGGAGCTATCAGAATTATCCTTGGACGTTCCTCTTTGATTTTCAATAGTACCTTGTGCATCAAAGGAAGAGGTGGGAATGCATATGCTGTCAGGCCTTTCCAACTGAAGGATAGAGAGTCCACCTTCCATGCAAGTGGGTGGTATGTTCTTGTGCAGAACTTCTTGAGCTGGTGATTGAGTGGGGATGCGAATAGGTCTATTTGTGGCATTCCCCATTTCTTTGTGATGGCCTTGAAGATGTCCGGGTGTAGCATCCATTCGTGAGCATCCGAGGTAGTTCTGCTTAACATGTCTGCTAGGATGTTTTCTTTTCCGGTACAAATATTGCCTGTAACTGGATGTTGTAGCTCAGAGCCATATTCCATAGGTCCAGAGTCATTCGGCATAGGGGGTATGAATGAGTGCCTCCCTGTTTGTTGATGTACCACATGACTGTGGTGTTATCTGTCCTTATCATTAAATGGCCTTCTTTGAGGAATGGTCTGAAATTCTGGATTGCTAGTTTTACTGCCAGCATTTCTTTTGATTTATGTGCAGGTGTAGCTGATCTGGAGTCCATAATCCTTGTATGCATTTGTCCAGCATGTGTGCCCCACAACCTAGGTCTGAGGCGTCCGTTGTGATGGTTTGGCTTGTTTGAAATTTGTGGAAGGGCAAGCCTGGGTTTGACTGGCATGCTTGAGCCCACCATAGGAACTCTTGTTTCAGGCATGGGATTAGTGGTATTTCGGTTTCTAAGCTGTGCCTGTGTTGAGACCATAAATTCTTTAGGTACCACTGTAGCTTTCTCATATGCAGTCTGGCATGGGGGACCAGGATTATGCATGATGCCATGAAGCCCAAGGCCTGCAGTACTTTCCTTGCTGTTAGTTTGTTCTGCTTTGTTAATGCCAAGAAGTAAAGAGGGAGTTGTTCTTGTTTTTCTGCAGTTAGGAATGCCATCTGTTTTACTGTGTCCAAATCTGCACCCAAGAATGTTCTTCTTTGGGATGGTATCAGTCTTGACTTTTTTAGATTGACTGTGTATTCCAGGGCTTGTAGTAAGCAAATGACTCTTTGTAAGTCTTTTGTCAGCTTGCTTTTGTTGTCCGCTTGTATCAGTCAGTCGTCCAGGTATGGATAAATTTGGATTCCCTGTAGCCTGCAATGAGCGATTACTGATGCCAGGCATTTTGTGAATACTCTGGGTGCAGTAGATAAGCCAAAGGGCAATGCTGAGAATTGATAATGCTCTGATCCTGCAAGAAATCTGAGGTATCTTCTGCAATTTGGTCGTATGGGGACGTGCAGGTATGCCTCCTTGAGATCTAGAGTTACCAGCCAACACTCCTTGCCCAGCATGGGAAGAAGTTGCTGTAGGGTCAGCATTTTGAATTTTGGAACAATGATGAATGTGTTTAAAGCGGACAGGTCGAGAATAGGTCTCCAACTTTTCTCTTTTCTTGGTACTAGGAAGAGTCTGGAGTAGAATCCTTTGCCCTGTTCTGTAGGTGGTACCCTTTCCACAGCTTTCATCTTTGTTAATTGAGCTATCTGTTTTAGAGTTTCTGTTTTTTGATTTGGAGGTAGGTTTGGCATTCCTCTTTTTACTGGTAAGGTGTGGAAATGAAACCTGTAGCCTTGGTCTATAGTTTGCAAAATCCACTTGTCTCTTGTGATACAGTGCCAATTTTTTGAAAATAAGGCTAACTTTCCGCCTAAGGGTGCTGCTATTTGTTCCCTGGTAGGCGGTGTCAGAGCTAAGTCACTGTGATTGTCCTGTTGCGGTGGCAGTGGTTGTGTCTGTGCCTCGTTGGTTATTGCCTTGCCACTAGCGTCCTCTGTAGGCACCCTCTCTGGATTGATTTCTGCCTCTGGAACGTCTATTCCTGCCTCTCTGAGATTTACAGGAGTCTGGAAAGGACCAATTTTTGGAAGGCCAGTTCCTGCTAAACCTTGGGGGCTGAACCTGTAAGAAATCTTTAACTGTTTGTACAGATTTTGCCTTCTCTTCCATTTTCTTCATTACTTGCTGGGCAGGAGAACCAAATAGACTGACCTTATCCATAGGAGCATCTAATAGCTTTGCTTTAACATGATCCGGCAAGATCTGTTCTTTCAACCATGCATGCCTTCTTATAACTGTGCCAGTCATGGCTGATCTAAATGAAGCCTCCAGTGCATCATAGCCACATTTTAAAGAATGGTTACTAACCTGCTGAATGTTATTCACCATTTCTAAAACATATTTCTTATCTAAAGAATCATCAGAGGACAGTTTCTTAGTTAACTGATCAAGCATAAACTCTTGGTATTGGATCATATGAAACTGACAGTTCAAAGCTCTAGCTGAGAGAGTAGCAGAGGTGTAAACTTTTTTACCCCATCTCTCTAAGGACCTGGATTCCCTTTCGGAAGGGAGGTTTTTTGCTGAAGTCGAAGCTACTGCCTTAGGGCCCTGGGAGATAGTCTCAGGATCTGCAAGGGGAGCCTTGTATAGGTGGTGGTGAGTGTCCGGTACCCTGTAAAACCTATCGGGTTTGGCAGGGGCTGGAGGTAAAGTATCAGGAGCAGTGCAAACATCATTAAATGCATCATCCACAACAGGAAGAACTGGAGGTATAGCTAAGGGCCTATGTTGCGGTAAATGTAGAAAGGTCCTAAGCCTTTTTCTTGAATCTGAGAAATCTTGTCCCTGCCATTGGAATTGCTCTCTCATGGCATGTAAGGTTTCCCCAAAGGAAAATTCCTCTGGTGGAGAGGCAGAAGGAATAGATTCTTCAGCATCGGAATCTTCATAAGTAGAAAAGGAGCCTCTGGATGGTCTGTATTGTCTGAATCAACAGAAGAATCATCTGAGGACACTGGCTCAGGGGGCTCTACTCTAGGTCTTTTTTCTGGAGGCTGAGAGGCCCTGTCTGGGTGAGATTGAGATCCCCTTATTAAAGAGATGAGATCCTCTGCCAGAGTAAGCATTTGAGAACTGGAACTGGGCCTGTGTGAGGGGGGCTTAACAGGCACAGATTTAGCAGATTTGGCTGCTTTAGCCCTGGCAAAGGCCTTTATAGACATGGCTGCAGGAGGCCTAGCAGCACCACGTGCTGGGGTAGAGACATCCAAAGGGATGGTGTCCGATAATTCTAGAGGAACCACATTAGTAGGCAAAACTTCAGAGGCCGATTCAACTACGGTAGCAGGAGCCTCGGTAGTAGTCATGGATTCGGCTGAAGATTGACCCGTTTGCTCGGTTTCGGCCGAAACTGAGACACTCGCGGTTTGGACCGCGAGTGTCGGTCTTTTTCTTTGCGTTTCTTAATTTGAGAAGTCGGAGGATCCGACGGCATAATGTACGCAAAATCTGAGCCGAAAAACTGTTCAGCAAACTCCGACCGACGCCTAAGCGTTCGTCGGTTGAAGGAAGCACAGGCTAAACAGGCTGCTACGTCGTGGTCTGGGCCTAAACAAGGTAAGCAGTAAGAGTGGAAATCTTTATGAGGTATTTGTTTCCCACAAGTTAAACAGTTATTCACTTTTCTGACATCGGCTGAGGCAAGAAAGAGTCCCCAACGGGTACTTAGCTTTTAGAAGTCTTCAGTAGTATTCGGTAGTAGTAATCTCTGGATCTGACAGACCGCACTTGCGAACAGCTTCTGCTTGCACCACGGCAAGAAAGACTGAGGAAAATGGCGTCGGCTGATGCCTTTATACCCGAAGACCAGCAGAGATGACGTCGGGTGAAGTGCGACACCAGCCGAGGCCAGACCCAGACTTTGGAATCCGGCCGACCGAAGGGCTGCCTGACGACGGGACAACCCATTTGTTAGGACTGCAGATGCATCCTTGAAGGACATCAACATATTGGACCTGGTCATCACCTACATGGGGACTCTATGTTCCACATCAGAGGTAAACCCCTCATTGGTAAGATCAGACCATAAACAAATTTCCCTGGACATCCATATCCCGTCCACACCCCCAGCCAAGGAAATCACTGTAAAGAATTTCTCAAAAGCCAACTTTGCACTTCTCAAGACTGAGGTGGAATCCTTCAAAGCCCCTGGGCCAGAGGATAATACAGCCCAATCCACAGAATCCTTTACAAATGTATTCTATGAGCACCTGCAGGAATGCATGGATCGTGCTATCCCAAATAAAACCAAGACTCACTCCTCCAAAAACAGGAGACCGGTCTGGTGGACCCCGGCCATAAATAAGCTATACAACAGAAGGAGGAAGCTACTACATGACAGAGCAAAATCCCAAAAAGGGAAGGCATCTCTGATCAGTATTAGCAAGAAACTTCGATCCCTCATAAAATCATCAAAGGCCAGTTTCGAAAGAAAAATTGCCCTAGACACTAAAGATAATCACAAGGCCTTCTTTAGTTGTCAGGAACATGGGCGGAAACTCGCAGATATGCTCTGAATTGTTGCGTAACGGTACAAAATATACCGAACCTACAGACATGGCCAACATCCTGGCAGACAGATTCAGTGCAAACTTCTCCCCCCCTTCCCGCCTAAAGGAGCAAATGCCTATCCCAACTGAATGTAACCTCCCTGACATCACAGATGCACAGGTGAAAGCTGCCCTCTCTAAAGCAAAAAACACAGCATCTATGGGACCGGACGGTATTCCCAGGCTGTGTCTTACACGAGCTCCAAGAAGAACTGAACCCTCATATTAAGTCACTGTTCAAACTTAGCCTTACTACATGATATGTACCCAAAGAATGGCGTACAGCTACAGTGGTCCCACTCCACAAAGGTGGTGCCACCACGGACCCCGGAAACTATCGCCCCATAAGCCTGACTAGTCTAGTCTGTAAAGCTATTATCATGGAACTCATAAACAAAGACAATGGGAGCCTCCAGACACTGGACCCTACCCAATTCGGCTTTGTGAATGGCAGATCTTGCCTCTTAAACCTAGTTGATTTCTTTGAAACAGTTACCAAAGCCATAGATGAGGGCAAGGTAGTCCACACAGCCTACCTGGACCTTGCAAAAGGCTTCGACACAATACCCCACTCGGGCATCATAAATAAGCTTACCGGCTTAAATATTAACCCCTATATCACAAGATGGGTTGCAAACTGGCTCAGAGATAGAACCCACATGGTCAGAATCACAGGTGCCATGTCCAAATCCAAACCAGTTACAAGTGGCGTCCCACAGGGCTCAGTTCTGGGACCTCCCTTGTTCAGTATATACTTCTCTGAGGTTCAGGCTAACACGGGGGGATTATGGCTGACAAAGTTCGCAGATGACTGCAAACTGGGGGCCATAATCGAATCTCCAGCTGAGATGGATGCTTGGTGCCAGTGCCACTGCCTCAAGCTAAATGCTAAAAAGTGCATAGTCATCGCCTTTGGGAAAAACAAGGTGCCCACAAATTATCACATAGGTGGTAATCCATTAAGTACGGAAGAAATAATTAGAGATTTGGGGACCAACGTAGATAGTAATTTCTCCTTTGATAATCATGTTGCCAAAGTGGTTAGAAAGACCTTCTATATAGCCCACCTTATCACGAAAGGGTTCGCATCTAGATCAAGAGAGGTCATTGTGCCCCTCTACTCGTCACTCATCAGGCCCATAATTGAATACAATGTCCCTTTTGGGATGTACCTTACCAGACACCTGCAGCAACTGGAGAGACCCCAAAAGTACCTCACCAAGAGGATCATGGGCTACAAACAGATGTCCTATGCAGCTCGACTAAAGAAACTCC